>NC_056578.1:30687985-31040485 GCF_018340385.1 Cyprinus carpio | reverse complement strand
ATATATATATATATATATATATATATATATATATATATATAATTGAACTGAACTAATAACCTATGTATCCATGGTGTTTACATCATAGAAGGTGAGAACAGGTGAGAATGTGAGAGAATATATTTAAACTCTTTTTGGAGAGAACTGTTATAAGGTTTGTGTACATACCATGCTTTCCAGACAAATCCTTCAAATCTAGCATGATGCCAATCAGAAACATGATAACAATAACATCATGCGCAAATCATGAAACACCACAACAAGAGGCCATATCATATTGCTCCACTACCACTCTGAGTACCATTTCCCACGAGTGTCATTTCCAATTCTACTCCCAATTACTAATCTTGAGCATATGCTAAAGTTGCACTTACACATACAGTACACATCCCATATTCGAAAGATGTATAACAAATAAAGAAATTGCACACTGCAGACTCCACTTTTCCCCACTGAACCAAGCACACATAGACAAGACTTACTGAAATACCACACACACACAAAAAAATCAGTATTTCAGTGTGTATTTACTTTTAAAGGAAAGCAATTATGCCAGTGTAGAATGGAACAATGGTGCAACAAATATGAATGATGTGGATTTAACAGTTAACCACATCATAGAGATAACTGCTTGATTTTAGCAATGTCAGCCTTGAACATTCAGGATACAAGCAATCAGAGCTTTAAAATAGTATGAAGTCTTCATCCTAAAAGTGTGAAACATGTCTGTAGAGTAAAGATCAGTGCTGACCATTATTTTCCCCCACCTGAAGACGCCCTAGGGTACAGACAGGCAAGGCCTTCCCTTCAGTACTCAATGGGATGATTTACCTGTCTGTGAGAGCCAATGGCCCTGACAGATCTGAAGTTCATCTTGCTGGGCTTGTGTTGAGTTTAACTGTTTGATATAAGAGCACACTGGCATGCCAAACCCAATCTATGTCTGTATAAACCAAAACTATTCCCTATGTGTTTTACCTGCTTTAACAGACACAAAATGTGATTTAAACAATAAATAAATACAATTGTAAATTAATTATGAAACTATTTGCTCTGAAAAGGGGTGGATACTGGCATACATAATAGAGGAAGTTACCTGTTTGTCTGCACCATACAAATAGGATACTGAGTCTATGGGTCGTCATTACTAAAGATCTAAACTTTTTATACTTGATCTGATCTATTTAGTTTACTTTTATTGCCTTGCAATTGGTATAATATAAATCACTTCAGTTTATGTACATTAAAATGACTCTTGTTGATTTAATTTAAACTACTGTACCTGCTTCAACTCAAAGCACATTTTTTCCTGTTCAACTTGATTTCTAGTTCCTAGTGTTACTAGTTTTTAGTTGACTTTAAATTAAGCAGTGAAATAGATCCATAACTTCAACTTCTCTCCCTACACCGACAACTGTTATAGTAAATTGCTTTAAACTAAAATAAATACTTTTTTATTCTTTGCTCTTCTGTTTGTTGTTGCATGTTTAAATTTAGAGAAATTGTTTGGAATTGGTTATAATGTTGCCTTCACATGCTATCAGAAATGTCCTACTTCCCACTTAACTGTCCTACGTAAGTTATGATTACAAGTTTTTTTTGTGTTCAAGTGTTTTGTTGTCAGAAAGAACAAGAATCATGGAGAGCATCCCATTCATGAGTTCATTCTTGCCTGTTTCTTGGGGAAAAAGGTATAGACGATATTTAGTCAATATCCAGTGAATATCATGCTAGATATTTAGCTCAGAAATTCTGTCAAATAAATGCTATTTTCACTGTGTTTAATACATACAATATGCATTTTATTGTTTTACTGACAACAAGAGAAAGCAATGTACAGTAGATGTTGGAAAAATTAATAAAACTTTACAGTACTACAGCTATGTTTCTCCCTTCCTACATATTTCAAGTTTATGACCCTCCCAACTCAGAAACACGTTAATCAAAATTTACTCAGGGTTTCCTAGTTGTAAATATGACTTGAACGTCCGTTCATGTCCAATTTATGACTAAAAAACATTTACAGTAATTCCGATAGCATGTGATAGCATGTAAAGGCAGCAGAAGATCTTGCATTATGATTGATTATAAAAAAAATATTTTAAAAATCCTGGTTTTTGATTTAATTAGTTATTTGCTTTTATTCATGTATTTTTTTTATGAGAAACATTTTCTTACTTTAATCCAACACAGCATTACTTTTGGAAGAGTTACGTGAAACATTTACATTTCCAAATGCCACATTAAGTTATTCATCCAGACACCGAGTCTGCTTGCATGTTTGACAGAAAATAAGGAATCACTGCTGTCCGCTCTTTCCTTTTCCATCTTGTCTAAAACGTTATGATCTGTTTCTTACAGTTCCATCTCACTGGAGTGACCTCAAACTTGCCTGCCTGTAAAGAGGAAAAGTAAACATTACATGAATGACATTTCCTCAGATAAAAACGGTATATATGTGCATGCTGGGTACATGATAACTAGCAAATGTGTATTTGGGGATGGTTTTGCATTTTCATTTTTAAAACTTTGTTTTGTGATTTCACACTGCTGGGTTCTATCTCACACATGCACATGCTTCATTAGAAGCAAACAGTCTAAAGCAATTCCCCCATCACGAGTCATAGCACACAAGCAAACGACCAGGCTAATTTGATGGCCCCTCTGTCCCTCCTCCCCTCGCACTCTTCTCTTCATCACTGATGGTCCACGGCCCTTGGGATGACCAGCTCTCCAGTAATTGTTATCCTATTTGGTAATCTATGAGCCTTGGTTTCATCAGACGTTTAGCAGTGCATATAAATTCCGTTGACGTTTATTGAATGTCAGAGTTCACAATGTGGCTGATTGATTCTAACCCGTTGTATTTGAGCATGTCACAATATGATTTGTTGCCATACAATAGCAATTTTAAAAGCTATTTTCTCAGAGGGAAGAAAATACTATCATTCAGAGGTGAACTGAAGTCAGCTAACTGTGAGATTGAGATTAATGAGCATTTTAGTGAGTTGCCATTAGCTTGTATGGCCAGACAGTGAGGGAGAGTGAACCTCTCTCAAAATGGAGAGAGTGGACCTCTGAGTGTCACAAACAACTATAATCAAGACAGCTTGGGCAAATAGTCTGAGAGCAGAGCCTGTCAAGAAGTGAGCGTGCATGTGTTCGGACTGCAAGATTTTGGAATGTATGCTTGTAAGCATGCATATAAGCGTATCCTACCCCTTTTTCTGTCTCCATGTGTAGGTTTAGTTCAATCATAGTTATTAAGATTTGAGTAAATCAGGCCCTAGCAGCAAGATTGAAAATACTTGTTGTTCAGCATCTGTTTGTCTCTTGGGAGTGACTAATCTCTTTTGATGATGTTTTGTTTTATAATTTGTTGTGAACATGAAAGTAAATAGTAAAATAATAAGTAAAATGTCATGAAATAAAAAAAAATAAATAAAAAAAGCATAGATTTAAAGTGAATCCTGCATCTCTGCATCTGTGTGTTTAACGAACTTCAAAAATAATTTTGTATGACATACCAAGCTTTGAATGCTATAGGGCACATTTTCAATTATTTGCTTATGTGCAAAGTATGCAATATCCTTATATTTATTTGTTACCCCTCCATCCTAGTACATCCCTGCATCTTACTCAATTCTATTCCATTATCATCTATAGCACAACTGTTTATACAGTTTATTTAGTTGCTTTTTTTGTGAGTGTGTGTGTGTGTGTGTGTGTTGTTGTCTCTGTGTACTGGAAGCTTATGTCAAACAAATTCCTTGGCAATAAAGCTCTTTCTGATTCTGATTCTGATTGCTTATCAAGGGTTAATAGTGGGCAAGTGTAGAATATAAATTAAATCAATATCAATTAAGTCACTCAGATATGTGCATTATATTACTTCACCAAGAACGATAACTATAAGATAAGTATAATGATAAAAATACTAGTGTCCACACCAGTTAAGTTTAGAATGATTTTTAAAACTATATAAACAACAGCATTAAGTCTTTTCTTCTAGAGTGAGTACACTAGCTGTACATTCACTCCCCACACCTTCAATTCTGCAGGTAGTACCGAGACTCAAACCTTTGGATTACAAATCAGACTCTCTAACCATTAGGCCAAGACTTCCCACAGCTGAGTTGTCTGCACTATTCAGCAGCAACATTGCAACTTTCTGAATCTACAGCACAAAACACAACACAACCAGTGTAGTCTGATTCCTAAATGAATGAGTGTTATGTTGTATGATTCGTAGTTAAGCCGAATAGTTAAGTTAATTTTTGGATTTTATTTATGATGGCTCTGAAAAATTTAAACACATTTTGCAATATTTGTAAAAATAAATTTATTTATTATTTGAAATTATCAAAATCTATTCATTAGCAGAATTATTTGTCATTATGTGGTGATGGAATTACATTTCTTTTGTCCCTAAATATGTCTTCAGTAAAAAGTTTCCAATAGTTATTATTATAATAGTTATCAAAATCAGAATGTGAATCATCAATTTCATTCACTTTTTTTTTCTTTTCTGTTTTCAGCATTCAAGTGTTTTTTTGAGCACCAAATGAAGGATATAAAAGATCACGTGAACCTAAAGATTGAAGTAATGGCTGCTGGAAATTCAGCTTTGCCATCACATGAATAAATGAAATTTAAATATATTTGAATAGAAAAAAAGTGTTAGTGTATTTTTGATCAAATAAATGTAGCCTTGATGAGCATAAGAGACTTCTTTCAGAAACCTTACATGAAAAAATCTTACCTACCCAAAACCTTTGGGCGGCAGTGTAAATGAAATTGAAAATGTAATATTTATGAAGCACACATCCATGTGATTCCTGAAGATGTTAAAAAAGGAAATAAAAATAAAAAAAGATGTTCAAATGAAACCCACATTACTAGTTCCCCTTTTATAGCTACATTTCACACTGTGTTAAATTTGCTGATCCAGTCTAACACGAGTCAGCACAGGAACACAAAAGGTGCCGGTTTGTTAAATTACTCAGTGCAATTAAGACTTCAACAAATGAGAAGCTGGTGTCGCATGCATTTTGTCTCTTTCTCTGTCTGTGGGGACTTAATAACTCTGATGCAACAGCAGGTGGTAGGGCACCTTGCCATTGTGTAGTTAGCTGGGGAGTTCGTATGTGAGACAAAATTAAATGTGTTTGTGTAGGTGTTTCAAAGATGCACCAACTGAATACCTGAGTATTGAATACACACTCATTAACTTACTTTGCTGGCTGTAATATTCAAACACTCATATACATTTCTGTTTTCATTACGTCTAAATACATTTTTAAATCTGAGTGTGTCAAGGAGAAACAGACCAAGAGGAATGTCTGACAGAATAAGAGAAACAAGAGACTCCATTTTCACATCGAAATGGAAAGAGAATGAGTGTATCTACTGAAGAAAGTTTGTTTGTTTGTCTCATTCTCTCTCTTTCCACCTCTTTTCCATCCCTATTTTCCCTTTGGGGGAGTTTGAAATAAATAGTGGGCTTTTGCTCTGTAATATTTTACACATGATTGAAGTTGATATCAGCAGTGAGGGGTTGAGAGAGAGTTTGGCTTGATTATTGTTCTGAATCATCACTTCTCTTTTTCTCTTGCTCTGTCACACTTTTTTAAAACCAGCAGTCTGTATTCCCTCTATTCTTTCCAGCCACAAATTTTCCCCTTGCTCGTCCACAATCCATGTCAAGACGCCTGTATTTATGATATCTAGCTAACAACTGCCACATTAAATTTAGAGTGAATCTCCAGAGTGAGAGAATGAGTGTAGTAAGGCAAGGTGAATCAAACTGTACAGTACAGGCATATACTCTTTCAGTAAGGTGCAAAAGCTGTCATTGGGGCAGTACCCTTTCAAAAGTACACCTTTTATAACTTATTTACCTCTTAAGGGTGCATATTAGTACCTTAAAGGTACATATTAGTACTTAAAGTGTACATATTAGTGCCTATGTTGGTGCATTTTGAAAATATACCACGCCAGTGACAGCTTTTGTAATTTTTCCAAAAGTGAATAAAGGTCAGTCAGGTTCACCTCATAATACATTGTAATATATTCCCAGTGGGGGTTGTGGCTAAATTCTATTTTTGCTCATTTAATTTTAGAGGAAATAAGTAGTAGTTAGTTACTGAAATTATTAATTAAGCAAAGCGCCATGGTTCCTTTATTTCTTCTTAAAAGTTGAGAAACATTGATTTTGCTTTGTTTCACACAGCTAATCTGTGTTGGCTTTTGTTTGGATATGCTGCAGCTGGCAGGCATAGCCGATTCCGTCATCATCGCTGCCAGTGTTGTGTACGTATGTGTGGGGTTGAGTTATCAAAATAGCGGCGAGTTTCTGTTAGGTTATGGGCGTGTTTATTTTGGTGCTTTTAAATATCAACATCATTTGGCAAATTCATTTTGTGCACCTTTTAAAGCTATAACATTTATTTATTCAAGAGCAGTGAGTGATTCTCTCTTTTGTTGTTTGACATTAACAACAAATAGCAGTAGGTATATTAGGATGCTGTCACTTTAAGACCTAATGCACTTATTCAATATATTGATTTGCGTTTACTTAAGATGTAATACACTGTGTATATGTTTTCTGTGTGCATGCTTCAGGTGTGCATAAAAGAGCATCAGTATCACATCAAGTTCTGTGCATTTTCTCATTTTTTTTTTTTTATTCAATCAGACTTCATAGCATGATATAAACGATATATCGCAAAATCTTTATCTATAGACAATTTATCTCATAGCCATGATATATACAGAAAACCAAATCTGAGTGAAGGTGCATGTTAAGTCTGGAGGACCTCTGAGGAACTCTATCATTGTTTATGTGTAGTGATATCTACAAAAAGTAAATAAATAAATAAAATAAAAATAACATATTGGTGTACAAAAGGGCCCTCGCAAAGAGCAGACAGTGGATGATGAGAAATGGAGATAAACAACTTTGTAAAACCTTTGCAAAACATTTAAAAAGATTGAGGGCCTATCTGACAGCCTAGCCTAATGTTTTCCAGTGAGAAAACAGATCAGCTGTAAAATCATGAACTACGTAGATACAGAGACAGCCAGATATAGACAATGATCATGTAGTAAGATGTTAAACTTAAAAAAAATTCAGGGGAACTACAAATACAGGACATTGCTTCCAGACTTGAGATTTATAACCTTAATTGAAAATGAAAGACAAACTAATCTTCTTTCCGTTGTCAGCCCATTTTGCTCTTTCTTTTCTATATTCTGATGCCTTGTAACTCCACTATATTCAAGTCCTCTCATTCCCATTCCTTTCCATCAGCTAAATATTCTCTCCTTTGCATCTGTGGCTCTTTTTTTTTGCTTCACTCCCCTCCTCTCTTGATGGATGAGATGGGTAATTGCAGGTAGATCTGAATATGTATTGCTTCAGTTTCAGCTAAGAGACAAAGGAAATTATTTTTTTCCCGGTGGTATAAAGTTCAGTCTACAGTTTAAGGTAAGAGTTAAAGATAGGCGGGCTCTATTACTAGGCTTTAGTAATAAAGAAGTGCCATAATTAAACTCCCATCAGTCTTAGGTACCCCATGCACAAACTAATGCCTGAATCATTATGCAAATTACAGTTTTTCTCAGTCGCTTTGTAACATTTCTCATATTAGAATTAAAATGTTTAAAACTACTTGTTGGACCTCACATCATCTAGTCTCTTGTGCACATCAAACAATTCCTCTTTCTCATGGTGAATGCTTTTGTCTGTTCATGCAATTGATCATGTATAATTGTCTGCTGTTTCCTACATTATCAGTTGCTTATATCATGTTGATCAAAATATATTATATTGGTTCTCTGTTGAATAGTCTTACCCCCCAAAATGTAGAGGCATTAGTTCATTCCTTAAGTCATTCAATGCAAAATGGTTGAGCTAGTTGTCATAATCGGTCAAGCGTATTTTCCATATGTTTGTAGTTTTTGTAAATTATGTTCTGAATTGATGAATTGTGCAGATGAGTTTTTTGTTTTAATATGTAAATCATATTTTAGATTTTAGTTGAAGTTGTTATTTTTAAGGGTAGGTGAAAGTGTAGGGAGGCAGACAGAGAGGTAGAAGAGGCCAAGGATGTAGCCACATTTTTATAAAAAAGGGCCACTTCTGGTGTTCTCAATCATGACCACACAATTGTTGAGGCAGGTTGAAAGATGCAGCCGAATATTGGGAGAATCTGGCCCTCAATCATTTAAACATTTGTAGACAGAAGTATGTAGACATATGTAATCGAACAATGTGCACTGAACTGTAATACCACCATTTAGAGGTTAGGTGGAAAAAGTATTTGGACCTCTAGGCTAATGACTTCTCCAAAGACTAATAAAGTCATTGTGATGGTGTGTGTGTGTTTGTTTGTTCATTTATATATTTTTTATATTTCCTCCTGATGCTCTTGAATGGCAACTAATCAGTAGTAAATATATCTTTTTTTTTGTTTCTGTCTCTTTCTGAAAAATAGAAGTGGTTTAGACAAGTGACATGTTTAACTGTGACATGCATAAACCATCGTACTATATTATTTCATATCACACCACATTATGTGTCTAGCAGATATATCAGCTAGCAAATGACATGCAGAAAATAAACTCAGAGCGACAACTCCCTCCTTCGCTTCACAATCCCCAGCCACTTCACTATGCTCTATCACTGTCCCCAGTCACCAGCCCAGTCCACTGGGAACTACATTTTCCAGCATCCCTTCTGGTCCACACCTGTACTTAGTCTGCCATCACCACACCTGCCATAGATGATCTCATCAAGCCCTGCATAAGAGCAGTTATTCTCCACTGCTTCCTCGTTTGGTCTCGTCACTCTACAGGTGCTGGTCATATAATTAGAATAGCATCAAAAAGTTGATTTATTTCACAAATTCCATTCAAAAAGTGAAACTTGTATATTATATCCATTTATTACACACAGACTGATATATTTCAAATGTTTATTTCTTTTAATTTTGATGATTATAACTGACAACTAAGGAAACATCCCAAATTCAGTATCTCAGAAAATTAGAATATTGTGAAAAGGTTCAATATTGAAGACACCTTGTGCCACACTCTAATCAGCTAATTTACTCAAAACCTGCAAAGGCCTTTAAATGGATCTCTCAATCTAGTTCTGTAGGCTACACAATCATGGGGAAGACTGCTGACTTGACAGTTGTCCAAAAGACGACCATTGACACCTTGCACAAGGAGGGCAAGACACAAATGGTCATTGCAAAAGAGGCTGGCTATTCACAGAACTCTGTGTCCAAGCACATTAATAGAGAAGCGAAGGGAAGGAAAAGATGTGATAGAAAAAAGTGTACAAGCAATAGGGATAACCGCACCCTGGAGAGGATTGTGAAACAAAACCCATTCAAAAATGTGGGGGAGATTCACAAAGAGTGGACTGCAGCTGGGGTCAGTGCTTCAAGAACCACTACGCACAAACGTATGCAAGACATGGGTTTCAGCTGTCGCATTCCTTGTGTCAAGCCACTCTTGAACAACAGACAGCGTCAGACTGGACTACTGCTGAGTGATCCAAAGTTATTTTCTCTGATGAAAGTAAATTTTGCATTTCCTTTGGAAATCAGGGTCCCAGAGTCTGGAGGAAGAGAGGAGAGGCACACAATCCACGTTGCTTGAGGTCCAGTGTAAAGTTTCCACAGTCAGTGATGGTTTGGGGTGCCATGTCATCTGCTGGTGTTGGTCCACAGTGTTTTCTGAGGTCCAAGGTCAACGCAGCTGTATACCAGGAAGTTTTAGAGCACTTTATGCTTCCTGCTGCTGACCAACTTAATGGAGATGCAGATTTCATTTTCCAACAGGACTTGGCGCCTGCACACAGTGCCAAAGCTACCAGTACCTGGTTTAAGGACCATGGTTTCCCTGTTCTTAATTGGTCAGCAAACTCGCCTGACCTTAACCCCATAGAAAATTTATGGGGTACTGTAAAGAGGAAGATGCGATATGCCAGACCCAAGAATGCAGAAGAGCTGAAAGCCACTATCAGAGCAACCTGGGCTCTCATAACACCTGAGCAGTGCCACAGACTGATCGACTCCATGCCACGCCGCATTGCTGCAGTAATTCAGGCAAAAGGAGCCCCAACTAAGTATTGTGCTGTACATGCTCATACTTTTCATGTTCATACTTTTCAGTTGGCCAAGCTTTACAGAAAATGCATGTTTACATTTCAATTAAAAGTGATCTGTTGTCAGAAGTAAATTTGTCCAAGTAATTTAACAAATGAACAGTTCAAGGTAATAGAATCATACCATTAGCTAACATTCATTTCAGGCAGAAGCTCATTAAAGAGATCATTACAGGTGTGATCATAATGATTACAATATAGAGAAAATTTGGCAGCCTTGCATGTTGATTCAAGTTGGTGTAACCAGTTCCAGTCTTCACCAAGCCTTTACCACACACTTTTGTTCATGCTCAAGCTAAGTGCTATCTATCTTCATTGAATTATTTACTCACCTGTTTACCATGCTGCTTCTCTGAAATACCTGTGAATATAGACTTTGTTGTTGACCTCTGAGTCTTCTCCTTCTGTACTTGTGACACATAGCACCACACTGCAACCTATTAATATGGGTGTTGAAATATATGCTGTTTGCACACGTAGTATTACATTTATATTTTCATTTAATCATTTTTAGCAGATGCTTTTATCAAAAGTGACTTAAAAATGAGAACAATAGAAGCAATCAGACCAACAAGAGAACTACAGTATACAAGTGCTGTACAAGTCTTAGTTAGTCTAGCACAGTACACATAGCAAGGTGTTTTTTATTTTAAATAGTTAATAGAATGGAATAAAGTAGAATAGGTAAGTGCTAGTGGTGGGCAGAGTGAGGCTTCATGAAACAATGAAACAGTCGAAGCAAATGTGCCGAGGTTTCGAAACAATTCGACTCCCGTCTCCACGGTGAAATTTAGTGGTCATTTAGAAGTATTGCTCTGAAACAGCATTGATAGCAAATCAGTTAAGTTAATTGATGACTTATATGCTATATGTTGTGGTTGGCATGCCACCATGTGAGTTGGAGGAGTGGTTAGTGTGCACGACTGGCATGTTGTCAGAGCCTGTTACTTTAGGTTCGAATCTGGGTGAAGCGTAAATATAATTATAAAAAATATTTGAAAGTTGTGTTTATATTGTTCTGTTCTTGTAATGTGCTGTAACATCTCTCTGATAACTGAATGAACTCTTTGTGAATGTTATTTTGGTCATGAAAAAATAAACATTAATAAAACGCCTGGCATTGTTACATACATATTTTTATTTAAATATATTAATTGTTCTGCTGCATTGACTCCACTTTTATACTTTGTGGGAGTAAGGTTAAGACAAATGTGCGATTGTGTGGTTTGTTCCCGACCTTGTCGATCAAAAGCAGATTCGGGTCTTGAAACACTAGTGAAATGCACAGATGCTTTGAATCGCCTTAGTCACATGACATGAGCGTTTCAAATCACACTTTGGAGCAGTGTTTCGAAACATCTACGCTCCAGGGTCTTGACACCATGTCGAAACGTAAGTTTCATGTCAGCCATTCCTAGTTAAGTGCTAGTATTAATTGGTCAGGTGCTGGCAAAAAAGATGTGTCTTTAGATGTTTTTTTTTACGATAGCTAAAGACTCAGCTGCTTGAATTGAGACAGGCAGGTGGTTCCACTAGCCAGGAACAGTCCAGGAAAACGTCCATGATTGATTTTGTGCCTCTTTGGGATGACACCATGAGGCGTCGTTCACTTGCAGAATGCAAGCTTCTGGAGGGTGCATAAATCTAAACTACTAAGTTTAGATATACTGCTGTGTGGCCAGTGGTCGTCTTGTAGGCAAACATCAGTAGCTTGAATTTGATGTGAGTGCCTATTGGCAGTCAGTACAAACTGATGAAGAGAGGTGTGACGTGGGCTTTCTTCGGCTCGTTGAAGACCACTCTCGCTTCTGCATTCTAGATCAGTTGCAGAGACTTTATGGTACATGCCGGAAGGCCTGACAAGAGAGCATTACAACAGTCCAATCTGGCGAGAACAAGAGTTTGGAAAAGGAGTTGTGCGGCCTGCTTTGAAAGGAAGGTTCTATTCTTCCTAATGTTGTATAAGGCAAATCTGCAGGGCCGGGCCATTGTCGCAACATGGTCTGTGAAGCTTAACTGACCATCAATCACAACTCCAAGGTTCCTGGCTGTCCTGGAAGGAGTTATGGTTGATGAACCTAGCTGTATAGAGAAGTTGTGATGAAGTGCTGGGTTGGCTGAGACTATGAGCAGTTCTATCTTGGGAGGAGAAGAGAAGCATTTGTGACCAAAAATATTAAATTGTGTTTTTTAATAAGTTTTTGCTGAGGTCACCACTGGCGACTAGGCATATGTATTTACATGTTATAACTTAAAATTTGCATTAAAATTCGCATTCAATTCGCAATTTCCTGATTGTTTTGCGATCGCATCATTTGCTATGTTCACGTATTAAACTGAGATGATGCACATCAAAGTTTTAGTGGAAAAAAGAGTTTCAAACAGTCCTCACCTCTGCCACGCAGCAGCGCTGACCCACGCCTGATAAACGCAGCTCAGCTGTGCAGCACGAGAGAGATCAAAATTACGGAGATGTGCGAAGTGAAATTGTACAAAAGCAGAGTCTATTTTGTGCACTACTAGAACAAACTACAACAGGTAAAGCTGTCAGCTGTGTGGATATTGGCAATATCGTTAACAATTCTCGTTTATAATAATTATTAATATGTCTTCTTCTTAACAAGATCTTAGGTCTATGCTGTGTTGTTTTAATGTGTGGACTTCATTATTTTAAGCCACTTGCTGTCCAGTAATCACAAAAACCTTTGTGCTTTTTTTTTACTTTTTAATAAACAAAGTATCAGCTTTAAAATGATTCAATATTCATAATAAAATGCAAACAATACCTACAGTTTTTTTTGGTGCTCTTTAATGGGGCAGGCGTGATCGCTTTAGCGCCACAGTTCAAGCTGCAAGTGAACCCATTTAATCTTTCTCTTTACTAATATAGTATATAATAAACATGAATTAACATTAAAAGGTAGGCTATTTTATAAGAGAGCCTACAATGCAGCTTACTGAAATGTCTTGTGTAAAGGCTTATTCAGTGATTCAAACTGCTGAAAAAGCTTGTAAACATTGTAATGTAATATAGGCCTACATTTAACTCAGAATAACCATTCGGTGTCCATAAGCTCATCAGTCAGCTAGAAAATAACTATAAATAGGAGCATGTTGCTATATTTATGCGCTATTGCATTTTAATATTTTTACTTAACCTGTTGTCTACATGATTCAACTCCTCCTATAAAATGGCTTTTTACTAATTAAGAAAAACCGACTGAAAGTGTGAAAGACATACACTCTTAAAAATAATTCAATTAATAACAATTCTTTGTGATTGTGTATTTCAAGTTAGAAAAGTCATTTAGTTCCCACTTTAAGCAAACCTTGGTACCCAGGTCATGTACAAGATGGATTAAAATGCTGGTAAAGTCAAGGAAAGATGAGACATAAACACATGACAGTATGATTGAAATGTTAAAATGTAAAAAAAAAAAATAATAATAACAATAAATAAAACACATTTATTCTGTGGCACCTAAATAAATAATTTGGCGCCTACGTTTTTTCTTATAGGAGCCAATGGCTCCGTACTCGGAGCCCTGTGCAATATTTATGCAGTGAATACAGAGCTCAGAGAGAGCGATGTAGCAGAACCCATGAGTCAAGTGGGTTTTTAAAAAGATCTAATATTTAGCAAAGAACAAAAACCACAATAAATATATTATTGACATTAACAATCGCATTCATAAGCAAACAAGGAGGCATTTAAAGAAACTTATTGGGTGAAACAAGACAGGTGACACCACTCATGAAACCGTGAACCAGGGAAACAAGACACTTCAATATAATAAGATAGAAAATAAAGAGCAACTGTCCATTGAGGGCAGTCTTATGATACATGACAGCTCAGTGCAAAATGGGGAATCTGGGAGATTTTGGTGATTTATCGGTCTGTTTTCATTGGGAAGGCCTGAAACCTTCTTGAATTGAGTTGTGTGACTAAAACTTGACAGTTGTGGATGGGCCAGACATTTTCTCTGCAGAGATGGAAAGTCCTAAATTTAAGCACTCAAAGGTCAATTGCAAAGTAAAATTTCTTTCACAGTTGGCACAGAAACAATTAAAATCTGGATCAGTCTGGATGACTTAAAGGCACATGTGATGTGCACTTTTGAGTTAGGCTTCTTATCCAGTGGTTTAAATATTTTTATCGTTTGATTATACGTACAGTACATACATAAGGTACTTATGCAACCCCCTGCAACCTGTCAACAGCAACCTGGATTGGGTTGATATGAAGCCATATGATATATATATATATATATATATATATTTTAATTTTGTTTATTTGATTTGATTTTGAACATATTTTTTTCTTAAGCAAATAATTATATATTGAGTTAATGTTTTGTCACGATGCTTTTATGTAAATATTTATGTAAAAAAAAATATTTTTTGGAATAAATTATTGTTACTGTACTTTATCTGCATATTGTGTGTTTTACATGATGAGGTGGTTAGAGTAAAGTGATCACCATAAATTGATTACTTTACTCTAATCACCTCTCACCCCAAAATTAAAATCCTGTCATCATTTACTCACTGTCAAGTCATTCCAAATTCATAAGACTTTTGTTTTTCTTTAGAATAAAAATAAGATATTTCAGTCAATTCTGTCCCTCAAATGAAAGTTTATTCAACCAAAACAATTCAAAAAGTTAATAAAAACACATTAAATATAATCCATATGGACTGACCAGTTTAATCCAAGTCTTCTGAAGTGAGACAATTGCTTCATGTAATGAACTTTTATTCATATATAAACATCGATATATTAGAAATAAACACAATAATGATTAAGCGGCTTATCAATCATCTTTCACCCACATCTCCACAAATTTTTGCACAGGGAATGAGACAACCCCTGGTCCATTTACTGAAATGAACAGTAGACTGTTCAGTGTGTAGACATTCATTCTATTTCTACCATAGGTGAGAATATGGTTCATGGGACTGAATCCTTGTTCAAACTCGGCTGTTGAAACTGGAAGCGTGGAGACAGCAGTGAGCACTTTGTGCAGATTCTCTCCCATGACACTTAAATTGGTGGAATTCCTTGAGGACTATAGGACTGGATGAAGCCTCAACAGCAAGAGTCTTGTGTATTGTGAGAAGTTTGCCATTGCCATATAGGATGCACTCATCTTCATCGGATGGCCCATTTGACAGATTTAGAGCAACTCCAGCAGAAATATTTCTGTTGTCGGCCAGGGGAAACGAAAAATCATTCACAAAACAGCTCTGCCTTCCAATGGTCTCTGTCCCTTGGTTGAGATACATATACACCCTTGAACATGTGGAAATTTTCAAAGACTTCATTCATGCCTTTTGCATTCACACCATAGGCTTGTCTCATAGATGGTGTTCTCAGTGCAACGCCCACCTCAGAATTAGCACTGGCAGCTATTGCATCTCTCCTTTGAAGAAACAGGAATAAGGCTTGCAGTGTCTCCAGCACATCTTTTACCAATGACATCTCCACCAAAAAAAGCCACTCTGTCATTTTGGCATGAATGCCCCAACTCCTGGCCCTCTCCTTGGCAGATATTGATTTGTCTTCACTCAACCCTTCAAAGAGTTTGACCAACACTAGATAGCTTTCCCAAAGAGCTGTCACAGACGTGCAGGATGAGGACAGCCAGCGCACGTCAAACACTCTTCCTATCCTGTGAGTGTGTATCCCCAAATCAGAAGTTGCAGACTCAAGGTCTCTCATATTTTTGGGGCTTTGAGAGAAAAATTAGTACAGAGAGTCAATGGACATCTAAATTGACATGCATCGGTAATATGTTTTATAGCATCATGGATCACAAGTTCTAACTTGGGATTCATGCAGTGAATGACCATGAGGTTGGGGTTAATCTTCTCACGCAAGAGCACGGCCGCTCCTCTGTATCGGCCCATCATAGCAGCAGCCCCATCATTTGCAAAGCCAACAAGCTGTGAGCGCAACATGTCTTCAGAGATGCCCTGCGCATGAAGACTTTTTAACAGGATGTCACAGATGTCTGCCCCAGTGCATGACTCCAGTTCAACAAGTTGAAAGAAGTTGTTGCAAATTTCACCTTCATAGGGAACTCGAATGTAGATGATCAGACATGTTTTATTTGACACAGTTGTGCTCTCATCAATGAGAATACTGAATGTCGGAATGAAGCATATTTCCCAGGTTTACACCGTTGAGTTGATGCAGTTCTGTCAGCCATGGGTGGATTTTAAATGAGAGGTTGTTTTGGCAGATCATATGGGCTGTACACATGCAATTCTCAGTTGCTTTTAAACTTTTCTCATTATGTTTTCTCCACAGTGCTTCACTGCTTTCCACTGCTTTTTCACTTGCAGTCTCTTGTCTTTTCTGCAAAATTTAGCAAAAAGACCGGCACTTCCAGGTAAGATATAAACCAGTAAATGTCTTATTTTACAATGTTTTATGTTGATGCCATGAAATTACTTTTAAAAGAATATACTTATAGCTATCCCTTACCAAAAAGTAGTATACTTCAAGTTTATTTTATTAAGTATACTTAAGTAAAGTTCAAGTATATTTTATGTAGCAAGTATACAAATATCATGTTCTAGCAGTATACTTGTAAGTGTACTGTTCAATACTCCTTGGGACTAAATTGGCCCACTTTCTAGTATATAAAAGTATACTTTTAAGTATAACAGTAGCAAACTTTGAATACACAACTAGTTTACCTCTATGTTTGTAGTTTGTACTGTAATTATATTAAAAGTGAACTTATAGTTATACTGATAGTTTACTAATTAAATACTTTGTACACATTGAAGTATAGTCTCAGTAAACTACTAGTTTAGTAGTTTTATACTGCAAGTATATTCATAAGTTTTCTTTAAGTGAACTTTACATCATGCTTTAAGTATACTACTATGTCCCTATTTAGGTTTTAATTTGTATATATTTTGTTGTATGAATATCTGAACACACAAAACATCCAAAGAAAGAACAAAAACATTTTATTCTAGCTTCATGCATTCTTTTTTTAAACACTTTAATGTGGGTAAGTTTCATAAAAAATAAAGAAACAACATTTTGAACAAAGAGCTGAAAAAAAAGATGAATTGGATTCAGAATGATAATCAAAACGTAGATGGAGTCAATCAACACCCCAAAGCTTGACTGTAATTATTACCTCTTCATCGGTCAACATTTTATTCCATAACGTTACAGTTTTGATGCTGTTTCATGCCAGATGATTGTGTTAGTATCTGTTGTTTCTTTTTCTTCTTCACTTGTGTTTTTTGGAAATTCTGTGCAGAAGATGTGTACTAGCGCCCTCTACCGTATAATAATGAAAACACAGATTCTAGGAGCATCTAGTATAGCTCAAATATATTTAGACTTTTTGTAAGTATAAGTCAAGTATACTTAAATGTAATTTTAAGTATATTTCTGAGGAGTACATAAAGCCCATTTCTGAGAAGTACATACAAAGTAAACTAAAAAAACATACTTTTAAAAGAAGTATATTAATAGCACCCTTGAATAAACTTCTTTTTTGTAAGGGATATTTAACCCAAAAATCAATTTCTGTAATTTACTCGAACTCATATTTTTCCTAACACAAAAGAATATAGGCTATTTTGAAGAATGTGGGTAACCAAACAGTTGTTGGTAGCCACTGAGTATAGTATTCCCATATTCTATAGTATGAACTTAAGAGTGTATGTTATTCAGAATTACTTGTGCACCTTATTTTGCGGTGCAGAAGTAAGCTATTTTCTGTGAATGTGCAAGACGTCCGATTCTATAGCCACTTTAACAGTAATGCATTAAACAGTTAAATAACAAAACATGAAAATAACATGACATTACTAAATAACATTACTAGCACAGTTGAACAATGTTCATACTATTGATCCTAAATAGTATGTGAGATTAGAATAAGTGACTTATAGCACAGTATGTTGAAAAGGGTTTACCTGGATGGTCTACTATTTCAGATAGATTTTTGTGTAGTGTGGATCCATGCACACTATAATGGCCAGCCTTCTTAAATGAATGAGCCAATATCACTGATTTGTAAAATCATTGCGTCACTGCAGCTGCCGTTAGAAACTCTGGTTCGCATAGACACCTGTGACTTGCGCTAATGACTGCACATGTGCATAGGTCTAGCCTGAGAAGTAAAAATTTTTTTATGCTATTTGAGCATAAGGAACAACAATCATGGGACAGTAAATTTCAGATTTTGTTGCTGGTTTGAAATATAATAATAATAATAATAATAATAATAATAATACATTTTATTTATTATGCGCTTTTCTCACAACCAAAGCGCTACAACAATGTAAAAAAAACAATTAAAATACAAAATACAATGATACAATGTCAACAGTTTGATCATGATAAGCAATTTTAAAGAGGTGAGTTTTCAACAGTTTCTTAAAAGCACTTAGTATAGGAGCACTTCGAACATTCAAAGGAAGCACATTCCATAACCTCGGAGTGGCATGAGAGAAGGCTCTCTGTCCCATATTTTCTAATCTGGAGTGGGGCTGATAAAGAAGAGATTCAGCAGAGTGAAGCGGACGAGAAGGCATGTAAGGGGTAACTAATTCACAAACATAAGAAGGAGCCAATTCATGCACAGCTTTTTAAGTTAAAACAAGCGTTCTAAACTCAATACGCTATTGAACTGGAAGCCAGTGCAAGTTACAGAGGACACCACTGATGTGCTGCCATGAGACTGTGTGAGTGAGAACACGTGCTGCTGTGTTCTGAATGTATTGTAGCCATTTGATAGATTCAAAATCATTCATAACATGAACCAAAGCGCTCTCAGTACTGTGGCCTGACCTAAACCCAGATTGGAAAGTCTCTAAAAGGTTGTTTAATGACAAATGAGAATGTAATTGTGCCAAAAGAACACATTCCAGGACTATAACCAGAAAAGGAAGATTTGAAATGGGCCTGTAATTTGTTAGATCAGAGGTATCACTTCCAGGTATTTTAGGGGTTTGATAGCTGCAACTGTAAGTTCACATAGAACAATCCCAGTAATAAGAGAAGTGTTAAAAATATTTCATATGAGGGGACTGATTGTTGACAGACACCCCTTAAAAACAGTAGTTGGAACAGGGTCAAGGATACAAGTGGTTGAGTTCATTGTCAATACTAATTCTGAGATGTCATCAGTGGTAATTGTTGCAAAACTAAAGAACAAAACCATAGGAATACTTGCTGGAAGAACCTCAGGGAGCACAGAGCTGAGGAGAGAACCAATAGACTTATAGGAGAAACTTGTTACACTGCTGAACAGAAGAACATGTGGGTGACTTGTTTGGTTTTAAAATTTTGTTAATAGTCTTAAAAGTCTTGTTTGGATTTGCAGCATCATCACTTATAATACGTGAATAGTATTTAGCTCTTGACACTTTAAGGGCCTCACCGTACTGAATTAAATGTTCATCATACATAAGCTTGTGAACTGTTAAGCTTGATTTTGTGTATTACTGCTCAAGTTGCCTGTTTTTAACCTTGAGTGCCCTAAGCTCATTTGTATACCAAGGAAATGATTTCATGAGACAACATGTTCCTTCATAGGTCCAAGGAAGAAAATCTTCTTCTAGTGCAGTCAGTCCTTAAATGGAAGGACATGATAAGACGAAAATTCAGTCCGACTTTAACAAGCAAGGAAAAAAAAAAAAACTTGTCTCCATGTGGTCAGCAGCTGAGTTCTTGTCAAACAGGTGGGGGCCCTCCATGTAAACCTCTGTCTGAGATTGGCGACATAGTAGAGGAGATACTTGGAATCTCAGTCCCTCTATTTGTGGCATTCCAGATGCCCCAGACCCTGCAATTCTCCAATTGAAGGAGTTACAAAGATGGTAAGAAGAAAATTATGCATGTAATAATGTATGCATGTAATGTGCCTTTTTAATAAATTGATAGTATTTTAATCACCACATTGAACTAAATAAACATGTTTGCAATGTTTAATATTTTCTGCATGTGAATGTAGTATAGATAACTCTGGAGCCGGTTCATCAGATGCATCCTCTCCTGTATCATCTCAGGACATTTCCCTGTGTCCTACAGATGAGCCTCACAAGACACGGACAGGATTTGCACAGGGCGCAGCCACTGAGTATGACATTGAGTCCCTTAAAAGAAAAAAGCTCAAATTGCAAATTAAGTTACTGGAAATTCAAAATGAATATTACACACTAAAACTGAAAAGAATTAAGAATACTCAATGATTGTACATGTGCTTTGTGTAATAAAATTGTGTAAGGATAAATTAGTTTGTTGTTACTTATTGTCTACAAGTTTGCTTACCCAAAATGTGAGTTAGCAAAGCAGTCCCTTAGTGATGCTTTCCCCGAAATGCTTTGTAATGTGTGTTCGGTGGTATTGTCATCATTCTCATCATAATCATGATCACTGTCATCATCACCATGATTGTCATTTTCATCGTCATCATCGTCATCATCAAGCAATGGGAGGTTACAAACTTTGCAAATATTGTGCAAAATGCCACAAGCCATAATAATGTGACAAGCACGCTCAGGTGAATGAAGAATATCTCTATGAAGGAAATGGAATCTTCTTTTCAGCTGTCCAATTCCTCTCTCCACCACGGCTCTTGTTACTTTGTGTGCTCTTCATGACGCAAAAACCATAAAGGACATAGGTCAGATAAATCAAGAATGCACTCATTGAACAAAATTGGTATCCTGTCTACAGTTTAGTCCAGTACTGTACCTGTTATAATTGAGCGGCTGTTCTCCTTGAGGTCTTCTGTAAGGGGTGAGAAGCCAGTGTTTTAAAGGGTAACCCGAGTCTCCCAGCAGATGACATCCAGGGCGAACATAATTTTGTTCGAATAACCCATTGAGGCCACTCTGGGAAAGAACCCGAGCATCATATGTTGACCCTGGCCATTTTGGCACAAGATCGAGGATCTTGTAATTGGCATCAAATACGACTTGAACATTGATGCTGTGGAATCCTTTTCGATTGATGTATGTCTCCTCATTTACAGTTGGAGCAATGATGCGTACATGGGTGCCATCGATGGTTACAACAACTGCAGGGAAACCCGCAATCCTCATAAAATCTGCTTGCTTTTGCCATATAGTTTGAAGGTCAGTTGGGAAGTCAATGAACTGCCTTACTATGTCTGGTGTGGTTAGTGCAGCAACAGTGGTATTTAAGACCCTGCTAACTGTGGACTGTGATGGCCCTAAGTCATCACTGGTGCATTGCTGCATTTTTCCAGTCGCCAAGAAACGCAGAGTCATTATAACTTTCATTTCTGCAGTAAAAGCATTGTTTCTTACAGTGGGAGAAGTTACTGAATTTCTGACTAGGTAAGTTACAAAAAGAATACCCTGATGATCAAGCCTGTATCGTTTGATCAACTCTCTGTCATTATATAATTCCAACACATTCTTACGTTGTTGGAAACTGCGCGGCCTCCTCCTCTCTACTGCCATCTTGTTACTCCTAACTGGTTAGGAGACCTCTCCAGCTCTCTTAATAATTTAGGAGCTGAGACCTAGTCTTAACACTTAGGAATCTTTATGAATCACACTTATTCTTAAGAATAAGGGTAAAATGACGTCATTCTTAGAATTTTGACACACTTAAGACAAAACATTTACTCTGAGTGGCTTTATACATACGGCCCTTGGTGTCCATCACCCAGAGGACACTTTAGGCTGTGTCTGAGGTTTAGTATTGCAGTAGTCTGTATGGGTGTGTTTGCTTTTACTTGTAGGAGGAAATACAGCAAACTTCAAAAGTACTTTATGAGAGTTCTCTAAAAATAATCTACAAACAAAATCAATAAAGCAACCCCAAAAGTTTTACATGCCAGTCTGTTTGTTTATTTGGCTATCAAGGAAGTCATTTTTCATAGTCCTCATTTTATCAAGGGTATACCAAATTGCTTGTAAATATTTCAAAGTTTTGTCATAGTTATTACTGCCATATTTTGCAGGAGTAAAAGATGTAATTATGTAATTCCTGTGAGTGCAACTGTAATGTAATAATGTTTTTACAACAGTCACTCCAGTTGATTACGGCCACCTTCCTTCTGTAATTTGCTTGTATAATCTTAATTAAATGACATCTGTTTCTACTCAGCCAGCAGAGTGAGAGTGAAGGAACATCTCAGGTCAAATTGAAAGTGTATTACTCTACAGAAACTTTTCTTTCCTATCCCATATAACCAATGCTGGACTGAACAAACCCCCATAGGCATCGATGTGCAATATTATCAGTTTATATAATACTTGAGACCAATGTTCCCTCTAATTTTATTTTCTTGCTGAGCAAAACTTTTCTCTATTGTGGGTGGACATTTGGGCCACTTGAGCAAAAACATTCTTTATACCAGATCTGTACAGTGCACACACAAACACACACAAATCTGTAACTTTTACCTTTAATGTGCTAATTATATTTGATTTGACCCTTGACCACATTTTAGGTTATCTGAAAAAAATAAATAAATAAATAAATAAATAAATAAATAATATATATATATATTATATATATATATATATATATATATATATATATATAATATAATATATATAGTACAGTGCTGTTAATAAATTACATTAAAATAATAATAATTATATTAATAAAACAATTAATTAATTAATTAATTAAATCTAACGATTACTTATGATCACGTCAACTGAGCAAATTATTATTATTGTTATATATTTTTCTTAAATTGTTAATGTTAAAAACATCAACATTGTGTGACTATGTGTAGGCTATTTAGTGTGTATTAGCCATGCAGTCTGTTATTATCTGTTATCTGTAGATTTCATTTTCTGTACAGTCTAATCTCTAATTGTCATACTATTTGAATGCCATTGAAAGAAATTGATCTTATAACCTCAAAAAAAAAAAAAAAAAAAAAATAAATAAATAAATAAATAAATAAATAAATAAATAAATAAATAATGTTCCTTAGAACTCGTTCTAAAATGACAAGTTTAATTATTCCAGCTGCTGTAAGAAAAGGCTATACATAATCTGCCACCTGCAGCATCCACAAATGTGATGCAGCCTACTGGCCGGGACTTTATATAGACGCAGCGCCATGCTCGTAAACCTCTAACCTAACTAAAGAAAAGAAAGCAAATCTTCAATTTTTTTTTTTTTTTTTTTTTTGCTAAAATCCAGAACTATATTCCACATATTGATGACTCTTTTAAAGTTTTATGTGATTCAGATCTTAAGATTAAAGAATTGGATTCAGTTGTGGAAAAGATGCCTTTGCACAAATCTCCAGTGGGACAGATGGGTTTACTGATATATACAATCTGAGGCCTATTACTTTGCTCGACACTGATTATATTTTTTTTTCTGGGGCTATCACTGCTAGGCTGAAGAGGGGTGTTTTTAATTAGAATTAGTGAGACAATCAGGGTTTTTTGGGAGGAAGATCAATCCATAATAATATAAGACTAGTTTTAGATTTACTTGATTATAATGATGTGGTTCAAGGGAGTGGGTTTCTGATTTTTTTTTTTTTTTTTAGATTTTTATAAAGCTTTTGATGTTATCACGCATTTATTTTGAAAACCTTACATCATTTTGATTTTGGAGTAAGATTCAAAAATTTTATTGAAATGTTATATAATAGATTAAATAGCTCTGTAGCACTTGGGACCTGCACAAGATTTCCAATTAAAAGGGGGTTCATTAGGGATGTGGTAGCTCTCCATTGCTATTTATAATGCTTGCTGAGCTGTTATCTATATTGATCAAAAATAATGGAATTGAATGTTTAACAGTGTTGGATAGGCAAGTCAGTTTGCTGACGACACTACGTTGTTTCTTAAAAATGAACAACAAATTCCACTAGATTTTCACTCGATTAACCAGTTTTCTAAAGCTTCAGGGCTTTATTTGAACCTAAAGAAATGTGAAATGTTAACTTTACATGAGTTTCCTTTATAGACACTATTTAATATACAAATTAAGAAGGAAGTTAAATATTTGTGAATTACAATTTCTAAAGATAGAGAAATAATGGAGAATAAAAATGTATTGAATAACACTGATACATGTAAATCCATTTCGAACAGATAGTTGGAGAGGGATCTTACAATCTTTGGAAGGGTTCTTTTGTCTAAAATGGATAGTTTGTCCAGACTTGCCCATATCGACAAGAATGATCAAATTAATAAATAAGGTGAATTTGAAATTTATTTGGAGAAATAAATGTCACTACATAAGAAAGGAAGATGTGATTAAAAAATATGAAGATGGTGGTGTGAGTGCAATCGATTTTGATATTATGAATGGTGTTCTGAAATTGAAATGGTTAAAAACCTTCATTCAAAATAGCAACTCTTTTTGGTTCATTGTCCCCAGTGCAATTTTTAACAAACTAGGAGGAATAAATGTTTTTCTACGTTGTGATTTTGAGTGTACCTCATTACCAGTTAAACTTTCAGCTTTCCATCAGCAAGTGCTGCTCTATTGGAAATTATTGTTCAAACATAACTTCACTCCTCACAACACTGCAGTTTGGAATAATAGATATATAAAGATAGGCAGAAAGTCTGTATATTTTGAGGAATGGAAATCCAAAAGGATTTGGGCGATTGCCCATTTCTTGGATGATAATGGAAATTTGTTACTGTATAGAGAATTGTTCTGTTAATACTTAAAATAGAATAATTAGAGTCATTCCAATTCCTGTGAGATAATGGTTAATAAAAGACATTTTGTACTCCAAAGTCTCCCCAGAACTGAGACAGCTCTCCTTAGAAGGTTATGATTTTTGTGATAAAAAATTTACAAAAAGATTCATTAGAGATTTTATTTTATAGGCGTATTATTCTAACCCTATTAGAAGGGAATACATGCTCTAAGATTTTGATATTATGAAAAAAATAACAAATAAAAATAGGAAAGGGTATATATCTTTTCCTCTTCCTCCTAAAGCCTAAAAATCCTCCTAAAAATGTTGAGGTGAACTTCAACATTTTAAATGAGATTTATCCTACCAATTAATTTTTAAGATTGAAATTTAATTTGGATGTGAATAATTGTGTTTTTTTGTGAAACAAATATTGAACATATAGAGCATGTTTTCTTTTGTTGTGATTTGGTGCAACCTTTTTGGAGAGATGTACAGAACTGGCTACAGTCTCAGTCTTTTCATTCATAAATGCAGATGGTTTAAATCTAAACCCAACTTTAACCAGTTAAAACCTTGTGCACATTTTTAAAATTGGTTAAATACAAGAAAGTTCTCAATTAGATTTCTTTTTTGGGACATGTATAAATTAATTTAAAAAGCCCTTTTTTGGGGTTTGATTTATTTATTCATTTACATATTTTTCTTTTCTTATTTATTATTATTTATTTTATTCTTAGTTTATTCGCTTATTGTGATCTTTGTTTGTCACTGGTTATGCTCAACCTAAGACTGAGTATGTGTTGTTAGATTATGTGATGTGTTTATCTACCTTGTTTGTTTGTTGTAAATGGAAGCATTTAAAGAGACATGCACAGAAATGGGTCCCTGTAAACAGGGCTGTTTTTGACGAGGTGAAAATGATGATGTTTTACAATACCACTGAGAAATTTTAATCAAAGTATGTTATACTTTTCATGAAGACCCTAAAGAATCATACCAACTTGTTGAAAATGGGCATCCGATGTCCCCTTTAAGTATTTTAAATCATGAGTAGCTTGTAGCTTGGCAAATTACAATTTCAGAACGGCTTCTCCAACACTGGTTTATACATGGATTTAACATCTGCAAACATATTGAAATTATATTTGTAGATTGTTTAATTAAAGTTATTTATTCGTAGCACCCATTATGCATCTAATCAAATCAAGTAAACTTGCACTGCTTCAAATAATAATTTAGTTACAAATAACAAGAATGAGTCATTTAACATAAGTAAACGTGTTATATTCTTATTAATCAGACATATTTGTATTTTGCAAATCAAACAAGTGGCTAGTTGACTTTTTTGAGTGTGGATATAATTCCTCCTTTATCTTGACCTACAGAGGGTCTGAAGAGTGTGAATGCAGTCATCTACTCTCATCCATTTTGCCATTGATTTGAATGGGTTGCAGAAGCTCCTCTTCTGTCTTTTCCTCCTATCTTCTCATCTCCTCTCTTCTCCATACTCACAACAAACCTCTTAATCCCCCCCCCCCCCCAAAAAAAAAGGAGAGCAAAATAAGCCAAAGCCCACACACATCTCAGCCAAATATAAATCAAGAGCCAGTGAGGAGAGAAGGGAAACACCCCAGGGGCCTGGGAGAAGCTGTGCTTTAATTTCTCTCCCTTTTGATTATGGTAGAATGTTAGCTTTACTATCAGCCACCTCTAGCTAAGCCTCTGCAGCTGTCTTCCGCCAATATCGCAAATGCAGAAGGGCACGTATCTGTAAAGCCTGATATATGGATCTTATTTTTTCTTAAAACCACCCATCTCTCCAATCCCATCTCTGGCAGTTGAAAAGCACCGTATCGTAACTTTCTGACAGTCATGGTGCTGCCTCCCTGCTTTCTTTGACTCACTTGTTTTTATGGCTTGTTCTGTCTCCTCTCTGTCTCTTCTTCTCGATCATTCTCATCTCTCTGTGCTGAACTGATCAAAAAGATTCGGGCTATCCTTCCATGTTTTTTTGATTGATTCCAGTGCAGCTCTCATCATTTCCTCTTTTTTGCTCACTTGCTTGCTCCCTCACTCACACCTTTTTTTCTTTTACCTGTCGTATATGCTGTCATCTACACTGACTTTCTCTCTCATCTACTTTGGTGCTCTCTTTTCTTTACTTACCTCTCCTACCTCTCACTCTATCCTCCTTTTATCCTAACCATGAAAAGATATTAGAACAGAGAAAAAGGCGTAGAGTACGTGAGAACCATTGTCTGTTAGGAGATTTTTATTTATTTATTATTATTATTATTTTAATAAGCATGCTAGCTGCGAAGGATGAGGGGTATTTTTTGAATGGGGAAAGCAATGTCTATGAAAATATATATTTTTATTTATATATATATATATATATATATATATATATATATATATATATATATATATATATATATATATATATATATATATTTTGCAGGGGAAAAATCTCTAAAAGAATCAAACAAACAAAAGAATGGACTTCTTTGACAGCAAGAGTCAACAGGGAAATGAACTGAACTGAAGCAGCTTAATTTAAAAATTATTTTAAAAAAAATGGCTCACCCTAAAATTACAATTCTGTCATCAATCACCTCCATGTTGTTCTGAACCCGAATGACATTATTTCTTCCATGGAACACAAAAGTTGAATATATCTTATCCTCAAAATTGGAATATTGCATAAAACATTTGTGAATAAGCGATCCATCCAACGAGTCAAAGACAACAAAATCATCACCTTCTGATAAACTGGCACTTAATACCACTAAGAAAAGTAGGAGGAGCCACTGAATAATTTTTATATAAAAAATTACTTTAGCGAGCAGACGGAACACAATAAATGTAGTCATTGCTTTCGGAGGTGGATGCTGTTGTTTCGGAACGCAGTCATGTAAGATAGTTCTGGGAGACAATTATACAGGAATACTTTTACGACAGACTTTGATTGGGCATTTAAGGATGACCATAACACAAAGTCACATTAATTTTTTTTTGATGCACATAAAGGAATTTATTTGGCAAATAGTTTCCATCCATTATTTGCATTATCCCTTTTTCACACAAGTCAAAAACCAATTCAAGCGGGCGTAACAACCTATTATTTTAAATGAAGGGATATATATATATTTGTAGTTTCCATCACTCGTTTCTGATGCGAAACACAAGATTCGCAAGTTCAACTCACTCACTCAATGAGATGGTCACAGTAGTTTTTGAGGCAAAAGTTAATTTGAGAGGAAGTTTACCAGTTCATAAACACTTAAATTTCAGTCCTTTATGCACACAAATCCGTTATAGCTTCAGTGGATTTTGAAAACATATAAAGTCATATAAACCACAATTATCCTTTATCACTTTTCCATGCTTTTTGGAGTTTGAAAACTACAGCCTCCTTTCACTGCAATAGAACATTGTTCAAATTTCTCCTTTTTTCTTTCATAGAAGAGAGAAAGGGTGAGTAATTAATGACAACATTATCATTTTTGAACTCTTCCTTTAATACGAATATCCACATATTCAAAGGCAACTACCTAAATGCAGACACAATGGGAGCAGACAATGAAAAGAATCATTACTCAGTGGATAGAATGGCTCATTGAAAAAAAGTAAACTTTTAAAACTCTCTTGAAGTCATGGTGGGCTCATCCATGTTTACACTCCATGACCCAAAGCTCTTGGCGTCCCGCTTACAATCACAAGTAGTCGATACAAATGCTGAGGCCAATGAGCAGAGGGGCCAAACGCTGGAGGTTCTTTTGTTTGGGTACCCGTGGTTTGCTCAGAGTCTGCATTGCAAGTAGTTTGTCATAAACCAATGATCTTTGACGCTTATGAGGCCGGCATTGTTCATGGATTTTGGTCTACCCCATGGTGCCAGCAATGGGGTTGGAAATTCCAATATGGCTGAATGGAAGTTAAAAGCAGCTCTCCCGAGCACAGCAGGGGGATGACAGTAGTGGATTTCAGCTGTGTTTGTGTTGGTTTAATGAAGTCCAATTTGGCCGGGAACATCACTCATAAAAGCAAAAGAAAACATTATAGTGTTGCTGTATACTTATGGCTGAATACTTCAAAAACAAAGTAAAACATCAACCACAAAGCCCTGATGGAGAATCAGAGAACGATCTGGATCATCAATTATTCTAGTAGTCATGCCAGCAAGTACTACATATTGAGAAACTATCAGTTCATTTGACTCAAATCCCAAATAATGGACACTTTCAAGATTTTGGGGTTCGGAGTGTAAACTTAGATAGATGTACACTACCATTCAAAGTTTGCGATTGTTGAGAATAATTATTATTATTTTAAATTCACTCTATGGTTACCAAGGCTGCAGCAAGTATTTGATCAAAAAGGCAGTAAAAATGGTAATATTGTGAAATACTATTACAGTCCAGTCTTTAGTGAACGATCTTTCAGAAATCATTCTAACCCAGACAGCAAGCAGTGAGTCGGATCTGGGCCAACGCTATGTTGCTGTCTGGGAATATGCTGATTTGGTGCTCAAGTAAAATTTCATATTATTTATCAGTGCTGAAAACAGTAGTGTTGCTTTTCTTTGTGTGTGTGTGTGTGTGGAAACCATGATACATTTTTTTCAGGATTCTTTGATAATCAAAATTTCAAAAGAACAGAATTTATTTGAAATGGAAATCTTTTGTAACATTCTAAATGTTGACTAATGATCAATTCAATGCATCTTAGCTTAATAAAAGCTTTAAAAGTATTAAAGTTTTACTGACCTCAAATGTTTGAACCGAAGTATACCATAGCAAATATAATTTTTGCGTTCCCATTTTCTCTAACAGCAGAAGACATTGTGTTTCCACAACTTGTGTGTGTGTACCAGAAAATGGGATTTGTTGATAAGGCAATATTCCAGCATTGTCCAATGTACAGAAAGTGTGTCATAAGGTAAAGCAATTGACAATGCATATTTGAACTCACTTTTTGTTGTTTTACACTCTGTATATCCTGAGTGATGAGCTTCTCTAGGAATTGCTGTTACAATTATGTATAAATTCCATTGAATGTCTGTTATTATTAATGTTTGCTGTGTGGGAGGAGTGACAGTGAATAGCAGGAGAGAGAGAGAGAGAGAGAGAGAGAGAGAGAGAGAAATGTATACTGCTTAAAGTACTAAGATCAGAAAAGCAGCTGAAGAAAAGAAGAGGAATAACGGAAGGTGAAAGAGGTTGAGCAAGTGAGAGAGTCATCTGCGAGCGAATGAGGTTCTTCCAGTGTGCAAAAGGATTTGGGTCATTTGGAAGAATATGGCTGAATCAGCAACGCTCTGTCTCACAGCCACACTGAACTTAATCTACTGAAGAGACCTGCGGGCAGAGAGAGAGAGAGAGAGAGAAGAAAAGAGAAGGGGAGAGCGATAAAACCTCAGGGCACAGAGGAAAGAGATTTTCTTAAATGGAGGGGAAAAGGAGGAGGTTGAGAATCATTCTGTCCATTTAGCTTAACTCCATGTTAATGAGGGAGTCGGAAAGTGGCGGAAGGAGAGTGTGCACCAGCCTCGGAAAGCAGTAGGGAGCTCATGTTTAATTTAGATAATATGTGCATATTAATGAACAAATGCAAATTTGTCTGAAACTTAATCAACTAAGGGCAAGAACGCTAATATTATGAGGTGCAGGAAATGCGGATTGAAGTGTGTGTGTGTGTGTGTGTGTGTGTTTTCAGGTCAAGATACAATCTGACCCTCAAAGAGTTGCACACTGGGGTAAAATGTGAGGTTATGAGGAAAAATATAAATACAGCTATAGTGCATATACTAAGACAACCCGAGTAAGAAGGTTGTCATATACATGCTTTTTTTTCCCAACAAAACCTGATTGATTGTTGTACAGTTTTACATCCAGCAGGGGTCTGTATTGTACCATAGTATGAAGGCAGCGAAGCCGGCTTGATCCTGCTGGTGCAGCAAATACGTTTCCATTGTTCTTCGCAGATAAGATATGAAGTAAAATGATGGGTTGTATGTCACAGCATGTGTGTGAATGTGTGTGCAGGTGAAGAATTATTGTCTTTGTGTGTTGGCATAACGATAATTTGATTTCACTTTCTTTAGATGAACACACAAATATCTGTATTAGTCTAACCATTTTGCTGTGAATGTCTGTGCTAAAACAACTACTTTCATCAGAAGAACATGAATGGAAAGCAGACACATGGTGTTTGTAGCCTATGTATTTGCGTGTTTCAGGTTGCAGCATATAGACTCTGTTACCTTGATTCCCCTGTTCTCCCACACACAAACATGCAGGTCTAGGACTTCCATGTGTGTGTGTGTGTGTGTGTGTGTGTGTGTGTGTGTGTGTGCGTGTTTGCCCAATGTATGGGAAAACGCTTGTGCACATATGAGTGAGATGATTCCTGTTCATTGCTATGTCAGAAAGATAAAGGTGGGAAGGACGGCAGCCCTCAGTTATGCTCATTGATTCTTGCTGCAATGTAGGCAGCTAGCTTAACTATTCCCTTGGCTGTTCAGGCTGAATAAAACATGATCGTTGATGGACCTTCAGGGAAACCCAGTCCAGATACAGCCTATAGAGGACATTCACGAACAGCACGGACACCTTGTAAACTGCGTAACAGATATTTTTGAGTGAATGTTATGTGAAATCAGAGGAAGGATTCAGCGGTGATGATATGGTGGCTTTGTGCTGATGAACACTGCTGCTGATGATACTTCTTAAGTTACATTAATAGTCAAATAAAATATTAGTATGACAGCAGAGATACAGATACCACAGAAATACTGAGCAGCTCATGGAGTACTCAAGGTGAGGATTCGTCTGACATTCAAATGAGTCAGACAATAAGTAACTAAGTACATAAAAATAAAGTGTATAAAACATCTATTTCCCATTTCTCTCACCAGAAAGTACAACAGCTTTGGGGAAGTTACTACAAAAAATCTACCTCAGATCACTAATTGTTGTATTTGAATTCACTTTACTGAAGTAATAGTTTACCCAAAACCGCATGTCTTTCTTCAGTCGAACACAAGTTTAACTTAAGCCACTCTTTTTCATACAGTGTAAGTGTATGGAAATCAGGGCTGTCATGCTCCAAAAAATTACAGAGAAGCACCATAAAAAGTATTCAGTAAAAGTGATCCATAGGACTTGTGGGGGTAATACTTTATTTTAGGGTCTCTTAACTAGTTACTCATTAGCATGAATATTACTAGAATATTAGCCATTTATTAGTACTAATGAAGCACATATTAATGCCTTATTCTACATGACCTTATTCTACATCCCTAATCCTACCCATTACCTAATAAAAACAACTACCTTACTAACTATTAATAAGCAGCAAATTAGGAATTTATTGAGTTAAAAAGTTGTAGTAAATAGTGAAAAACGTGTTCCCTATTCTAAAGTGTTACCCTTGCGGGCTATATTCCAAGTTTTCTGTGTGAGTCATGCAACATAATTTTACTGCTGTGAAATAAATGTAAGTTAAAAATATGGATGTAACAATATACCGTTTTGATTATAGCCATTATATTTAAAAAAACAAAAAAATGAAATATTGATTTGTTAATACTACACAAATCATAATATTGTAAATAATCCAGCACCAGTCAATGTGGTTGACACTCCAATATAGTATATGGCAGTGTTAACCCTTAAAACTGCTTGCCACCTTTCATAAAATGGAATAAAAAAAGATTATTAAGATGCATTGGCTGCGTCTGAAATTGCATAATCTCTGAATAGGGGCTTCTTTTGTAATAAATAACAATAATAAGTAACATTAGGTAATCACTTTGTAAGTGCAGCCCAGAATCTCACCGGAAGTGGTAGGTCATCCGGGTATCCAGCTTTTTGCCTATTGCTTTATAAATAGCATGATTTTGGACATACTGCTTTATTTATATACTGTTGTTTGCCTACTAAATATTAGAGAAGTATGTGAGTTTGGATACAGCCAGTATGCGGAGTTGCTACTACTGCTGCGCAAAATCATGTTGGAAGAGATGACAGGCCAAAGCGAGGCACTCTAACACATTTTTTCCTTTCTCTTTGGAGTGTTACAAGCTCTTGGTGCATAAAGAAGATCTGTAAAGTTGCAAAGACTAAAGTCTCAAATCCAAAGAGATATTCTTTATAAAATTTAAGACTTGTCCATGCCCTCCTAAAACACCTCATTTAAACACGCCCCCACATGTATATTTTACCGCTCAAATGTCCACGCAAAGAAAGAAGGTGTAACTTTTATCCTCGCTGTAGTATTGTTGTTGCTGCCACAGCCATGTTGTGGAGATGCTGTGTGTTTCATTGTGAAAGTGAAACTACTTTGTTTGGCCTTCCAAAAGAGGACGATATCTGCTTCATCATGCCTAGAGCTGATCTGTGCTGGTCGCTAAGGAAATACATCAACTTCACGCTGTGGATATAACCCATTAAATTCAAAAATTTCATCTTAAAACATCTTGAGGGTTTACTATCAACTTATAACCAGATATCTGTAAATGCAAATCTGTAAAAAGGTTTTCAAATATGACTTCAAATGAAAAACAGAGTCAGCAGATCTCATATCCCCATGAGGCAGTACTTTCTTGCATCTCACTTTCTCTTTCATTTTTCTTTATTTAAAAAAAAGAAGCTCATGTGGTGTTTGGGACAAAGCTCACACTCAGTGAAGGATAACTGCTAAATGCTATGTGTCACAGATACATCATTTTCAGCATCAGTGCTTAGTTAGTAAATAGAGTCTCCTGAGCTGTTCTTACAGAGGTGTGAGAAAATTTGTTATGCTGTATCTATAAGCACAAGCTGCTTAGACCGGTCTCACTGCTGTGATTGTGCGCGCTAAAGTAGAAAGTCTTTTTTTTACAATGCATTAAACATTGATGTGTCCAGCACTGTGTATAAGGCAGCTGATGTGGAGTCTATGGAAATAGGTCCCAGGATGCAGGAATATGTAGCTGTACTCCCTCAAGTAAATCCAGATATTCAGTTCAGCTTCTCCCATGTGCATGCTGGAATGAGATTTTAATGAAAGCCACTGAGTGATACAGTCATTTCAAATAAACGCGGCTGAAAAAATATTCATGTCGTCATTTGTCTGCAACGGTGGTCACTAGCAATATCACATTTGGAAATTCAACGGCTTGCGCACCCATCCTCATACAACCAGCCTATCATTATGCAACCCACTTTTCCCCCTGTTCCCTGGGGGTGATTCCTCCTGCTGTTGGCCCACCTCCCCGTTTCTCCTTCCCAGCTCAGAGCACTGTGATGGGGAAGAGAGAGCAGCAGCCATCCTGCTGATTCTGGGCACTGGCTGGAACCATGAGAGGGCTCCTGGTGGATGTGAGCACTGAGGGAAAGTCTTTAAGGGTATGCAAAGGAAGCCGACCTTGGCGAACCACCTGTTGAAAAGTGCTCTCCATGATTTGGATTTTAAATACTTTCAATCAGAAAAATGTCATACAAATGATTGCAATGGGAAATAATTATCTTACTTGCATAAAATAGCAGAATATTAGTCAGCAGGTTGCAAATCAAAACTTGCGGAGATGTTTTTTTGGAATAAGGACTGGCTGATTGTACACTATCATGCTTTTTAAACAGCTATGTGGATACTTCAATGAATAAATGAATAATTGGGCATGATATATTGATTTGAGTTTATTTTACCATGTAAGAAGTAATACACTGTGAAGCAATACAAGAGGCATACAACTAGTACTGTCTTAGAGAATGGTTTGCAGGGACAATCTAATAAAAAGTTACAATTTAAAGTTGGCATGAAATAAAAATACATCCTATCTATTTTCTTTTTATTGATATTATTAACAATTCATTCATGCATGTTTCCTTCTTCAGTTTTTTTTTTTTTGACTGTTATTTTTAATTAAAATATCATAACTGTATCTCCTGTTGAAATGACAGTCATTCTAATACAAAAATGTTTTCATAACAACATGAGCCACTTAAAATGATCAAAGTTATCAACGTTTCTGATATTCAAAATGGTAAGCAAGCACTGCTTTGTTTACATTTCATATATCTGAGTTTATCTCGAATATCTTTGTTTGGGTTTCTCCTTTTGAATGACGAATATATACTATTTATAGCTGCTGATATGAACAGCTCGTTCCACTCACGCATGCGCAGAACACACGTGTTGGTTTGCCGTCGGCTGTAGTCTGTGCTGTGTGTTCAAGCACAGCGTTTTGGTCCGGCACTGCCGACGCGAGGCAACAACACCGTCGGCTTTCGTGGCCGCTAGTTCTTTTAAGTTGGCTTGGTGTGTCCCGGCCTTTACAGCTGACTGCAAGCTCATATTCAGATCTGCCTCCAACCAATCAACATCCGATGAACTGAATTCCTGCCCTGTTTCAATAATATGTTTCATTGTGTCAAAATATGGAAGAAAATATCTGTTGCTACTACCGTTACATCCCAAATTTAACCACAAAGTGCAGTGATGATTGACCAATGGTACTCATATATTCCAGAGAGTATTTTGTTTGTCAGACTCTAGAGAATACAATTGGAATAGTATACTATTAGCACACTGTGAAGGGTTATACAATAAACCAGATCTTCTTATAGGTATACGATGCTCGAGCTTATACTGTATACTGAACAGTAAAAATGTCTTCTGCTGCTTATCACAACTGCATTAGTTAAGTGTGTCTTTCCTCAATAAATCTGAACAAAAAAAAGGCAAAGCCATTTATTGGCACTGATGCAAGTGAATGTGAGTGAATGCGATTTGCTGAGGCTTTGACACAAAATGTCTCATACAGCCCTTAAAAGAAACACAGACAGATACAACAGCCATGACCCGTCTAATAAATGTAAATCATTATACCAGTGGAAAAACATAAAAACAAAATGAACAGGGGAAATGGAATGGGAGAGAGAGTGTGTGTGTGTGTGAGAGAGAGGGAGAGCAAGCAATCTAGCAGAGACATATTTCCCTTTATCGGCTCAAACTGACACAACTGGTTCCGCCAGATTTAGATATTAATTCCAGTGGCAGCGAATACAAAATAAATCCCTCTGCTAATCGTGCCATGAGAGACATGCCGGTAAAAGTTTTTGTGTAAATTACCAAAAGATTAGTGCTGTGACTGAAGTTTTATCTTCTGAGTAAAGAAGAGAGGGAGAGAGAGATTCCCTAAATTTATGCTATAACCCCAGGCAAGCCAGTCTATGTAAGTCCTGTTCTCTGGCATCAACTGATAGTGGACATTGTTTTTTAAGGTTCTTTAACATCCAGATGTAAAGTATCTCTCTGCTCAGAAAAAGCTGAGTTTTGACCAGTCTGTGATAGATGACATGTTCTGAGCGAGACGTACCCACAGTTAGTCAGGGATTATGCCGCATTAGGGGTATTAGAAGTCTATCAGAAGAAACCAAAGCATTTTTCCATGGAGAATGGTATCTCTTGTCTCTCTACAGTTAATAGCATTCCAAAAGCAAAGACTTAAATACATCCATTTAAAAATACAATAAATTCACAGTAGAAAAATAAGAAATCAATAGACATCTAGTGAGGCCAGCCACTAAGCAGTCGAAATGGACTCAACTTTACAATAGAGAATAACTTGGCGGTTTTGTAAATTTGGAGTTCAGGACCTTTGGCTTAATAGCAACCATGAAAAATGACGTTGAACTCTTTGTTGGTGCGCTTGCTCCTTCTTGACTTATTTCCAGCTGACTTCAGTGGGAGACAACTTTTGCCTGGTGACTCATACACATCAGTTAAAGGCAAACTGATTTAGAAAGAGAGTGAGTGAGTGAACCGCTCAGCAGGCCCGTACATTTACATTTAGTCATTTTGCAGACGCTTTTATCCAAAGCTACTTACAATTGGGGGATACATAAAGCGAATCTTCTTAAAGAGGCAAACAGACACAGGAAGTGCTTGCAATACCAAGTTTTAGACATTGTTCAAATAAGTACAAGCTAGAACAAAAAGGAATTAATAAAGAGAAAGACAATTTTTATTTATTTTTGTACTGGTGAAGTCGAGTAGCTTCGAAAGAGATGAGTTTTCAGCTGTCGCTTGAAAATTGTCATGGATTCCGCATTCCAGATAGGGGTGGGAAGATCATTCCATCAGCCAGGAATGGTGAACGAGAATATTCTGGAAAGTGATCTTGAGCCTCTTAGTGGTGGTACCACGAGGCATCGCTCACTAGCAGATATCAGACTTCTGGAGGGGATGTACTGTAGATTCGTAGTAGTGAGTGGAAGTAGACGGGTGCTAAGCCTGTGGCTGTTCTATATGCAAGCATCAATGTCTTGAACTTGATGCGAGGCACAACTGGTAGCCAGTGCAAGGAGGTAAAGAGAGGTATAACATGGGGTCTTTTGGGCTTGTTGAAGAACAGTCGTGCCGCTGCAGTCATGCCGTAAAATTAGTGAACATTTGTTCATGTACAGCAGGTGTTTATGAAACAGAGAATGAATAGACTTTATGAAGTGACAGTTTATTGTCAAAATTATTGATTCTTTGTATAGTTATCTTGTAAAATTGTATTTCTATGCAGAGAGGATAATCCAGCTTTTTCTGCTGAACATTGAAATACATTTATCCATTATGTGACTAAGTGTGAAGCTGTGCTATTCTTCCTATTGTTAAGGGCAGCTTTAGACCTGATTTTTTTTTAATTCTACAAAAAAGCCCTGACCACCTTCTATTTGGTGTTATAAGAACTTTACAGTTCATTGATGTAAGTCATGTGCATCACTTTTTTTAAATTAATAATGGGGACAAAAAACAGTTACGAAAATAATGATTGAATAATGACACTGACTTCAAGCCTGACAACTTCTCATCTGACTGCAGATACTGAATCTGAACTGATGTTGTTTCTTTGACTGTACACGCCATGACCCACTCAGAATGGTCTTGCGACCCACCAGTTGAGAAACACTGTTTTACTATATTTGAATTTCATAAAATAAATAAATAAATAAACATATATTAATATAAACATATATTAATTAAATATTATAAAACTTGCAATTTAAAATTTCCAAATTCATTTCAAAAATAGTTTCAGATATTTAATATGTTTAGGCTATACCATTAATAAGTTGAGGTAAGTAAGATTGTTTCAAGAAATTATTACTTCTATTCAACAATGATGAATTCAATGGATAAAAAGTGACAATAAAGGCTTGTACATTGTTTAAAAAACCTCTTTCAGTTTCAAATAAACACTGCTCTTATGAACTTTCCATTTATCAAAGGAAAGAAGAAGAAGAAAAAAAAATGTTTCCACAAAAATATTAAGCAGCACAACTATTTTCCACACAGTAAGAAAGAGCATTAAATCTACATATTAAAATGATTTCTAAAGGATCATGTGATACTGAAGACTGGAATAATGGCATCACAGTGTTACCATTTATTGTATTTTTGATCAAATTAAAAATAAATAAGCATCAAAGACTTCTTTCAAAATGGAATATGAATAAACTGATTCCAATAAACTGATTCCAAATCAGAACTGCAGTGGTTGTATATCATCAGGATTGGAGACACATTTGTATTTTGTTTAATTTCACTGTAATGGATAGCAAGCCACAGAAAAGTGATAGAGACATAGTGACAAGGTAGAGACAAAGTGTAGCCATAGCTCTCTGCCGCTGATGATAACTGCAATGACCACAGTAACATTATTTATTAATCCTAGCAATACAATGCAGTGTCTCATCATTTTAACACAAAATATGTACTGTTCAACAATTTGACTTGCTTGCTTGGTATTAGATACATACCTGTACATGCCGGAAGTTATCTCTCCTCAGTGTGCCCAACTTAAATAATGTCTGTGGTGTCTTTGTTTTCAAAATGTTGGTGCATGGATCCTTACATACAACCAGCCAGTATTAACTCTGAAATACACTCAAAATCAAGAAACAGTCTTTGCAAGAGTGTCCAACTGTGGTGTAAGTGCAACAAGAAATGGGCCCCATGTGGATTTTTCTCATCTGTTGACATGACACCCACTCTTCATAACCTCAGGAAGACCGAGAGCTTTTTATCCATCCCAGTGGACCCACCCATGAAACGTTCATTTGCAAATCATCCCTTTTACAACTTGAATAGCTTTGATGTTTGATAGCTCCCCCTCTCTTTTTCCACCAGCAACTTGTTCTCTTCCTTGAGACGTTCCCATGTGGGCGTAACAGCATCAGCCTCCTTTTAGTCTTTTCTCGTATTGACTCTATCTCTTCCTAAAACCATCTCTCTTTTTGGTCTCTCTCTCTCTCTCTCTCTCTCTCTCTCTCTCTCTCTCTCTCTCTCTCTCCTTTTTCTTATTTCGCCTTAATTCCATTTATTTCATTTGCAGTTTTAACAAGCTTGCTTACGTGCCCCACGATCCAAGTAATTTATGGAGATAGCAGTGCTGGCAAAGCCCCTAGTGATCTGGAGTCCCACTGATGTGGTAAAAGTGTTCCATGGCTGTCAGAAGTTGAATGAGAGCTATAAGAGGACTGGGATAGGGGACCAGCAGGTAAGACAGATGTGTCAGTGTGCGTGTTATGAAGTGGAGACGGGGAGGGACGGTGTGCTGAAGCAGAATGAAACAATGGATGAAACTCAACTTCACATACTATGCATTTGCTTTTTATTATTATTATTATAATTATTTATTTATTTTTTAATACACCACATGGTTTGTCTAAATTAGCTATAGATATAGTGATGTAAAAATAAAATAGTCCATTAAAGTACACTTAGGTTATGAAAGGTTCATTTTAAGTAAATTTATTCTCAAATGCACTTCTTGTTTCTTACATTTCTTAACCTGTAAATTATATTTCCATGTATTATTCAAACAGCTGATATTTATTTTACAAAAAAAAATAAATAAATAAATAAATAAAATAAAAATAAAAATGGTTTTAGCTTGTTAAAATCATACGTTATGCTAATAAGATATATTTTCTTTCTAATTGAGCCTTTTCTTTCTAAAAAGCCAGTGGACTCTTTTCACAAGACTGTGATGATGTGTTTAACAGTCATCAGCATCGTAAAGTCCCGAAAGTTTTTCATATTTGTATTTTTTTTAAATGTATGTACATTTATAACACTATTCTTTGTATTATATAAAAAAAAAAAAAAAAAAAAAAAAGATAACGCTAATGCAAGGATGTTGATTTTTTGACATCGTTCTCTCTTCTGACTGCTGTTATCAGTCTCTCTCAATTTTTTTCCTTTCATTGAAAGTCATAAAAACACTATCGTGGAGTTTTTCTTTTGCTATTTGAGCAAATAGGAATGAAAAAAATATATATATATTTGTGGTACTTTCCCATTCACTGCTCTTCAAGTTAACCCAACTATGATGACTTTCGCTGCTGAGAAACCCGAAATATGAAAAGGGTTCATTAAAACCCAAACCTAAATCATGCTTATGTTTACAAGAAATTAGTGGAGAAAATTAGGATGGATGTGAATTTGTTGGTTTATGAAATGAGGTGTGCGAGCTTTCGCATGCTGAGAATTATGTTACTTATTCAAACTTCAGCCCTCTAACATCTGGAGAAAGACATTTAGTAGTTAGCTAGCTAACATTGGAATAATTAATTGGTATCTTACTGTTATGCTATGGAAAAAAAAAGCAAACAAAAAAAAAACAAATGTAAGTAGGCAACAAGTTGGCAACAGAGGTTTTTCAGAAAGAGGGTAATACTGAATAAATGGAAACAATGTGATGTTAACTGAAAGAAAGATATAAGAATATGTTTTTCTAATCAATGAGTCTTCAGAATCAATGATCTAAAGCAGAGGTGTTCAATTAAAGTTAACAGAGTTTCAGTTTCTACATTTCAAGTCACTTCTTTTGTCCCTGAAGGAATAAATATTTTTTTAATCAACTGGTTAAATAATTAAATTAATCATTTATAAAGTCACTTGTCAGCACCTGTAACCTGCAAAAAACAAAACAAACAAAAACAAAATACTCTTAGACATTCCTCAGAATCTCCTCAGAAATTCTTATCATTTATAGACATTATGAATTGAACCACTTTGGGGTCTGGATCAGGGCCACAGTCTGTTTATTGTTTGCTGAAATTCATTTTAAAAAAGTACCTTAAACTTTGAAACGAACTGTACAATTTACCAAAATGTTTGTAGAAATGAGATTTTGCTTGGAAACAAACGAAGTACTTTGATATTCATGACAAATGGGCATCTGTTGGTTTGGTTCCCGACCATGTATATAGAGTAGCTGGCATGTGTATGTATTGTCACATTAGCACAACAGGTGTTCTGTAAAAACCTGTATAATGTTTGTCACACTCCGTGGCCTCATTGCCAAAACTCAATGTGATAAGGGAGGAAACAAAATCATAGTAAAAATTCCCTTCTCATTCAGGGAGGTAATTCTGTAAGTTGATGCCTGAAAATGTTTTATTCAGGAGATTGCCTGCTTGGTTAGCAGAAACTGGAGGGAAAGTGGCTTAGAATCCCTGTAGTGAAGCAGTCAGAGTGATGCACAGTTGTTCTAGGCAGAATAATATGTCTTTGCAAGAAGCATTGGTTTAAAAAGAAAATAAAATTCCTTCCTTTTTCCTGCTACACAATTGAACTATCCACTATAATTATAAATTTCTGAAATTGGTTTGACGCTTCCAATGCAATGGTTTGTCTGCACAACCCCCTTGAGTACAGTGAGGTACACTAGTGCATTCATCTGTCAGACCCACAACATATTTGATGCTGAGGAGAGTAAAATTGCTATGTAAACTGCCAATCTGGCCAGAACTATTAAAGTTGTGGAAGTCTTTTTATTCTACATCTTTGTTGGGCCCCTTTCCACTTTTTCTTTTTTTCTTGTGAATCTGGAAAACAGAGACTGCTTATTTGCATATGAATTGATGTGATAAATTTGCCTCTATTGATGAAATGGCCCAGGTCCTGCCTTGTGTCCTCTACGTGAATGAGCAATTGTTTAGCTTGTGCCAATACATGGGCAGGAATCAGCTTATTGAGGGAGGTGATGTGATTCAGACGGAAGCTGTGTGAAACAAAACAACAGTTGGCAGGTGACTGGTGCTGATGTGACCGCTTGCGAGAGGACTATACCTCAAGCTGTGAGAACTAACATCTCTGCATTGGATAAAATCAGCTGTGGGATTTACACAATTAGATGCACACTGACAAAATAATCGTAGTGGAGAAAGAGAGTGTGTAGCCAGCAAAAGAAAAACAAAAAAACACATGGTACAAATGGATTTTTCACTACCGCACATTAGGTTGAAAAGTTAAATTAGCTCGTCAGATTAGCAGGTTTCCCACTCACTTTAACAACATCATGGCTCTTATGGAATGGAGAGCAGCCCGGACACACAGTTCCAGTGGATACTTCTAATCTGACAGGTTTATTATTGGTCCCTAGAAATTACATTTTGTGTTCCTTAAAGAACATTGCAGTGAACAGCTCTTAAAAGAATCTTTTCCCCTTAGTGTAAAGAACATTTTTGAAGATTCTGTAAACATTTCAAACACAGAATCTGTTTCCATTTTAAAGAACCTTTTGTGCAATGGAAAGGTTCCATGAATGTTAAAGGTTCTTCATGGAACCATTGATCCCAACCTTTTTTTTATAAGAGTATATGTACATTTGTTTAGCACAGTGGTTTTCAAACTTTGTACCAATCAAAGTTGAAGCAAGAACATAGCACAGAATGCTTGATGATGTTCTGAAGAACTCTGGAGTGTCAAGTAGAGTCTCAGAAATCTTCTAGCATCTCTGTTGACATGGCTTTGGCTTGACATTAAGAGAACGAATTACACCAGACATACCAAGAAAAATGCTGAACTAAAACAGCTTTGAGCAGAAAAATGGTGTACAATTTATCAAGTCTGATCCTCAATAACAAGAAATGTTTGGTGGAGGTTATGACTGCCAAAGGAAGGTCCAGTTAGTAAATACATCCAAAGGCTCACATACTTTTTTCCACTGGTGGAAATCAAAATTTAATGTCAATTTCTGTAAAAATCCAACTGTACGCTTGTGTATTTTGGCAAAACTGGAAAGTTGCATTGACCAAAACTTGAGAAATGCTCCAAACCTAGACAGTCTTCCTCAATAAGGCCTTCTTCATCAACACTTCAGCTTCAACATGTAACCTTCAACAATTTTTAATTTCAACTCGTGAGAAACTCTCAGAGTTGATTTCTGATGAGCTCTTTGGGTGGTGCCACCTGCTTGCAGCTCTCCATTCCCTGCTTATACAGCTAATTACAGTGAACTGACAGCATCTGTGTTCATTACCTAGATCCCCCTGCTGAGCTAAAGACAGGCTGTGACCCAATACACTGTGGGGGTCCTTAGCCAGAAAATATATGCACACTGAACAATGTGCTAGATGAGGAAAACTTAAAGTATAGCAATGCGATGATAATGAAGGGGGTTGTGTTTACAGTGTTTTTGTTGGATTTGGCATCAAGTATGTGAAAGCTGTTTTGAAAGATGTGAGGACGGGGATCTGAGGGAGGGTGATGCTTTGTTTGTGTAATGACAGAGTGAGAACTGCAGCTGCAGGTGGTCACGTCCAATATTTACAGAACACTTGATATCATGAACATTTGTGTTTATATATGTGCTGTGTGTCTGTTTATGCGTACCGTTATTGCTAAGTCTTTTTTCTCCTAACATTCAGGATGAATTTCGTACTTACAAAATTCTCAGATCTTCTTTTTCTCTTGTTATTTTCTTAAATCACACCATCACTGAGGAGAAACGGTTGTGCTCAGGAAATCACAGTAGCAGAATGTTTTTGTTCCATTTTCTTGAATTGGAGTAGTAATTTTGTAATTGAAGAAAGATGATCTGAGAGTATGTTTTTTTTTTCTTTTTCATTTTTTTTTTAGGTGTTCAAATTTTATCCCAACTGGCATCTCATGTATTGTTTTATGTAGCCAATAAAAAAAAGTTGTATGTAAGATATACCTACTCCTTATCTTGACCATAGCACTATGAATGCTGAAATGTTACTACTTTTGTACATTATGAAGAACTTTATACTCCAGTGGTTTTATATGACTTTTTATATTTATATTTTTCAAAAAAAAAAAAAAAAAATTACCCCTCACCTGCAAATCTGACATGTTCACTTCCACATAAACACCTACTGTGCATTTATACTTTTCCTCCATATACTCCTTTAATGACCCTTGACACAAAACAAGTAGCAAAAAAGTCTACATGGTTTACTTTCAAATATCTAATAATGCCCCACGGGTCAAACACGACTTCAAAGCTGATATGCATTGAGTTTGGTCCAAAGATGTCTTTGTGTGTGTGTGGGAGTGAAAGTGGAGAAGTTTAGCAGAAGTAAAACGCCTGCAAACGGATGTCTTTATGAAGCATAAGCTGTTAATTTGTAACTGAAATTTGACATCTTTTTCTTCATGTTGTTATTCTTGTGAAATTATGTGTTTGAATGTGTTTTGTCTTTCCCCATTCTTTTAATTAATGATATTTAAAGGCTGGAAATAAGCATTTTTTAATTCTGTATTTAAGACTTATGAGAGGTCTTTAGATTAATCCTGTTTTATTGAATCACAATTGAATAAAAATGCCCTGGGAAAGCCCTTACTTTATTTTTTCAATGACTTCTGTTATTGCAGAAATTATGGAGTTGAACTGAATTGCAAATGACACAAAGGGTGCGGAAAAGGGGAATTAAAGTAAATGTAAATCAATGACTGTTCAGTGTCTGAATGAGCTTTTAAGTAAAGAGTTAAGTCAGGCCAACGTTACACACTGTCTAAACACTGGCTAACTGCAGCACCAGTTGATGGCTTGATTTACATAACCTGTGATGAGCGGGAAAAAAAAATTGAGGAGTGATGGATGATGGAAATTAAGTAATTATCCTTTCAAGTGTAATTTCCAGAATTGCTGGATATTAACCTATGCAAATTAATTCTCCTCAAAATCCCACTGAGAACCTCAGGTGATTCAGCTAATGGGAACTTGCCAGTCCTGGCTTGTGTAACTATATATATTATGGTATATTATGTCCATTTATCATTCTAAGTCTTGTCCATCCAGGCATTTGTCTAACAGTTGCAGAGAGTTAATGCACAGATTTCTGAGGTAACACTTTAGTATAGGGACCAGTTCTCACTAGTTGCTTAATAGCATGCCTATTACTAGCATATTGGCTGTTTATTAGTACTTATAAAGCACATATTCTGCATGACCATATTCTACATCCTTAATCCTACCCAATAAACTTAACAACTACCTTACTAACTGTTAAGCAGTAATTAAGAGTTTATTGAGGCAAAAGTCGTAGTTAATAGTTAATTAATAGTGAGAACTGGACCTTAAAACATACGACAATTTCTACTGGTTAGTTTGCATGATAAGTGCCGGTAGGATGAACACTTTAAAGAATATAATCACACATTTCAGCTGGGATAATGTTCATTTTCTTTTAAAACAATATATTCCTATTTATTTACCTGTTGAATTCAATAAAAGGAAGGACAGGAAGTATCATCTCTAAATTTTTGTGAAAAATGTCCAAGCCCTGAATTACAGAATTATTGTCAGTCTTATACTGAAAACAATATAAGATTTATTCTGTGTAAATCTGTGAAGAACTTAGTTTTCAGGCTTGAAGGCAATATCATAAAATTACCCCCTACCAGGTAGATGTCAGTTCTGTGTCTTGTGTTTTTCTCCCCATCTTCTCCCCATGATCTAGTTTCTCCCATTTTTGATTATGTTCATGGTTCCCAGGTGTTTCCTATGTTTATAATGTGATTTATTCCAGGTGGGTCTCATGTGGTTCTAAGTCTTTAAGCCCTGTGTTTTTCCGTGTTTAGGGTCCTGTATTGTTCGTCAATCCCCTGTGATACGTGTGCGGTCCTTTTTGTAAGACTTTCTTCACAAATTCCCCTAAGTCTCCTCACTCCTTTGCTCCTCGCTCCTTTACAGTAGTAGCAGCAGCGTGACAGTAGAGAGAGAGAAAAAAAGAAATTAAAAAGTAAAAAAAACAGAGCATCAAGACATTAAATGGAATGTCAGCACACAGTGTCAAACACATTGATATATAAACTCTTTAAAATGCTTAAAAAAAAAATCAAGCAATCTTTATCCTTTTGAAATGTAAATGTGTCTAGATATGCTGAGCAGGCACCAAAATCCAGAATCTGAGTGTGGCTTCTGTTGATACCAACTTTACCATCGTAAATGATTTTTGACATTAGACTACTTTTCTTCGCTATACATTTTTTATATCTCTTAGTTTTGATCCCCTCTTTCTATTAGTGCTATTTTTTCCTTCCAAGATAATGTTGGAAGGTCACTATTAATTTTCTTTCTTTTTTTACTAGATAAAACCCATACCTTTAGTGAAAACACTGTGATGTTTAACTGTCTGCCATGTGAATCACCCTCTGAGACCAATTAATGCATGTTTGTCTTTTCTTACATTGACGCCCAATTATCAGATTCAGACTACTTAGAACTAAGTGCTTTTTTAATGCATGGATTTTAATTTAATTCAATACTCAACATTTGATTTAGTCTCTTTTGTGTAATATCACATCTGTTCAGAAGTGAGAGACATTATATTTTCTGTTGTAGCAGTATTAAAACATCAGGAAGCATGCATTTGATTCAGCCATTCCAATGAATACCAGTAGCTATGGCATTAGATAATAATAATAATAATAATAATAATAATAATAATAATAATAATAATAATAATAATAATAAAAGGTTTATTTCTCTTCTCTTTCCTGCAATATCCTCTATAGCCTGAACTACAAGTATTTGTTGTGCTCAAGGGAATTGTTTTGTTTTAGCTCAGGGGAGATAATTTAGCAAAAGTACTGATTCTAAACTCCCAATAAAAAATAAAAATAAAACACTCTTTACTCATATGCTCTCTATCTCTCTCCCTCTCTGTTTCAGTATTCTTTTCTTCTCCTCTCCCATAACTATTTCTCATTGATACAGGTTAATTATCTCCTGTAATGTATGCACTTAGTAAGAGCCATAGATTTGGTCTACCTGTCTCTGGTGAGTGGTCAGGTGAGACGCATTACCATTTATATCTGGTATTAATGTGTCCCAGTGCATCTCCTGTGATCACTTCTTATTTGGCGAGGAGAGGTTCTGTGATTTTGTGACTGCACAAAAGGAAAAAAAGCAACAAAAAACTGTTGCTCTAAACCGGTTGCACTCCAACATATCCTTCTTGAATTTTAGTTCGAGGGGAAAACTTGATTAGTCTGATATGTTATTATGTTTTATATGAACTTTGGATAAATGCACTTCACACTTTCTACATTTATTGACTTAGCAGGCACTTTTATCCAGTGTGAATTATCTGTGCCATTGCACAGCATACTAAAGATATTCAGTCATGCCTAGATGTACAACATTGTTCAAAAGTTTGGGGTTGTAATTTTTTTGTTTATTTATTTATTTTTTATGTTTTTGATAGAAGTTTCTTATGCTCACAAATATGACATTTATTTTAAACATACTAAAAATGGTAATATAGTGGAACATTATTACAATTTAAAATTACTATTTTCAATTTTAATATATTTTAAAATGTAATTTAATCCTATGATGGCAAAGCTGAATTTTCAGCTGGCATTACTCCAGTCTGTCACATGATTGTTCTGAAATCATTGTAATATGCTGATTTGGTGCTCAAGCTACATTTCTACTTATTATCAATGTTGAAAACAGTTGTGCTGTTTAATAATTTGTGGGAACCATGGTGCATTTGTTGTTTTCAGGATTCTTTGGTGAACAAAGTTCAAAAGAGTGGCTTTTTTGTGAAACAGAAATCTTTTGAAACAATGTCTTCAATCTCACTTTTGATCAGGTTAAAAGCATCAATGACAATATATATATATATATATATATATATATATATACACATTTAAAATAAAATAATACTTTTATTCAGATATATATATATATATATATATATATATATATATATATATGTAGCTGATTAAAAGTATTAATTTATTTTAAATATTTTCTATTTGTTTGATGCTTTGGTGTCTTTTGAACTATTTTCATTGGTGTAAAAAAAAAAAAAATAACTAAATAGTGTGATTTTGAAACTTTATTTATGCCCAAATCACAGCTGTCATGTTTTAATGTTTATTTGAAGGAACCCATAAAGTGCAATGACTGAAGTTTTAGTGCAATGACTGATTAACAGGAAAGAAGTCTTTCACTGTTGTCTGGAATGCATCAGGACATGTTATCTTTTACACTACAAATGCTACACTGCCCCAAGTGTCGTTTTAATGATTTTTGGGCTCCATTTGCACTCTTTATTTAGCACTGACCCCATGTAATAAATGAGATCTACTATCTCCATAACAGTGTTTACTTTTCAGTCAGTCTCTGTGTCACTCTCCCCCGTCACACAGCGTGGTGATTCAATTTCAACCTAATTTGTATGTATCAAACTCACACCACTTCTGAATTCATTGCAAAAAAACATTCGAACCCCACACAGATCATATCCAAAATGATTATTCAAATATGCCCATACTACATCATGGTCAAAAATCTATTCAGCCCCTTTATTTCTAATGGGACAAAACTGAGGCTGTTAAGGCAGCATGCGAATGGGAAGATGGACTAAATAATTGATGTTGTGGCGCCTTGGTATTCTGCTGAGCACTTCAGGGGCGAGCCACCTCCCACACGAATGGGGAGGCTGTCAGGAGTAATTGGAGGAATCGCGACAGCGTCGAGTTAAGTGTTCACCAGTCCTGAGGTGAAGAATGTGACACTGTGAGCTGCAGAACTCAAAAGCACAGTTTTTTTTTCTCCCCCTCTTCTTCAATTTCTCTTGTGCACTCTTCCTTTTTGTTTCATTTTATTTTCCAAGCATAAATCCCTTTCAGAGCCAGTTTTGCCTAAGAATGCTACAATTTGGCTGATGGAGCAGTCGAGTTCATGGCCATCAGGGGAATTCATAGGTCAGTCAGTCACTGAATTTTGTGCTTTGCATGACAAAACCTCTCTTGTTACGAAAAGGTCACTGTAGACTTATCCTTACTAAGAGAATGCATCTCTTTTATTGATTTTGAAGTGTTTTGATCTTTCCAGTACTCTTACGCAGCTCTTTATTGTTTCTTGTGCATGCGGCTGTTCACATTTTGACAACATTTATCTAAGGAAAAGACCTTAATGACCCCAAATATCTCTCACATCCACATTACAATCTCCAGGAGTCTTCGTTGTGAGCTCAACTCATCCATCCCCCACATCCACCCTCTCTACTTCAGAGAAGATGATGTTTTAAGAGTCCTCTGGTGGTTGTCAGGTCTGGTTGGGCCACTGAGCAGACAGCACAGCACTCAGCCAGAGCCCATATCTGTAGACTGGAGGCCTTGTGGCCAGGTTGAGAAGAACAAGAGGAGGTGGCAGCTCAGAGGCCACGGCTCAACATGTCAGCAGAAGAAAAATAGGGCCCCTGACAGGGTGAGGCAGAAGTCTATATTTCGTTGTTTTAACTAGCCCCGAAACCATTTTAAAAGAAAGTACGAACTGGTTATAGCAGCACAGGCCATCTTTGACCAAGGCTCTTAGGCTGGCATCAGTTTTTGCAGAGCAGTTTGACTGCTCTGGGGCCGAGTTCATCAGTTCAAGTCAGCTTCAGCAGGGCATGAGAGACAGAATGGCAGATGCAATCAGATCGAGGGTCAGGGGCTGCTGAAATGAGCAGCTATACCCACCCAACAGCCAAGGGAGCATCCTCTGTAATCCATTCTTCTCAGATGCCCCACACTTAGGGTTCAAATGCTTCACTACAGTTCTTTGAAAATCTCTTTGAATTCTTTGAAAATTTCACTGTACATGTAAGTAGATTGCTTACTACCTTGAAATCTCTCTATTATGGTTCTCTCTATTATGTTAACCAATCAGGTTTCAGAAGTGGCCATGCATTCTGAGTATGGGTCACCATACTTGGCTGTATGTCACATCACTTCACTGAAGCCTTGTGGATTGTAAAAGCTGATTACAAATAATCAGTTCTCATTCTGCTGGAACGATCTGCCACTTTTGCCACTGTGAATCATCAGATCCTCCTGTCTACCCTCTCATCACTGGGCATCACAGGGATTCCACTTCGCTGGTTTGAATCCTATCTCACAGGCAGGTCTTTCAGGGTTGCATGGGGACGGGAGGTATCCAAAGCACATCAACTGGTCACAGGGGCTCCTCAGGGATCAGTTCTTGGACCCTTCTACTTCTCCATATACATTAAATCACTGCTGATGGTACATAGCTGTATCTTTCATTTCAGCCAGATGATCCAATGGTAGCTGCATGGATCTCAGGCTGCCTGGAGGACATTTCGGCATGGATGAAAGAATATCACCTTCAGCTCAACCTGGCAAAGACCAAGCATCCCTTCTTCCCTGCCACTCTTACTCTACAGCATAATTTCACCATCCAACTAGGTTCATCAATAATTACCCCATCAGGTTCAGTCAGAAATCTTGGTTTAATCTTTTTTGATGACCAGCTGACTTTCATGACCACATGCAGATTTTCATGCAGATTTGCACTGTGTAGCCGCTTCATGGTGGTACCTGTTTGTTTATTTGCTGATACGTTTTTGGATATGTTTCTGCTGGGATTCAACAGATCTGGATTACTTGGATTATTTTCTGGACTACTTTCTTCACTCAATAAGATTTGGATGACTGACCATAGACTGGCCTTTTTTGTGATCCTGTCACACTGATCGGCTGCGAGCCCTCTCCATTCCTTTCCATATCTTCCTCGACATCTGATACAGTGAGTCTCCACTCTCTTTATCATTTTGTGGTGTCAATCCTTTGTATTTCCTCAGGAAAATCTTGTAATCAACTTTGGAAATCTGAGACAATTATGCTTTGATCTCATCCTTGGAAATTGCAATACTGCATCTTCAGATATGCGATGTGCGCTATTGAACACTCGCTCTTTAACTGATAAAGCATCAGTGCTAAATGACATTATCATTGATGCAAATCATTCTACTTTTGACGGAAACCTGGCAGATGCCCAATGACTTTTTCAATTTAAACCTTTTAACAACACCTGGGTACATCTATTTCTCTCAACCTCGTCTCAATCGTAGAGGTGGAGGGTTGGCTGTAGTTTGTCATGAGAGTATCAAAATATCTAAGATTGAGTTCCATGAAGTTACATCTTTTGAATATCTTACATTGAAAATGACTGGCAAAACATCAATAGCTGTAATCTTAATTTATTGACCTCCAAAATTTCATTCTGATTTTTTCTCTGAGATTAGTGAGTTTCTTACTCTTTTCTGTGCTAGTTAATCATCTGTAATTTTTTTGGTGATTTTAATATACAAGAAAACACTGTACAATGCAATGAATTGATGTCTGTTCTGGACTTTTTCAGTCTAACTTTTGCTACTCACTCCAGGGGTCATATATTGGATCTTATATGTACATCTGGCTTATATAATATTCTTGTTAGTGGAACTGATTTTGCTTTTTCAGATCACAAACTACTAAACTTTAGTTTTAGTTTTCCGATTTTTACATTGCCTGTGAAATAATGCTCACTTATCGTAAAATCTGTTCTGTGGATCCATCCAATAAGGGTTTCTACCTTGTCAGATTGTTTATTATCCAACTGTCCATCAGAAATATGCAGCATCTATAATAATACCATTTCCCAAATACTTGAGAAACGTTCTCCTGTTAAAACTAGACTGGTTCCATTTGCACATGTTTCACCTTGGTTCACTCCGGAACTTCGAGCAATGAAAGCTATGGGATGTCGCTTGGAAAGATTGTACAGGAAAACATGACTCATTGTGCACTTATTGGCTTTGAAAGAACATTTGCTCAATTACCGTACTGCCTTCAATGCTGCAAGATCCTCATATGTCTCTTCTACTATTAAGAATTCCATGTGCAGGCCCAAATCTCTGTTTGCTATGGTCAACAAACTCACTTACCACTAACTAAGGTGCTTGTGAATAACTTTTCTCATTAATTTTAAGACAAATTGAAGTCTATCACTGAATCCATTTCCAAAGACACCCCTCATACAACTGACTCAAATGTTCACTTGATGTCAGCTGACTCGGTTCACTCAACATACTCTCTTTCTGCTTTTACTCTCACTACTTCTGCTTCCATAAGTGATCTAACTGTGAAGTCACATTCTTGACCATCTAGACATGAACAATTATAGACCAATCTCAAATTTAAATTTAAAATTAAATTAAATTAAATTAATGCATTTAGCAGACGCTTTTATCCAAAGCGACTTACAGTGCATTCAGGCAATCAATTATTACCTATCATGTGTTCCCGCGGGGAATCGAACCCCTAACCTTGCGCTTGGTAACGCAATGCTCTACCACTTGAGCTACAGGAGCACTTACAAATTTACCGTTTTTAAGTAAAATTCTCGAAAAAGTTGTGGCGTCACAATTGAGATCTTACTTAAATGCTAATGGTCTTTTTGAACCTTTTCAGTCAGGATTTCGTTCATCACATAGCACTGAAAGTGCTCTTCTTTGTGTGGTTAATGACATTCTTCTGTCCATGGATTCTGGGTTAATAAACATCTTGATTTTTCTTGATCTAAGGTCTGCTTTTGACACAGTCTGTCATGAAATACTCATCTCTCGCCTTTCTGATATCTGTATAACTGGTTCAGCTCTTTCTTGGCTCATTTCCTACATCAGCGATAGAAAATATCACCATACAAGGGTATAAATCTGCCACTGCTCCAGTTTCACAGGGTGCTCCTCAAGGTTCAGTTCTTGGTCCACTTCTGTTTATCATTTATATATATCCACTTGGTGACATCATACGCATGAATGGCCTTCAGTTTCATTGCTATGCTGATGACATTCAAATTAACATAACCACCAGCTTTGATAGGTCATCACTGCCTGACTCACTTACTGCTTGGATCAGGGATATCAAGCATTGGATGTCCTTGAATTTCCTTAAACTTAATAATGTAACACTAATGAGCGGATGGTATTCAACCATCTGTTTCATATTAATGAATCCTGAGTCTCTAACACATCCTGCACTCAGAGAGAAGAACTAAAAAAAAAAAAAAAAAAAAACAAAAGATAAGGACTTTTGTTTTTACGACATCCTCCAACATAAAACCCCCCCTCGGGCGCCGCGATGTCGATAACATCTCAGCCCTCGTGACATTTATTACACCTTCGAGATGATCCAGAGACACTCTCGTGAGCATCAAAGGAAAGAAACACCCGCCATTTTATCACAGCACGACGACATACAGCACGACAGCACACACACACACACACACACCCACACGAGCATTTCTGGCTCACACATGAACACTTTTGATAAACTACCTCTAAATGTATTAAATGTATCTCTTTATGTGCTTAGATGTCTTCACGTGATATAGTGGAATAGATATAATGTTTACTGTGTGTTTAATCAAACTTTATATGCCTGTAGTTAGGAACAACTCTGTATTTCTGTATCCCTGACTCGCAAAGTTATAGTTTATGGTGTCTGTATGATCGTAGAAACCCGACTGTGACGAATCTCAACGGCAAATTACAAAAAGATGCATTGTTTCAGAAGTACAATCTTTCTGAGGAAAAATGTGTAATTTTGTCATCGCCATGAATTAGACCAGTGGGCGGAAATCAGCAGACAAAGAAGTTTTTTCCCGCCTCAGTTTCTCACACCTCATTGGTTCATAAGGTGACATAGGTGTGAACCAACCTTTCAATAAAAACAAAAGAAAACCCTTGCTCGTGGCATTCCGCCAGAGAGAGAGGGGGGTTTCCCAGTTCGCGATCGGACTTCTCAAGAAGTCCCTCCGTTTGTTCTTCTTTACTTTTTTTCGTTTTATCTTAGTTTTTCTTTATTGTCTTCTGATATTTGACTTCGTTCAATTGTTCTCACGAGCCAAACGAACTTAAGTCTAATCATCTTTTGGCAAAGTTTACATTCGCGTTAACCACGAACTCACGCATCACCAGCTCCGGAGCGGACAACGCAGAAGCTACAACAACGGACAATTTGAGCTCAGCTACACACAAGAGCCAGATCAAAGCAAGTACTTTCTTATATCGCAACTTAAAAATTGCTGTTTAAGGTTGTCTAGGCTATTCCACTTTTGTGAAATTATCCAATGACTTGGAGTCTCTCGCAAAGTTAACTGTTTGAAAATTGTTACTCTGAGATCTGCCTTCCCTCTCTCTCTCTCTCTCTCTTTCTCTCTCTCTCTCTCTCTTTCTCTCTCTCTCTTTCTCTCTAACTCTTTCTCTCTCTCTCTTTCTCTCTCTTTTTTATTTCTTTTTTCGTTTGATTGTCTTGTTTAAATTGTATTGTTTGTTTTGCTATATACTCATATTTACTCTGTGTGAATTGTAGTTATGTACTCTTTAGTCCGCTTTTATTAAATACAATAATTTGCTTGAATTGAACCGTTTTATTGCTCATCAAGATCGAAGTCCCTGAATCGTGTGATCTAAGCTACAAGCTTTGTTTTCTAGTAATTACTATTCAGTAATCTAAATACTACAGACACAGAAAATATTGTTCTTCCTGATCAGAAGATTAATATTTCTTGGAGTTTGTAAGAAGGGTATTTTTATTGATATTTGATAAGGGAGTCTAGCATCCAGTTCGCGGGACGAACAGATTGTCTAGATAACTTACATTAATTCTAGTAAAGCTTACCTTTAAATTATTAAATATTCCCTCTTTGGGTAATTTAATATTTGTAAGCAATAAGCACATCATATTCATAGACTCATGAATATTCACTTCATTTGAGTTAATTATTCCCCAGAAAGTGATTGTTGCTACAATAATAACAAAACTGAAATATTGATGATTGGCTCTGCAACCTCAGTCAAAAGGATTGACCTGTCCTTTGAAATTGACGGGGTTCATGTTAAGCCTGCTTCATCTGTCCATAATCTTGGTGTCTTATTTGACTCATCTCTATCTTTTGCCTCTCTTATTTCTTCTGTTGTTAAAACCTCCTTTTTCCACCTTCGTAATATTGCACGTCTTCGATCTTCTCTAACTCTAGCTGATGCTGATCTTAATTGATTTATTAATCACATCACTTCTGTATTATTGCAATGCTCTATTTCTTGGTCTGCATAAAAACAAAAAAACAAAACAAACAAACAAAAAAAAAAAAAAATTGCAAGATTACAGTATGTTTGAAACCCAGCAGCAAGAGTTCTCACCTCCACCAGGTGTTCTGCTCACATTACTCCTCTACTGCGTGATCTTCACTGGCTACCTGTGGCATCACGTATTCACGTTAAGATATTCCTTCTAACGTTTAAAGCATTAAATGGTAAACGACTATCATCTAGGATTCTGTAGAATGCTTTGAAGCTGCACTGAAGCTGCAATTTGGACCTTCCACCCAGTGAACCCCACTGAAGTCCACTATATAGAGAAAAACCCTGGAATGTTTTCCTCAAAAACACTCATTTATTTTCGGCTGAAGAAAGAAATACATAAACCTCTTGGATGACATGGGGGTGAGGAAATTATGAGGAAATTTTAATTCAGAAGTGAACTAATCCTTTAATTCCTCCCTGTCTAGATTTTACTAATCTGAACAATGTCTGAAACTTTGTATTATGAGCTCTTCCTGTATTTACTTGCCATTTTATGATAAATCGCTTGTTGTATTCCCCAATTGTAAGTCGTTTTGGATAAAAGCGTCTGCTAAATGAGTAAATGTAAATGTAAATAAATGTAATGGTATATGAAGGTTTGTGCAGGGCCATGCTAGTACTAATGTGTTTTTTTATTTAGAATTCTTTTTTGAAAGAAATTATACTTTTATGCAGCAATGGCACTTTAAACTGACCAAAAGTGTAGTCAAGACATTTACTGTATACTGTTACAAAAGATTTCTATTTCAAATAAATGCTATTCTCTTGAACATTCTATTCATCAAAAAATCCTAAAAAATGTTTTCAACATTGATTATAATAAGAAATGCTTCTTGAGCACTAAATCAAAAAAAATTCTGAAGGACCATATGAAACTGGCAGTTTACCGACCTCAAACTTTTTAATGGTTGTTTATATATGTAAATAAATAGATATATGCAATCGTTAAATTATTCTCACCCGTTTTCATGCCATGTCACTTAAAATGATTGAATATTAACGCAAAGCCATCTGCTTTGAATATTTACGAACACTCTGTAGTCTATCTCAGCATGTTCACATTAAAAATAAATATCATCATCATCATTAATGCAATTAACATTTTACAGATGAAATCCTGACAAGTATGACACGTCTGTGTTCAAATTAAGGCTACAGCACTGCTTAAATAGGATTAAATGTTGATTAAATTATGATTATTATTGATTATTTCGCTGCTCATTTCCCATGGTTGTCACTTTTATTTATTTTCTTATTGTTTATTTTAGCTATAACATTTTTATTGCTTCTTGGTAGGATTTCATTTTTTTTTTTTTTTATTCAAATTTCCTAAACTATTTGCTTCTCTTACATACAGTAGTGGAAATAATTACCTTGGATGCATGGGTAAAAAGAGATTTCAAAGGCATATTCAAATGCAGATTAACAGCAAACTGATAAATTATTTGATTCGACTCCTTAAAACAATAGTGCACTAACTGAAATAGTGACACTTGAGAAGCTTTTGATATAAATAGGCTCAAAACTATGTAATAAATTAGCAAATAGAACATTTGAATGTATTTTTCCAAAACTGTGAAGTTCCCGGTACTCCTCCTAGGCAATTTATAATGACGAAATCAGCTCTTTTGCTGTTATCTGTTTTGGACACAAATTCCTTATTAAAAAAAAAAAAAAACCAAGAAACAAAAAAATGCTGTTATCCTGCAGCAAGAACATTAATGCCACCAATTTTATGTCAGAAAAAGAACTGGATTGAAAATAAACGTGTGTTGACTGGGGCCTAACTGGCTTTTGACCAACCATGCTCTCGATGTTATCAGTGACTCAAGGGTATCAATGAAGAATGTTTTTTTTTTTTTTTTTTTCTCAATAAGTGGATAGTAGGAGGGAGGGAGGTCATAGTGGCAGAAAGCAAAATGATTGGTTTTCTTTTAGTGGAAGCCTTTATGAAATGAGAGAGGAATTTCAAAGCTCTCCTTAATTGCAAGTTAATGTAATGTGATTTATGTGGCTTCGATTCCGGCAGGAAGGATGATTGCAGGGACTCAGGAAGCACAATGGGCATGTGATTCTTACCACTGCATTGAACAAGCAGTTAGGAACGTGTGTGATTATTATTCACTAAAAATTGCTGAAAGGAATAAAATCAGAATGCAAATACAGTGCAGCACCTACAGGATTGCATGGCTATACTTTATCGAGGTGCCATGGCCAAGATTCCATTAGAATCCTCTAATCTGATGGTAATATCTTTAGCTAGAGGGGCTAAAGGCCATATATATATATATATAGTATATCTTAATTTCATGACTCAAAGCAGCAGCAGAGTTTAAATGAAAGTGACCCTAGTCCTACATTGAGATGATGAGGAACAAGATAATTTAGCCTGATTTTGCACCTGACTGTGACTAATTTAGCATCTGACTGTGACTGCATTAAAGGCAGTTGTTTGTACTAATGCTTTGCATTAGTAGACGCATCATAAACACACACACACACACACACACACAAAATAATTGATTCAATAAAGATGGAACAAATTAACTACATGGTGAATTAGGTTTGAAGTTTAGATGTAATGAAATAGTGACAGATCATTTCTTCTCTACTGAGAGTAAACCGATTATTGAAAAAGTAAAAAATGTAGGAGCTATATGTACAGTACATATGCTTTTGCAGTAGACTGTACAAAAGGGGCATGTTCATGAGGATTAAATGATTGGAAAAGTTTGGTGTACATCACTAGTGAGAAGTTTTAACACACTATACAATTCCATGGAGGAATTATTGACAATATGATCAATAACATGCATTTGGTCTAAATAATTTGGTAAAGATAAATCTTTTTCATGCTGACTTTAAGTGATAAATATCAGTAGAGTCTGAGGCAGTTTTAGGAAGATTTTAGCAGATGCTGTCGAACTGCTGCTGGATTGAGTGCTTTTTTTGACCATAAATCTCACCTTGTCTTTGTCTGGCTGCATTGCGGCTGCACTGGGGTTCCCATGGCTACAACTAGGCCATTTTAGGTTTAAAAAGCTCCCAAAATGGCAAATCAACACTTCCATGACCCTGTCAAGGGCACCTCGCTTCGATTCCTCTTCAGATGAAGCTGAAACAAATACTTCTCTGTCTGACACAGAGGAGGTCATGATGTTTCACTTCTACATCAAGCCATGCAAGATTGAGTGTGTCGGGCTTGAGGGGAGGTCAGGAAGCACTTCCCTCAGCTAGACTTCTGCAGCTACGCACCAGCTATCTTATTTGAGAGAAAAATGAAAATGCTGTAGTTGCTTAAGATATATATTTTTGTCAGCATTTTTGCTTTCTGGCATTATGTGCTGACGGAGATAAACAAGAGGTAAATAAAATAGAGGAAAGGGAGAGTGAAGTATCAGCGATAGTTTTTGATGTACCTATTGATTCTGGCAGTTGGACACAAACCTTCATCTCCCTCTTGTACTCGGATGTGCTTGATGTCAGCACACTTCTCCGTCTTCTGTGTAAACCTTTTTCTTTGTCCAATTCAGGAACAGAGTGCCAGTATCAAGTAGCAACCTTCCAGTCTCTCTCTTGAAACCAACACAGAAGTGACTTAAACTGCAATTCATCAACTGGCCGCTAGAGACTGGCTCCAACAGGGAGTCAATCCCATAGACCCCCCCCCATGTTAAAATGGCCAACTTTACAACAGCAAAATGTATGTTTACAGCCTTGTACAAAAAGGGGTTTTGCTCTATATAGCTAATTGTGCCCTTCATGACAACTGTGAGGGGGGTGAATTTATTATTATTATTATTTTTTTTATATAATTCATACGTTTAAATAATATAAAACTTTATAAATAAATATAAAGTTCTGTATAATTAAGGACATGGCCACTTGAGAGACAAGTGGATTGGCGCTGTTGTTACTACCTTCAAGCTAGGCGGGCGTGCTTTCAGCAACCAGCTCCACCCACGTCCCACCTCTTTGCCCATTTTTGATAATCCAGGAATGATGCGCTGCCAAGATGTAGTACGTACATTCTTAAAAAATAGTTTTTTTTTAATTCATTTTTTATGAAGAACCTTTAACATCCAAAGAACTTGTCCATTTCACAAAAGGATCTATGAGGAACCCAAAATGGTTCACCTATGGCTTTGCTGTGAAACCCCCCTTATGGAACCTTTATTTTTAAGAGTGTATGGTGCGCAACAACCGTAATACAGTTTAACCAGGCACCAAACGTGCTTAAGTGATGCTGTTGTGCTGTGAGTATTTAAATTAAGTCATTGATGTTCAGACTGTAATTGTTCCTCAGGGCGACATCTGTGAAAGAAAATTTGCATGACTTGTTTGAATGACAATTCATTCTCAGGCAACAGTGGAATCATTTCATCATACAAACACAGAAATTTGCTTTTGTCGTCATACTCACCTTCATGTGGTTTTAAGTTGCTCCCCTTCCATATTCAACTTTCACCAGTAACCTATTTTTTCTCCAAACTACAGTATCTTGCGTTGTCTCTCCCAAGTCTCTCTTAGAAAGAAATTCATGAAAGATGAAATGTCATTTATACCTCCTTCTCATGTCATCCCAAACCACTGCATGAGTTTCTTTAATTTATGGAACATAAATGTAGCCCGGGAAGTGAGTTAGTGATAACACTGGACACAGGATAAAGAATTTAAATGGGGGATCTTTTCTTCCAGACTGCACTTGAAACAGCGCAGCATTAATTATGTAAATTTCAGGGAATCAGAGTATGAAAATTATAGCTTGTACGGTAGTTGAAAACAGTAAAGTTAGATTTTCACATCAAAATGAGTCTGTCTCTTTTTTCTAACTCACAACAGTCAGTGTTAAATCACAAAACTAAGTAACATAGACAACGTTAGCAGCCTCTCAGTCTGGAAAACAAATACACACATCAGTATAACATTTCTCAGAACAGAAGACCAAATAAGGCTGCTTAAGTTACATGAAAATGAAATTAGAAGTTATATTTTTGAGTATCATTAATGCATTTCAATCATGGTTACACAATTTAACACTCTTACATTAACAGATAAACACTCACAATTTCAGAACTGAATGAGATAATTCAGACTTAGTCTTTATCACTACTCTATTACATGCACATTTGCACGGCATATGCTGAACACGATTTTCTCCTGCAGACAGTAAAAGAAACAAAATACAAGACTTTTCCTCAATGTTTGGACCACATGACATTAGAACAACACTATCATTCTATACCTTTCAATGAAACACACATACACAAGAAATTAACTCGTTTTGGAAACAATAAAAGTGAACAACACTCACTATGCACTTCACGCTCACCCCAGAAACACACAGAGGGCCTACAGAGCACTTTTCCCCGCTCCCGATTAAACAAAATAATAACACTGGTTCACACAGAATTATACACAAAAACAGTTTCAATATTTAGCTGAAATATATATATACTAAAGAGATGTGGCAGGGAGTGAGAAAAGATGGAGGGGACTGAAAGTTAAATATGGAACTGGAGCAACATAAAATGTCCCAGACATAACATTGTATTAGAGAGCAGACATATTTTTGCTCATGACATCACTGAAAGAGGCCTGTGGGAATTGACTGATACTGGTTTAGCGTGCATGTACTGTATGTCACAACACCGCTGCTTATTCAGTTAGTTCAGTTTCCAGTCTAGTAAGATGTTCAGCAAATGACACTTGATGCTGTCAACCAGCATGCATTTGGACAAATCATTTAAGCTACCAGATGAGCATTGAACTGGCTTTTCACTTCAAACAGGATTTTCTCTAATGCTTTAGGAGAGAAAAAAATAGAAGTACACGTACAAATGTCCACAGTTTGCTAATGTAGAATATCTCTCAAGTACAAGCATTTAAAGTGAAAAAGACTCATTTTGCCATATTAGCTCTGTAGATGAAATTATAGAAGTACTAATTTGAGTTTCCTCACTCTCACACGGTATTTTCATCAGCCATTAATTAGAGATTCGATTTTCCAAACGTCACAATTAACATCACAGAGACTCCAGCACTCAAAACTGCTGTGCCCGATTCAATTAAGCCTGTTTTGCACAAGTGATGTGAATGCTAATTAATCAGTTAATATTCCGTAAGACCTTTTTGGATTTAAAGCTCATCCAGCCGTAAAATCAGTATGCAGAATGGGCCCTGTGTTATACACTTTTTCCGTCGGTGGGTCCTGTCATTGTTCCCAACTCGCAGTATTAATGCAAGTTAACTGATTAATGTAATATTGCAAATGTCTCTCAGTGTTTGTTAGATACGGCGATGACACGTCCTTATATACAGAATGGTGAAGGCTTGGTTCAGAGACCTGAGCTTCCCCTGTGACCATAACTAATTAAATGAGTCAACAGTGAGTGTCAAGTATTTGTGTGTGTATTTAGGGGCCTGTGGGCAATTTTGGCTTTTGATCGATAAGTCAGACAGGGGTTTAAAACACACCTCTCCCTATGGAGCCTTGTGATATGGAGCAAGCCATGATTTACCTTTCAGACTTACTGTCTGCTCACAGCTCATTCCGGCTTCAGCCTTCTCCTCTGTTTTCATAGCTTAGTCATGGACAGCATCACAGATTTGCAACAGCAAATCTGTAGTTGGGCATCTGTAATGATTTGGATGAAAAATGAATCATCCTCATCCGCCTCTTACTGTGGTATTTATTTTATTTTATAGCTGCTGCAGTTAAAATCTGGAGAAGGTCTGGTCCATTTACACTGAGAGGGCACCTGCACAAACATGTAAATGAAGTGCAATTATTGTAGGTTAAAAATGTGTTGTCTTAAAAGCTGTGGCAAAATCACAGATTCACATCTTAATCGTCTGTATCAAGTGAAAAACATTTTAAAATGATTAAAACCAAAAATTCACCTACTCATACCATGTTACGCAAATCTTGTATGATATTTTTTACCAAAAGGGAGCAGTAGGGATTCCCAACTTAAGTAAATTTTTCTAAAATGATAGAACATTATAGCAGCATTTTAGAAACAGCATGTTATCTTAATATCTCTTGATATTTTATATGAATATTATATATTTGTCATAATTTGCTACAGTGCAGGAACATGGAGCGAGGAACGAGGAGACCAGGAGTACACAACCAAGGAATTCATTCATATCACGGGGAATCACATGTAACACAAGGAGTTGACAAACAATACCAGACAAAAACCTAACTAAAAAGACTGGGGTTTTTAAGCACAGGATAATGAGGGATTAATGGTTAGACACACCTGGATTCAGTGAAAACAAACAGGGAACACCTGGAATGAAATCAACATACAGTAAGGACAAAAACTGGGTCAGAGGGAGCAAAACATACACAAAACACGGAACAGAGTCTGACAATATTGTACATTGCTATATATTATTATATCTTAATATAAACAAAAGTAAAGAGTCATTTAGGAGAAGGGCCACAATTTGTTATATCTGGAGGTTTTAGGCATACAAAATACAAATAATAAATAAATACCTAAATAAATGAATGAATGAAAATAGAGAAAGTGTTTTTTTTCTTTTCTTTTTATTATTATTATTATTATTATTATTATTATTATTTTATTTCCTGCCCCCTCAAACAATAGCTGCATGACATCCCAGACTTTATATCTGGGGTTGCACAACTGTGAATTTACACTTAATGTTCTGTGATCTTGCATGGCCTCTGAAACTTTATTCCCAGTTAAATTTGCATGAGATTAAATGTCTTGGCAATGTAAATTCCCCATCAGGAAGAGACTTGCGGCCTCTAGTGTTACGCTGCTATTTCCATTCCACTGAAATTAATGTATGTTTGTCTCTTTCTGTTACTCTCATTTTCCTGTTCTCATTTGTCTAATTATAAATCACTGAATGAAGACAGAGTAGAGCTGAAGGTGTTTTGAAGCACTGCTCTCTCATTGGTGATTTAGCCCTAGTAATTAGAGACCCTAACTATCTCTCCCTCTCTCTTTCTCCCTGTCCCTCTGACTGTCCTTCCCTCTTTTTTCTGTCTCTCTTCCCACCATGCTAGCTAGATTAAACTCAAGGGAATGACCTGCCCCAGATTTTACGCTGCATTGAACTCTTAACAAATTAGATATGGGTTATCCATGGACAGTTTAATTGCACGGAGCATATGGTGTATTAACTCATGATCAAGATTAAATTATACATTTCCGAGAGCAGATTTGTTCTTTTCGCACTCCACAGCTACCCTGCCCATGCCTTCTCCTTCCTCTATTTCTGGCAAGAGATGAGGTCAGAAAAATCTGTATGTAGTGAAATAATATGTGATTTACAACATGGTGATAATTTAAGTGTCTGAAGAACATATGTATAACCTGGTTGATGAATGCCTTTGCAAAGCTTGCTTTTATTACAACACACCACTTTGGAGTTTTGCACAACTTCAAAACCAAACATTAGTTGCTTCAGGGCAAATTTACTAAACTGTTGCACCACATTTGCGTTCTTCAATGCCAAACCTGCATCTTGTTCACTAATCACCTGCAATCCAATGTAATCAGATGCTACAGTTTTTTATTGCATTGTGATTATTTTTGCAACAATTTGTAAATTAGCCACATAATAAATTATTTCTTATTCACAAAGGTTACCGGGTGTCATTTGCTTGAAAAAACAAACAAACAAACTCAACTCAGATATAGGCAGGCAAATAAAGGCAGCAGTTCCCAGAAGAAGCTAGATTTTCCATTTGTTATATTATTGACAATGATCATTTATTTTTATGGCAATAATTTTTTTTTTCTTCCTATGTACATGTGATAAACATCAGATGAGGAATTTTAAGGTGGAAAAACTGCTTTTTTGTTCCTACAGAGCTAAAGTGTGAAGATTTAGTCCACAAATAAGCAGAAACAGATAATTTGTCAAGTATGAGTTCCTTTGTGTCTGTGATGCTTTATTTAAATATACTGTGTAACTGAGACTATATTCAAATCATCTTAATTTTTCTAAATGAAAAACATGTTGAATGGTATGACATTCTTAACACCATTGTTTTGTGCACATCAAAATTCATTTACTTTGCCAAGGCCTGTGGTTATTTGCAAACAGTGAGAACAGATTTTTTTTTTTTTTTTTTTTGTCTGGTAAACTGATAAAAAGACTTGGTGTGTGTACAAATGGCTCCAAACAACAGGTTATACTGTTTACACAAAAAGCATGACAATATTATGATAAGCTGTGGCACAGAAAGGAGATTAAAAAAAGGCTACAAACAGAAAGATCTTACTGATGTTTCTGTTTAATTAAACGTGAGTGAAAGGTAGACGATTAGGTAGACTGCGGCAAGGTAATATCACACACATCTAGCAGTCATTGTAGTCCTCCTCCCTGAGATGCTCTTTATTTCTGTCCCAAATTAGTAAACATCTCAAATGTCTTTCTTGCACTTGTGACCAGTATTTCAGTTTGAGGCTTTTGTTCATGTTTCATTCTTGAAGTGAAAGAATGAATGAATCTCCTCTTTTGTCATTATTTTCATTTGTACATATGTACAGATTTGCTCGAGTACAAATTAAGTGACATCTACTATATATTTCACTTTTTGTAAACTTCTGGACCGCTTCATCAGTGGACCAGACTGACTTTTATGGTCTTGAGCTACAAGCTGACAAGTATCCAAAAGAATGGTGGGTCGCCAAGGACTTTACTGTTCTGTAAGTGACAGTTTTGCTTATGTCAGACATTGTAAACCGTTAGATTATCTGGACATAATACACTTGGATCTCTCATCCTGTCTTTCCTGTCTAATCCCTCTATGACAGGAAGTGGTTGTGATTTATGGAAGGTTGCGATGTCTCTCCGCTGCTGTTGTGTGGGCGTGGAGAGCTGTCCCACAGATCCCCTCTAGAGAAATCATTTGTTTCAGTCTCTGCTTTCTTGCTGGTTTTGGCGTCCATTCCTTTAGGCTTTAATGCACGTCATTAGCCCTTTGTTAATTACTAAATTTCTCTTCTGACTGTGCATGTAAGCAAGTTTCAGAAGAAACAAAAAAGTCTATTTCAAAAGTTTAGGGTCTGATTAAAAAAAAAAGAAAAAAATCTTTATGCTCACCAAGTCTGCATTTATTTGATCAAAAAATCATTTAAAATACCTGTTTTCTATTTTAATATATTATAAGAGTTAATTTGTTATTTTGTTGAATAGTATTAATTTTTAGAATTCATTACTCCAGTCTTCAGTGTCACATGATCCTTCAGAAATAATTCTGATATGATGATTTGGTACTTAAGAAAAAAAAAAGTTTTGTACAACGCTTTCTACATTTTTTTAGGATTATTATTATTATTATTATTTTTTTTTTTTTATTTTTTTATTTAATGAATAGAAAGAGCAACATTTATTTGGAATAGAAATCTTTTGTAAAATTAGAAATGTCTGATTTGCCTTAAACTTACAAGCACATATGAACTTTCTGCACGTATGCAGTATACACAAGCAAAAAGTTTAGTATGTTTTATATGACATAAATATAAAGCTTTGGGTTGGTGAATGCAAATGATTGATGATGATGATGATGATGATGATGATGATTTTTTTGTGGTTTATTTTGATTAAAAAGGTTAAAAAAGAAGGGAAAAGGTTGAAATAAAAATAAAAAAGGTCTATTAAGAGACCTGACATTTTCTCTGTTGTGTTGTTGTAGACTCACCAATAAAATTTATGTTGTAATTGTTGTAATTATCATGACACATTTGGTTGTGTGCCAGAGAAGCACTCTCCTGTTTCATGGACCATCATTATTTTCTGCTTTCTACAAGACCTACAGAATGGGTCCCAGTTCGTTTAGGTGACTGTAAAACCATTTGTTCCAGATTCTTTTAAGATCTCAAAAAAATATAAAAATAAATGTAAATATCAGTTTCAGTCAACTCAAGATATCTACTGTCCAATTTTGTTATGTTGTGCACCCATACACTGTTTGTACTGGATAAAAAATACTCAAGGAAGAATACATATCTCTATTCTTTCTTTTGACCTTAGCCTGAAAGTAAAGCTATGATTTTGATTCGGTGCCAAGTGCTTATCAAAATACCTGCGTGTGTGTGTGAGAGTGAGAAATAGTGGTGTTTCATTTCAGAGGATAAAGAAAAGCAAGGAGAACTCCTCTCAAAGGAATTGCAAATCATGAGAGGTATGATAGGAAAGCTTGCAGCTAAATGTCTTGTACGGCACTTTTTGAAAGTGGTCTCCCCTGCGACTGACCTTCTTTATAAGCAAAGCCAGCAATAAAACAAGGTGACCACAGCAGCAAAGCTTCATCCGTTTTATTCTCCTCTCCCTAATCTCGCCTGTCTCTTTCTTCTTTCTCTTCTTTCTTTTCTTTTCTTCAGATTGCAGAACTGCTCTTCTGGTTCAGTGGTTCAGTATTCAATTCAAGAAAACAACAACAACAAATGTTAAAATTTAATGAAATTGTCTCTCTATCTTAAAAAACAACTACAACAACAACAACAACAAATAAAAAAATTGATTATTTGATTAATTGTTTTTTTTTTTAAGCTTTTTAATTTTCATGTTTTTAGATGGATGTTTTTAGCAGACCCTGTCTTCCTCTCCAGGGGCGGATTAGTGAATTGGGGGCCCCAGGCAAATATAGGAATGGGGCCCTATGCATTTGCACACTTTACCTAGATCCGCCTTGAGGTTCCTTTTTTGTCGTGATGCTTGCTGCTGCACAGTGGTGCTACATTGTTGCGTCCAAAGTTTCTACATTTAAATATACAAGTTATAATGGGATTCTTTCATTTACATTTACATTTATTCATTTAGCAGACACTTTTTTTATTTAATGTTGTAGACCTTGAAATAGCAATTGATTTAGGCATTGAGATACAAGTTTTACGAAAAAAACTAAATAAATTATAAAATGATAAACCTCACAATTGAACCTTTAAACCTTTTTTTTAAGAAAAGGACAGATTCGGAAGTATAAATTATTATGTCATTTAAAACGGATTTATGTGGGTGTATTTTCACATTGGTCTGAACAAAAACTGCAGACTGGATTACTGAAAATGCACATTCATTCTCTGCCAGTAGGAGGTGCTTTTGGAACATCAGAAATATAGTGGTTTCCCTGGTAATGGCTGTAAACAGCCATTGGCCATTACAGCCATTTTTCAATGGCTGTAAAGCAGTTCAGTTCATTAATTATACTTTATCAGCTAAAATGAAAATGTGATAGAAACTTTTCTGAAGACAATCAGTTCCCTTCAGAGGTTCATTCATATAAAAATTTGAATTAGTGAGAATGAGAAAAGTGTGAAAAAATATAGCCTATACTGACTAGGAAAGTCCACTGATGAGTTACCAGCGTAAGCCTGTCACTTTAACTTAGGGCTAAAATATCACTTTAATTTAGGGCTAAAATATATAATCGCGATTTATTGCATGATCGTCATGAGATAACTCGTGAATTATCACAACTTAATCGCACATTTTTATCTGTTGTAAACGTACCTTAAATTAATACTTTTCCCATGGGTTCAAAGACAAGGCTTAAGCTAGTCCCAGACTAAAATGCATGTTTGAGCTGCCTCAACTGAAAACTTTTTTTCAATTTACTTACAAAAACCTGTTTGCATTTTCACGAGACAGGTCAGCTCACTTCTTCTGAACATGCAAAATGTACATTTATTATTTATTATTACATTTGTTTACCACTCTGTGCCACATACTGTATTTTGATGCAGCTAAATTCTCAAAACTGTTTTCATTGATATATTTGACTGTTTTTTGTTGTCAGACAATGGGATGAATATGAAATAGGGACTGAAACGGGACCCATTAAGACTAACCAGCTCTCCCTTCCAAGATGTTAATCTGTACAAAAAAAATCCTGATTTATAATCTACCCGTCGTCTGATAAAATCAAATAAGCTACACACAAGATAAAGACAATAGCTGTGCTATGATTTCGGCTATACTTGCATGTAAAATTATAATATAATATTTTCATTGGCTACAAGCAGGAAGCACAAGAAGCACGTTAAACTCGGACACGCAGACGGTTGTCGTGGTAATAAACACCGTAAACAGCAACCATTCGCGTGTACGCGCTTAATGCACATCTCGAATATGAAATGCATTTTAGGGGGCCCTTGGCTTTTGGGGGCCCAAGGTAGTCGCCTACCTTTGCCTAATGGGTAAATCCGCCCCTGTTCCTCTCACTCCTTTAGCAAGATGAGATCCAGCGGATTATCAGCCAGTTCCCGTTGCTAGGCAACTCCATTGCAAAAATCTTCCCAGTAGAGTTTTGAAGGTAATAAAACAATGCCCCTAGATAAACAGAAGCCAAGGTCCGGAAAAGCTGCAAGGGTGGAGGACAACAGTAACAAAATGCAAATAACTTCTTATAACTTCTTCTGCCCCAGTCTATATTTTATCTGTGACCAATTAAGCAAAAGAAAGGGGCTCTTCTTTCAGTTCAGTTAATGCATTAACAAAATCTGGGTTAATACATTAACCCGCTGATGCATGGAATCCAGAACAGGGAACAAATTTTGGTCCCACTTTATTTTAAGGTCAAATTCTCACTATTAACTAACTATTAACTATGAATTTTGCCTAAAAAAAACCTCCTAATTTGCTGCTTATGAATAGTTTGTAAGGTAGGTTTAGGTAAGGGGTAGGATTAAGGAATTTAAAATATGCTCATGCAGAATAAGGCATTGATATGTGTTTTATAAGTACTTATAAACATCCAATATGCTAATAACAATCATGCTAGTTAATAGTCAGAATTGTTCCTTAACATGAAGTGGTATCCAGATTTTAAAAGCCATTTTTATCCTTGAGGGTATGTTTCTACATTCAAATTATCATTTGGTGATCACTTTTACCGATAATTCTGTATGACTGTCCTCTTTATGTGATTGACCTTCTCCGAAATCTTCTTTTGAAAAAGTACTTACTTTGCGACCATTAAAAAGGTACAGTATGTAGTATGAATCTATGTAATATGAATGGAATCTGGACATAATACTGTACATTCATCATGTTGTCAGTCATTTGACCTTCAGCTTCAGTTGCTTTGCTTCACTTGGCTCAAACGTGGCCTCATGGGATGGTATGCACACTCCATAACATCGCCGGAAATAGTATGTCATCCAGGTATGTTTGTCTACTACTCTTTTCATTTACTGTCTTTTGCCCACTAGGGAAGAATGAATATTTGAATGCAGCCACTGCGTGTTTTAATTATAATGATATTGCACGGACATGAATGCTTATGATGGTATGAGGTAAACAGATCAGTTTGTTCAACCCTGTCAGGGTATGACAGACTGATATCATGCACTGTGTCTACATTTATTGCAGTCATATTTGCCTGAAGCCCCTCACACCAATGTTTACAGCAAACAATTACCAACAAGAGTCAGTTACTTCTGTGGCATATACAGTGGGTACGGAAAGTATTCAGACCCCCTTAAATTTTTCACTCTTTGTTATTTTGCAGCCATTTGCTAAAATCATTCAAGTTATTTTTTTCCTCATTAATGTACACACAGCACCCCATATTGAAAGTGAAAGTGAAAGTCGTGACATTTGCCAAGTATGGTAACCCATACTCGGAATTGGTGCTCTGCATTTAACCCATCCAAGTGCACACACACAGCAGTGAGAAGTGAACACACCGTGAACACCCACCCGGAGCAGTGGGCAGCTGTATCCAACACCCGGGGAGCAACTGGGGGTTCAGTGCCTTGCTCAAGGACACTTCAGCCATGGGTATTGAGGGTGGAAGAGAGCACTGTTCATTCACTCCCTCCCACCTACAACTCCTGCCAGCACCAAGACTCAAACCTGCGACCTTCTGGTTACAAGTCCAACTCTCTAACCATTAGGCCACAGCTGCCCCATTTCTGCCATTTATTGACAGAAAAACACAGAATTGTTGACATTTTTGCACATTTATTTAAAAAGAAACACTGAATTATCACATGGTCCTAAGTATTCAGACCCTTTGCTCAGTATTTAGTAGAAGCACCCTTTTGATTTAATACAGCCATGAGTCTTTTTGGGAAAGATGCAACAAGTTTTTCACACCTGGATTTGGGGATCCTCTGCCATTCCTCCTTGCAGATCCTCTCCAGTTCTGTCAGGTTTGATGGTAAATGTTGGTGGACAGCCATTTTCAGGTTTCTCCAGAGATGCTTAATTGGGTTGAAGTCAGGGCTCTGGCTGGGCCATTCAAAAACAGTCACGGAGTTGTTGTGAAGCCACTCCTTCGTTATTTTAGCTGTGTGCTTAGGGTCATTATATTGTTGGAAGGTTAACCTTTGGCCCAGTCTGAGGTCCTGAGCACTCTGGAGAAGGTTTTTGTCCTGGATAACCCTGTACTTGGCCGCATTCATCTTTCCCTCGATTGCAACCAGTCGTCCTGTCCCTGCAGCTGAAAAACACCCTGACAGCATGATACTGCCACCACCATGCTTCACTGTTGGGACTGTATTGGACAGGTGATGAGCAGTGCCTGGTTTTCTCCACACATACCGCTTAGAATTAAGGCCCAAAAGTTCTATCTTGGTCTCATCAGACCAGAGAATCTTATTTCTCACCATCTTGGAGTCCTTCAGGTGTTTTTTCATGTGTCTTGCACTGAGGAGAGGCTTCCATTGGGCCACTCTGCCATAAAGCCCCGACTGGTTGAGGGCTGCAGTGATGGTTGACTTTCTACAACTTTCTCCCATCTCCCGACTGCATCTCTGGAGCTCAGCCACAGTGATCATTGGGTTCTTCTTTACCTCTCTCACCAAGGCTCTTCTCCCCCGATAGCTCAGTTTGGCCGGACGGCCAGCTCTAGGAAGGGTTCTGGTCGTCCCTAACATCTTCCATTTAAGGATTATGGAGGCCACTGTGCTCTTAGGAACCTTAAGTGCAGCATAATTTTTTTTGTAACCTTGGCCAGATCTGTGCCTTGCCACAATTCTGTTTCTGAGCTCTTCAGGCAGTTCCTTTGACCTCATGATTCTCATTTGCTCTGACATGCACTGTGAGCTGTAAGGTCTTATATGGACAGGTGTGTGTCTTTCCTAATCAAGTCCAATCAGTATAATCAAACACAGCTGGACTCAAATGAAGGTGTAGAACCATCTCAAGGATGATCAGAAGAAACGGACAGCACCTGAGTTAAATATATGAGTGTCACAGCAAAGGGTCTGAATAATTAGGACCATGTGATATTTCATTTTTTCTTTTTTAATAAATCTGCAAAAATGTCAACAATTCTGTGTTTTTCTGTCAATATGGGGTGCTGTGTGTACATTAATGAGGGAAAAATGGTCAACAATTATGTTAGCAAATGGCTGCAATATAACAAAGAGTGAAAAATTTAAGGGGGTCTGAATACTTTCCGTACCCACTGTATATATATATATATATATATATATATATATATTTATATATATATATATATATATATATATATATATATATATATATATATATGTATGTATGTATGTATGTATGTACGTGTGTATAAAATATATATATATATATATATATATATATATATATATATATATATACACACACACATATATGTAACCCTTTCCTTAACCCTAGCAGTTGGATGGTGATTTAGGCCGGTACTTCCTCTTTATAATTACAAAACAAATCAATTGTAAAATTAATTTGCCTCTTGTACCAATAAAGAATAGCACAGAAACTGTCGTTCTCAGATGTAGATGCGCCGAAATGAACTCAAAAAAGACTTATAAAGAAATATCAGTCCATTGCTTAACTCCATATTATAGATGTAACCCACACATTTGACTATCATGTTTCTAATCACTTATTGTGTATGTCTTTTTAATAACTATTGAATAGCTTAAGGATTCATATTCCTGTTTAGTATGTGTGTGTTTGAATCTACTTGCTTGAAACGTTTCTGACAATCAAGTATTTGTCAAAAGTATCATATTCTTGTTATTGGAATCATGTCCAAAATTATACCCTGCAAGAGCGGGAAAATTTGGACCACGTGATTGATAAGATAACATATGATTTATGAATGGGCAGGAGAAACATCACAACACCCCAAGCAAAGACAATATCTAATTGGTCAAGACAACATTTGAGTTGTGGCCGAAAGGCCAGTTTAAATACTCAGGACACCATCAAATTTTGCTTTTGCTTTTTAGCTTTTGCTTTTAGTCATGCCTGCTCTTAGCTTAGGCATTTAACTTTTGCTTGTAGTTTTAGCTTTTAGCCATGCTTTTTGTCATTATATTGGGGTTCTTTGAGAGCCATTCCAGCGTGTTTCGGCATGCACGCCTGCTGCTACTTAGCCACGATGAGAAGAAACACCACCTAGTCTCGTCAAACTTTACTTCTATTCTTTTACTTTAGTTTCTTCCTTTACCGTTGAGAGTTTCGTGTTCTGAGTTAAGTTTTGCCAAACGCTGTGTCTCCAAGTCTGACCTCGAGTGCCTGTCTGAAACTTCAACCAGCCCACAACTCCGCATCGTCAGCCAACGCCCAACCACGGGCTTCCCAAGACGTCACTTCAACGACTACTGAACTTCCAGCCAATCAGCAACCTCGGGAAACCCCCTTTTCGATGACAACAAAAGGGAACCCCTTTACACAGGCAACACAAGTAACTTACCTCCAGATTCGAGCTTAACTGGTGCATGTAATATGAAGTTTAACCTCATTGAGGAACTCAATGCGAGGGTTAATTAAGTGATTTATGGTTTTTCATGTCTATGCAATTTCACATATTGCTGTAAATTTGGGATTTCACATTTTCTTTCTGTTAAACTCATTCTTTCCTAACGTTCTATCCTCCTGCAACTTTTGTGAATGTGTGAGTGCATGTGCTTATGTGCTAGATTAGTTTATATGTCTTAGATTTATCTAATAAAGCCTGTTCATATTGGAAAGAGAAGTATCTTGTGTTTCGAGCTTACAAGTTAATGTCTTAAACTGCCGATCTGGTTACTGTTCTAATTAAAAGTGTTTTCACTATACTTTGGATATTAATATCCATTGCAGAGTTGATGTTATACGGCTCGTTCAATGAATCACTGGCCGTCTCAGTGATCAGCCGTAAAACAGTGATTCTGTCAAAATTCCTTTTAAAATCTTAAATGATTCCCTTTGAGCTAAACTGACCTGTTTCCCCTTAACATTGTAATACTTTGTATTATTTCTGACACAAAGCATAGGTATATTTTAGGAGTCCCTTTATATATATATATATATATATATATGTGTGTGTGTGTGTGTGTGTGTGTGGGGGCGTGTTTTTGTGACATATCAGGACACACAACTTTGTCTAATGACATGGGTATGACACAGGTATTACAAGGAGAGGGTGACTTATGAGGACATAACCCATGTCCCCATTTTTCAAAATGCTTATAAACCATACAGAATGAGTTTTTTTTTTTTTTTTTGAGAAAGTAAAAAATGCACAAAGTTTCCTGTAAGGGGTAGGGTTAGGTGTAGGGTTGGTGTAGGGCAATAGCACATACAGTTTGTAAAGTATAAAAACCATAATGCCTATGGAATGTCCCCACAATTCACAAAAACAAACAAGTGTGTGTGTGTGTGTGTGTGTGTGTGTGTGTGAGAGAGAGAGAGAGAGAGAGAGAGAGTAGGCATTACTCACTATGATGTGAGGTCTATATTTGAGGTCTATCCAGGTGATAAGAAGTTGCAAGAGTGGCATGCTATAAAAGTTGTATTAACTTCAATTCAGTTGGCAGTTTTTGATATTTATTCCAGTACTCAAAGACATCGATTTGTTACATATAAACAAAAGCATCATGTGGTTATAATGTTGGAGAAGTAGGAGTCTATATGACACCCTCTATCAGTTTCTATACAGACACACAAGTCATAATGGCTCTTCTTATCTGATATCTGTGCTGACATCCACCAGGGTCTTTGTGCATTTGAGAAGAAGAGATGTTACAGAAGCAGAACATTTACTGTGACTGATGTCCCTTTGTAAGTAAACACTGCATGCCAACACTAATGTATAACATTTATTTACCACAATGCACAAATTACATGTATATAACTCAACATGATGCATAATATTGATTACACACATTTTATAGGCATTGTTGTGTGCTCACACTTGTAGTATATATAATGCATGTCCATGACAAGTCAATAATAATTCAACAAGATGATGGAACCATTTTGGATACAGAAGGAACTCTAGCTACCATTTAATTTAATGTAAACTCTTGTGTCTTCTCTCTGGACCACCCCATCAAAAGAAGATTAAGAACACCATTTAACATAAACAGACTGAAATTATGACCCACATGCAACGAGAGCTCGACAGCCTAAATAATGTATAGCTTTATAAATGACCACATGTATGAGTCAGAATCTTAACCAAATTCTGTATGTCATCAGAATCACAAATGGTGGAAATGAAAAGGCCTTCATTCACAAAGCATTTGTATCCAAGGCCAACACAAAGATGCATAACCTGGTCTAAGGTGTACTGCTCAACATCAGAGATTTCTGGATGCCTGGTTAAATGATATTTGCTGCCAGAAGGCAGGATGGAAAGGGACACGCATGGTGTGCCACCCCTTGGAATGCTTTTCATCCGTCATGGTGCAAGGGAACAGGGAGATGCTCTGTTAATATCGGTCAGGCTCTCTCCCAATGGAGCCTGGCAAGAGCACTTCCTCTGAGTCTGATATTAGCAGCTCTCCTAATTTGTCACTGTGATGAGACGGAGGCTATGTGGAACATTGTGTGGATTGATGTCCTGTTCAAGAATCAGCCTGATGCCAGGACCGAGCCAAGCAAGAACTCTGGCTCCAGCTTTAGAGGACTTTATTTTGAACAACACTGAAGTGTTTGTAGAGCATTGAAGGAATTAATTTCAATTGTGTGCAGCTTTTAACAGCACTACACCGAGGATACAAAAACCTCAAGTAGGTTCAGATGAAGACCAAAAATGTCAGCCTGATGAGAAAATGCTGTGGCTTACTTGCTAAAATGCAATTACTGAGTACAAATGTTTAAGATACTTAAACAACTTAAACGTACATATTACTTTAGAGTCTCTGAAGAAATATTTTTTGGAAAATGAGGTAAAGCTTTTCACCCTGCAGATATCATTTCTACTTTAAGCTTTCTGCTTTTCTATTTAAGCATGACTGGCTCATACTGAGAAAAAGCAATCTATTCTGAGCACCTAGAATAAAACCGTGCTAAAAAGAGCAGTAAAAGGACTACAGATGTAACACTTTTAGCTATAACGTATGCAATGTTGAACTTTTAATTTTATTTGTTATTGTATATTTATCTCACACTTTGCTGTAAATTCACCACATTTATCTGCTATAAGTTACATTTGTTTTGAAATCTTATAACCTACATTAAACATTAATTAAACATTAAACATACACAACATTAAATATCATCTGCAGAATGTTTTGCTTCCCTTTTACCTGACATGATCTGTTATTAACTCTGCAAGAAACAATTGGACAAACCGGCATAAAATTAGTTGTATTCTTGTACATGCACTAAAACAGACAGTTCCGTTAGTTGGTGGAAGAATGTGAACGTACTGCTTATGTTTCAGTGCATGCGGAAGGAATAAACCCATCCGTAACATCTCTGCCCATTGTCTCTGCACATTTCAACTCTCAATGCACTGCACAAATGTTAATGTAAAATGCAATGAAATGTTTTGGCGGTTTGACGGTCTGTAACATATCAATTGAAATTATTTTAATACATTTTGTTACTTTTCATGTAGTTAATGTCTCTGAATTTATTTGTTATTTTAACTTTTTGTTAAAAAAAGTTTCAAATCCATGACTAGGCTATATGTTGTTTACATATCTTTACTTTTGTAATTACTTTCTATTTGTGACCATGGATATAAGGGTCAATGAAACTGAGACCATTGATGTATGGTTTGTTAGGATAGGACAATATTTGGCCGAGATACAACTATTTGAAAATCTGGAATATGTTTTTTTTTATAGTTGATTAATAAAAATTAAAATATTGAGAAAATCACCTTTAAAGTTGTCCAAATAACGTCCTTAGCACTACATATTACTAATCACAATTAGGAAGGAAATTTACAAAATATCTTCATGGAATATGATCTTTACTTAATATCCTAATGATTTTTTGTCATAAAAGAAAAATTGATAATTTTGACCCATACAATGTATTTTTGGCTATTGCAAATATACCCCAGCTACTTAAGACTGTTTTTTTTATTTTTTGTTCCAGGGTCACATACAGTAAGTGTGTAAAGCTGCTTTGCAACCATGCAAAATTGTGAAAAGCACTATTTGAAATGTGGTTAAATTATTGAAAAGTACTGCATTATTATGAATTATTATTATATTTATTTGCAACTCAAAACATTTATTTTTTATCTATACTATTTTTATACTCAACAAGTAGAACTCAAATACAGTGTATTGTATTGTACATTTAATCATAAAAGGTCAACAGAAGATTCAACTAAAATAAATTACTGAAGTATTTTTTCAATATTTACAGTAACAAATTAAATTGTTTTCTTTGCAAATCCCCCACTGTTACATTTGTGCTGTAGGCAAAAGTTGTGGAAACTCTGCCCTTACAGCACCTGTTAGCAGAAACATACTGGATGTATCAATTCACACCTCACCTTTTCTTTGGTTTGCCAAAAAAGAAAGTCTCATCTTAAAAAAAAAATATAAATAAATAAATAAAAAAAAATAAAAAATACACAGCATCATCTTAAATAATTTCATCATTATCAGATTTGAAATACATGGTGAGACTTGTGTCTTTAGCTGCAATGAGTTCTAAGGTTTCTTCTGAAAAATGTGCCACATCTGCAAAACAGATTCCTAATAGTGTGCACTCTACCGAGTTCAGATGTTTAGCAAAAGTACAGCAAAACCGATTGTTGGTGAATTTCAGAGCTCATGAAAGTATAGGGTGACTTATCAAGCCCCCTTCACTGAACATACTGTAGCCTATATTTAGGCTGATGTTAAAATCAGATTATTAAAATACTTAAGATACATTTGAGGGGTGAAGGAACAAACAAATATCAATACACAGAATATGATATTGTCTCTTGTGCCATAGTCTTACGTGAGCACTCATACATCGGCCTTGTTTAATTAAATGATATGACGACATACAAAAAATACCCACAGACATACATTATATGGCCTTTATACAGCTACTGAATCATAAGATGCATTGCTTCATTCATCCCTAATTGACACTAGTTGTTGGGATGAGTGAGTATGGACAGGTCATTGGGGTTTTGAAGTGGTGTCTTCTTTCAAAGATTCCATCCATTTAGTTTATATGGGTATGTAGGCCTATGTGTGAAAATCACTTTTAACAAGTTTCAAACATGTTGTAGATTGACTTAAGAACCTAGCCAGTGTACTTTCTTAAAAACGAATATATATATGTAATCCTTCCCCAAATGCATTTGTAAAAAGTATAGTATTTTGCTTGATGAAAGCATGAAATAACTACATTTAGGGTGTATTTTCAGTTAGTATAGATGTGTCAATCTATTTTTAGTATACTTATCATGAAATAAATATATTTTAAAGGGGTCATATGATGCTGCTAAAAAGAACATTATTTTGTGTATTTGGTGTAATTAAATTTGTTTATGCGGTTTAAGGTTAAAAAAACACATTAGTTTCCACATACTGTACATTATTGTTTCTCCTCTATGCCCCACCTTCTGAAACACGTCAAAAAGTTTTGAGAATGGTGCAGCCGGCGGATTCTACAAAGGTGCATCCGGCGGGCTTGTGGCAACCACATTTTATCACCCCAGGCTGGAGTCCGCTTCGCCAACGGTGAAAGCCGATCCAGCGATCCAAAGTGCAAAGTTGATGTATTTTCTGAGCGACCAACATGGATCACCTCCAGGCATGACGAAGCGGATATCGTCCTCTTTTGGAAGGCCAAACACAGTGTCTATATGACATGGCAGCGGCAGCAACAACACTACAATGAGAATAAAAGGTACACCTTCTTTCTTTGCGTGAACATCTGGGTGACTTTATGCAAATCTTCCCACATAGTGGCGTAGAGATGTGGGGGCGTGTTAGAACAAGCCGTTTTAGGGGGATGTGGTTGACTGTTAACTTCTATAAAGAATATCTCTTTGGATTTGAGACTTTAGTCTTTGAAACTTCACAGATCTTCTTTATGCACCAAGACCTTGTAACACTCCAAAAAAAAAAAAAACTGAAATTGCATCATATGACCCCTTTAAATACAATTAAGTATATTTATTTTTCACTAGGGTGATCTGAGCTGTTTAAAGCAGATCAACTAAAGCTGCAGTACTGTGCCTGCTTACATCAATTTTTACTAAGATCTGATGATTGATGATCTGTAAAGTATAAAATACTATAGTATTTGGTTTCTTAAAGGCAAATGCTGTCCGCGTGTACACAAAAGCGTAATGATTTGTTTACTTCCAGTTATTTTATATAACACTTTGAGAATTAAAGAGGTTGTAAAAATCGCTTTCTTCATTATTGTCTGATTATATTATTATTTTTCATGTTGAATGTTGCCATGCATTTTTCACTATACTTTTAAAAAATGTTCAATGTATGTATGCAGACACGGGATATAATATTCATGTTTCATATATATTCAGCTGAGACTGAGACAGCTTAGACAGTACACTTTTTCAACGTCATATAGTGTTCATGTGATTCAAAGCTTCATAATGAGACGCTGGAGTTTTTTCCCAAGAAATATATATAAATAAGCACCAGGCACTGTGAGAAACATATTCAAATAAGATACCCTGCAACCTAACAACACCTGGTATTTGTCTTCCATGTGCACATCAAAGTTTAGTATGTGTGGCAAGGATGGGTAGCACACACTCTTTTGGCTCTTGGCGTTTCATCTTTTAAAACATAGTTAACTCAAAGCAGTCAGCACATACTTTCTGACGTGTAAAGCAAAGATATTAAACAAAACAAGCCTAAATGTCTTAAAAATGAAAATGTGAAAGAAAGCAAGTGTGTATGAGTGCACTCAGGCAGGTTCGTAAAAGCAATGACCTTGCTGGAGCCAAGGACTCTGGTCCACCTCCTGGAGTAAGATGGATTCAGCTGCCTAGAATGGGCCCTGGATTATCTCTGCCGAACAGCAGCGGATGAGAAAGAAAGGATATGGGGCTCTCCCATTTCTCGGGAGGTTGAAAAATGAGTGAGCAAGATACTATTTCTCCTCTAATTCGCGAGGGGTGGCCTGGCTCGGCCTGCGATAAGCCAGCAGTGATCAACTTCCTTTGAGTTTGGACATAACCGAGTGACCTGCCCCCACCCATGCCGATACACACTTAAACATGCGCACACAGTTATCGTTCCGCTAGCCAACTTCCCATCCAGCTCTGGCTCCATGCAACCTTAAGCCCTCTGTTTGGAAGCGAATAAGTATGAGATGTGACTACCTCTCACTGCTGCATGTTTATTTTGGATAAGAAGTGTTGAAGAAAAGTGGCTGAAGAAGATGAAAGCACACACTCACACAGCTCTGGCATATGCTCGGTGTTATGATTTATGAAATGGAAGCGCTTCATACCCAGCTGGACATGCTGTGAGCTGGATAGGGTGTAACTTTTTTGCTAACATTGTTCGGAAGCACATTTATTTTAATTTTATTTGTTTTTAGCTTTATGTTTTCACTGAGGGAGGTTTACTACAAATGAATGGCGTACACTGAGAGCAGGGTTTTTTTTTTTTTTTTGCATCATTTTATCAGCTGATTCACTAAAGGAATTATGCAAAAAATGGAATGGTGAATTTGCAGTTTGAATGCAGTAAACAATTCCCTAACTTGTAGACCATTTCTGACTGCTTGGTTGTGAAGAATACAGCAGACTACTGTGATTTGGTGTACATTATTGGGACTGTAGAGCATCACTGCACCACTGCACTTCAGACACCAGAATCAGCTCTTTAAATTGCAGAAATACACAAAATTCTGTTTATCACCAACTTTCTACAGGTAGAAATAGTGCAACAGTAAAGAGGACTTATTATGTCTGTGAAGTTTCAGCTAAATTACCCCACAGATAATTTATTATATAATTTAGAAAATGCATATTTTGAGTGGAAGCAGGAACACTTTCCAAAGTAGGGCTGTGCTTTTACAGCTCGTACCTCATATACTCTAACAAATCAACACATTCTGCTTGGTTTTGATTATCATGTCTATCGTGCTGAAATCATGCGTTTTAAAGCAATATCAGTTTAAACTTCTGATATAGGGTTTTGTAAGCACACACATCCGAAGCACGCGCACAGGAAGCGGCTGTCACACGGCATGTGAGCACTAAACTAAGTTCTCTTTCATGTCTTATTGCACTTAAACTGTCAAATACACACAAGTTTATGTTAAAACACACAAAAGTTACAAAAAGCACAGTCGGTTATGTCTGTGAAGGTAAACAGCTGGGAAAGAAATTGCATGTTTATATTAGATCTGTGTATTAAGTGACAGGAGCGTAATATACAGTACCTATCCTGCTGTCTACACTGTTACAGTAATATGACCCAATATGACCCAAACAATAAAATAAAAACAGAAAATCAATTACTGCTCTGGACTGAATAACTTCTGGGTGGGGTTGGGGTGGGGATTAGCATGTCATACAGGTTTAGAGCAACATGAGGGTGAGTAAATTATGACATAATTTCGATATTTGGTTGAACTATGCCTGTAATTTAAGAACTCAATTCACATATCAGCACATTTTGGCATGGTAAAACTGGTTTAGTTGTGGTTTGTGAATAAAAATTAAGGGTTTTGTTCTGAAATAGCACATGCAAAAGTTTAATTAATTCATTAATTTTTTTTTTCTTTTTTTTTTTTCACCACCATAGTTTGGGGACATAACATCTAAACTCCGGCTTTATCTTAATCAGGATAACCAGACTCTAGATAACACAAAACTCAGTGCTTTCTTTCTTAGCTCAAAATATAAACTTCCTAATTAGAATGCTGTTATTTATTTATCTCACTTTATCACACTAAGATAATTGTTCATCTTGACAACTATATATGTGATCCATCACAGCAAATTACCCTAACTGCATTATTCCAGTGTGTGAGGGAAGCTAATTGCAAGTAAAAAATAAATAAATAAATAAATAAAAATCTGACAAAAGCTGAAGTTTTATAAATACACTTCTCAAATTTGTACAAAAAAAAAATAAAAAATTCTGACAAAAACTGAAGTTTTAAAAATACACATCTCAAATTTGTACAAAAAATATATATTTGTTAGTTTTAACTGTCAAATTGTGTCATCTTAAAATCAAACTAATTAACGGCCTAACCAATCTGTTTGTGACATATTTGTCTCTGTGAATTAACTCTAACAAGATCAAGAATGTCTATTTAAAGTCCTTAATAATGTTATTTACTGTGAGAGTTGGATCAGAAAGCAGTCTGTGATTCAGTTATGCTGTTGTGTCTTCACTGCTGCAGGGTTGTGTTTCTTTAGAGGCGGGGTGTTGGGGGGATTTTGGAAGGTGTGCATCAATAAGAAATCTGTGTGCAAGACAGCTGCAGTATTCAAACTTAATACAGGGAAAATCAGCTCCTGTTTATATAATATCAGACTGAACTGACTTTTATTTTACCTGTAATCTGAACTGCAATTACACAGCCTTTTTATATAAAAACAACAATCTTTAGGCATGTTTTTCTTTATAAAAATACCCAAATCTATTGGAGGTTGCTCTTCTTTTTGACTTATCTGTATAAAGCACTGCGAGTAGCTGTGATTGTTGATTTTAATGTTCCTTTTAGCTTAATTTCACTCTAACGTCATCTCCAGCTGTAAAAGCAAACTGAAATGACACTCCGATGTATGATAAGTGGTCATCCATTGCCTAGGCCTGATTTTAGAGGGCCTTTGACTGAAACTAATGGGGTACGTGCTCCCTATAGGCCCCTTGTAATTTGAACATGGTATGTGAAAATTTTTTAAAAGGCTCTTTTATCTCAGAAATACCAATATGTTAATTCAGTGGTTAAACTGGATAAGAATATTGTGGTATTGCCTTATGTAATGATGTGTACATGCTCAGATATTACACCACAAGTTTAACCACAGTTATTAAACATCCATCCCTGCATATACCATGACCTCTAAAAAACGTATTTTGAAAGCATTCTGTGAAATTTCAAACTTTTAAAGTTTGGAGTCATTCCTACAGTTCAAGTTCACTTCTTTTCTTTTTATTCCTGTCCTTCTCTAGAGTTATTGTTTAGTCTGGGGCCATGGCAGCTAATTTCAGGCATTACAGAGTATATGAGCTGCTAAAAATGGTCTAATTTTTGGGAACAGCACCAGCTTTGTGTGCAACTAAGGAGCCATCTTCTCTAATCACTCTGACATTTCACATTCCATATTTGTTGCGCAGGGTTTTTCTACACTTTGAAGGTCACTACTAAATTATCTTAAAGCATGCAGATTGGACTGTCCCTTCCTCTGATTTTAAAGCCTTGGAAAATTGACCGTTAAGTGTCTGCTAACTTTCTGTTTTTCTCTTTAGGTTTGTGAGGGCTGTGAAAGGACGCTACTGATTCTTGAACATATCATGCAGTTGTCAGGAAGGGCTATATGTGCCTTCATATATCACTTGTTATGTGCAATAGGCGTTGACCCAAGTCAGAATCTTGTAAATACTCGAAAGCTTTTTACATGTGCAAATGTTTCATAGCCTTGGCTCAGATTTAATAGCAAAGTTATACTGTTACCTAGGACTTGTTGGACTAAACTTTTAGATGTATGGCCCCAGTATTGTTCAGTGTAGTTCAGATAGCCATCATTTCACTAATGCCACTGACTGGGCCATGTGTGCTTGAATATTTCATTGAAGACAGATGAATTTCTAATCTTAGCTCCAAGCTGCAGCATTTTGTCACAGATCCATTTCCTGTCTGTCTAGTGCTTTTTCCACTCGCACATAAGAAACCGTATGCATAAACACACAGAGAAGCTCATGAAAAATAATAGCTTATACTAGATTACATTTTATGTAATACTCCCTCCCACTGCCTTCATACATTTCCAAAGAGGTATTACACTCAAAGAAGAATGACATCCTGAAACCTTCATTAATGACTGTGTCTCATTAACGGATGCATTCTATTTTTCACTAATTATAGTCAAATTACATGCTTCACTGTTCATCAATAACCAATCTATGCTAACGAATCACCAAAAGTATCACATACTATATTATAAGATGTTCACAGAACCTGAATTCACAACAGTTTTGTTGCCATGGTGATCTGTTATAGTTAAGACACATTTTTCAATTTTCAATCAGTAGGAAACAACATAATTTTCTCAAAATGAAATTGGAATCCTAATGAATCAGGTAAAACAGCAAAAAAAAAAAAAAAAAAAAAAAAAAAAAAAACCTGCTGTCACAGTTGATGGCATCCTGAATTACAGGTAGGCCTTTCATTTTCCTGAGATTACAGTCTCTATTATAGTATAGTATAATGGATGAGAAGAGAGAACAATTATTAAGGTATCTAAGACCATACAAAATCTCTCCTTGGTTCTCAGTTATGGGTACAAAAAAACCTACAGTGCACATTTTCAATGGGGTTTAGGTCAGAAAACAGGAAAAGATGTAGCAAAATCTAGGACCCCAGGCAGAGACAGGTGGTACTCAGCATCGCAGAAAGATTACCAAGGCCTTCAGAAGATAAAAAGGCCCACAACTTTCACATTAGGGATCAGGCTCTCTTCTGCATGACCTTGGCTCTTTTTATTCTAAACCCACTTTCTCATGTTTGTAGCCAAAAAGCTAGTGGGTGGAACATCAAAATATGCATTCATATAAAAAACATTCACACAAAGAGGTTTCCAAAGGCCTACCTAGCGATAATGATGGGACTCTTGTGAGTGGCCTGACCCCTGATACAGTGGCTTGCAGGATTTCATAAGTGAGCGTGAAAATTGCTTTGTTGCAAGTGTTCAAATTTCATGATTTCACTAATTTGTTGGTAGAAGAAGCAGTGGAATATTTAAGTTGGTTTTGTGATTTAATTTTTTGAAGTTTGGCATAAGAAACAGAAATGTCTGATAATGAAACATGCTTCAAAAATATGTATGAAAGCTATTGAATCAGTAACAGACATATTCTATTTTTGTTTTAAGCTTCATGTATATATATATATATATATATATATATATATATATATATATATATATATATATATCAGCATCGTGGATCAATTAAATGCAGCCTTGGTGACCGTAAGAGACTTCTTTAAAAAATATACAAGAATACTATATATATATATACATATATATATATATATATACATATATATATATACATATATATATATATATATATATATATATATATATATACATATATATATATATATATTTAATCTGAAAACACAAATCCAGTCTATAAGTGACCATTTGAGAAACAGCTTTTTTTAATATATAAAATTATTTATATTTACCAAATATTTTCCTTTTACCACGTATTAAACAATGTGATAAACTGATGGACAATTTCTGGTTTTCTTTAAAATGATGTTAAGAGCAGCAAATTATTTACACAATATAATGACTGAGAAACGAAGAATGTTCTAACTGCAATAGGAGTTCAAGAAATAAAACTTTTCAAAGTGAGTAAATAAATTAATAAACTAATTAAAAGGTAGTAAACAAAATTACTTGCCAAGTCAAATCCATTTTGAATCAAAAGTCTTTCGAATGTAATGAATGGTGCTAGTCTTCACAACTGTTTTTATATTATGAGCATAAATGTGAAGTGACGTGAAATGTTTATGTGGCGATTTGCGTGTCTTCGAGGACTGTCGTCATGTCCGTGTTCTTATACAAACACTCTTTGTTTAGATTACTTTTGAACCCAGAGTTTGTGTGTGAACATGTTTAGCTTCTATCACATTTTTCTTATATAATTATTAGGAAGCAGGGCATTACATTAGTATATAAAATTAATTTAAACTCGGGCTACGTTATTCCTCATGATGTGCTTTGGGATATATGATCATATCAAGACATTATGATGATAGCTCTCAGACTTGTTGTCTGGGTAATGTGAATTATACTTTATGGTATCCATGGTCTTAAATTAAAATTTCAAGGTATTTCTCTAACTTTTTAAAATGGACTCTAAATACTTGTACAGCGTATCATCCAATGTGTAATGACATTATTTTAATGCTCACAGTAACACTGTTTGGTCAGTTGCCATATGTTTAAAGTTCTTATTAGATATGCAGATACTGACTACTCCAAAAGACTATTGGATACTCAAGACATGTCACTCATATAGTTTTGAATGGGGAAAAATGCAACACTCAATATGGCCGCTCTATCAAATGAAACCCCGCCTTCTGAATAAAATAGCAAATTGCTAATCGGTAAAGTCCTCGTGTCACTGCAGCTGCTGTTATAAGTCCTGGTTGCTATAGAATCATTCAGAGTTCTGAGACATGTGCTTAGGACTGCACATGTACACTGGCTGATCTAGCCTGAAAAATAAGTTTTTTAAACACTATTTGAGCAAAAGAAACAACATTTATGAGACAGTTGATGTGAGATTGCATTGGTGATTTCAAATATAAAATTTAATTGTAAACTTTGTGAACAGTTTTGATGTATTTGAAGTTTCTCCATTCAAGAGATAGGAGCTGCACTTACATGCAACTCCTTAAAAGGGAGAGTTCACCCAAAAATTCTGTCATCATTTACTGACCCTCATGTCGTTCCAAACCTGTTTGACTTTCTTTCTTCTGCAGAACACAGAAGAAGATATTATGAAGAATGTTGGTAACCAAATAGTAAAAAAAAAAAAAAAAAAAAGGTTGTAGTGTTTTTGTCAGAAAATGGGATACTGCTACCGAGAGACTAAAAGTGCACCAGACATAAACAACAAATGATTCCTGCAGTTACATAACTGCCTGCACAGTTGTTTGAAGAGTTAAGTCTCCTCCTTTTTGAATCAAATTAAACAAAGCAAATGAACCACATAAACGAGGTAGCAGTGTGGAAAATGGATCCAAATTAGCTTAAATGTAAGGGAAAATAAATTAGTAAAGCAAAGTCATTGGAAGTTTTTTTTTTTTGAAAACATTTACACAAAGTGGTGTAAGGCCGTACTGCAAATCATCTAAATGCTTTGCCAAAATGATAAGCGAACACTGTTTACCAAACTTTTACTCCTTTCATTACACCAATGAAATACACACGAAGGGGTTATTAAACAGACAGGGTTCCCATAAACATGATTCTATTGCATTCTTGTTTGAGAGTAGAAAAGGTTTTCCTGTTTGCCAGTCAAGCTCAGCATGTTTCCCCTCAAGGCACAATGAATAGTGTATACTTTTTCAATCAGAATGTCTTCACACAGACAGAGCAATGTTTACTGACTTTTGTGTGTTTTAAAGAGGCGCAGCAGAGGTGCCGCAGGTTTGTATGGCAGTTGAAAGGTGACACTGGAGGTGAAAATCTCTCTAAAGAAAAGACAAATGGAAAAAACTAAAAACTAGTTATGAGAAAGCTGTTGTCACCTGTCAGTAACAATTCTCCAAAAAAAAAAAAAAAGCAAATGTTACTTTGAACTTGACAGCTGTAAAACAGCTGTATTGTTGTGGAAAGACTCAGATAAGGTTCTGTGCTTTAACAATTTGCTATTGCTCAGCTAAATGCAGTGTAGTGGTTATAGTACATATTTTGAAACTAACAAAAAGTTTAGATAAAAAAAATATAGCGTATTACATGTAAGGTCTAGCAAATCTTATAACGAAAATCAATTTTTGTACTGTACATTATACTCCTGATCTCTAATTTCCCTTGTAACATTTTTTTTTTTTTTTAAATAATTGTTTTAATTTCTAGTGTAAGGGTTAGGTGTCAAAATAATACAGAATTTCAATATCAGCTATTTGTCAGTTTTGGGCTTATTTTTGTAGGCAAAAATGGTCCATTGTCCTTTGTCAATAGTGTAGTGATGTATGAAGCACAGCTCACACAGATTTTACTTTCAAACCAAGCAGCTTTCTGTTGGTCAACACTGTAAATTCGATTGAACACATTGCAGAATCTGCATGAGGAAATCTTTCACCCTGACTCAAAATTCCCAATGACGTGGATTCAAATTAAAATGACTCGATTTTGCCAGTGAAAATTGGCTAAACAATGATAAAAGTAACTGCACTTTCAAGCTTTCTTTCTTCGTTTTACTTATTTATTTTTGTAAAGTGCTATTAAAATGTCTTTGGGTTTTCCGAGACCCAAACAGAACCGGAAGGGAAAGACCCCCTGCAACAGATGTAAAACTGTGTCCTCTGCCTTTTACCAGTTACTATTCTACACAAACACAGAAATTAATTATAAACTCCCCCGTGACCTCTAACATGCAAAAATATGTATGTTCACATTTACGGAGGAGAAAAATTAAACACGATGTAAACGTTGATGGAGGCTTGCTCCAATATGGAAAAGTGGGTGCGATGTGTTACTTGCATAAATGCCCTGGACGCAGCCCATTCATCAGACCCATATGCAGAGTATGCCTGTGACCTAGATGAGTTTGAATGCAAACGAATGAAATATGTTCTCTGTTGGGACTGGGAGCCAGCTAGCTGAGGGAGGAAGGCCGTACAAAGACCCAGAGCTGATCTGTCACTGTCAACATATACTATAGAGACCTCAGAACACCTGGGCAATCTCTTGATGACACAGCGCTGTGTTAGACAGTGAAGGCCAAGCTGATATCTTTGGTCACCACAATGGCGGGCATGATGAGGCTTGGAAGTACAGTCAATGGGAATTCATCCATGCACTAAAATAAATAAAATAAATAAATAGGTTTGCCTCTTAATTTCAGTGGCCTAGAGGAAGCTTTTCACATGTTTTATTGTAGCTGAATGAATGAAGCCTGTGTGGAAATTAGACTGTGTGGTTTATTTTCAATATGTGCACAGCCTGAAAACATTGAGCTCTGCTGCCAGCCGCTTCTCTCATCTTGCTGTTTTCCCCTCATTCATTTATTTAATCTTTCACTGCTCTTCTTTGTAAAGCCACACTATTCATCTACACAAATGTACTTCTGCATTTCCTAGGCTTGACTGAGTGTGCTATAGAACAAACCTGGGTAGAGATGTTTATTCTTTGTTGTTTATTCTAATACACTTTATTTCATCAGTGAAATGTTTCAGCATGTGTCTGTCAGAGAGATAAAGCCTCACAAGAAATGAGCCACAACACTCCACTCTGCTAAACAAACTGCCCCAGATATGAAGATGCTGTTTGCATACAAGAAAAAGAGGGAGTTGGAAAAAGTAAACTTGACTGAGGTATATTATTCATTAGTGAACAATTGAGGACATTTGGTTTTATTTCTGTGTGTGCTTCCGAGCGAATCCTCTGTGAATATGTCCCTTGTCACTTGGTCTACAGCTTCATGATCAGCAGCACCAATAAGCTGCATGAGAGTCACCTAAATCTCATCAGCACTGAGCACAGCATTGGGCATTGCAGTCAGCTGAGGAACGAGCGAAGGACAATTTTAACTTTGGTTTCTTCTTTCTCCTCCAGAATGACTAAACCAGGCTGCAGTGAGACTTCACAGTTTGCTGCATGGTACCACACCGAACCCCTGCCCATCAATGTCACTCATAACATTGCAAAACAAATTTACGACATACACAGCAAGTGCCACCCTTGCCATTGCACACTTTCACTTCCACTTCCACCTTTTTCTATTTAAAAATAAATGCCCCTCCAAACCAATAAATAATTAAGTCTGTGTTCGGGCCTCATTCCTTCCAAGGTATTATTCACACTTGTATGAACTGTATTTTTTATTATTTATTCATGAACTTGTTTTGTATAAGGATACGTGAATTTTGGTGAGAGAGGGCACCAATCCCCAGGAGCACTACATCACTAATATGCTGTGAACTACTGCTACTGCTGCGCCACAGCTCAAACCCCTTGCAGGAAATTTGGATAAAACTAGACTATTTGTAATGGGAACTATTTAGATAGTGTCAACTTTATTAACACAGAGGCATAGTCAGACAAGGTCAAGATCCAGCTAACAAGGTAATCCAAGGCAGGGAACCACCACAGTGGATCAGGCTGGACTGGAGATAAGAGCACAGAGAGGTTAACAGCGGCCTCAACGGCCTTCACAGGACATTCACAGTCAATCTCCATGGTTGTGACAGGACAGGTAGAGAGTTCGTAAATGCCCTCCTCAGCTTTAATGGAGCAGACAGATATTTCATGGATGGCCTTCTTGGGTTCTCTGGGGCAGCTCTTGAGCAGATGATCTTTGTGAGCAAGTGAATCACAAACATTTTTGAATCATTTGAAGGAGTTTATCAATTTAATACAAACAATTCATTTTTTCATGTCTGGCTTGTGAAACCAGTTGGTCTTACAGGATCTTCACGTGACAATGTGTACTTAAAGATTTGTCAGTGGTATGTTTTAAAAAAGCTGTGAATGAAATATCCATCCATCCTCCAAACCACTTATCCTCTTTAGGGTTGCAGGGGGCTGGAGCCTATCCCAGCTTCTCAGGCCAAAGGCAGCAGACACTCTGGACAGATGGACAGTCCATCAGAGGACTATTCACACTCACATTCAGACCTACATTATGGGCAATTTAGTGTCTTCACCTGTGTCACAAGGTTTTGGACTGACGAAGACACCAGAGCAAACCCATGCAGACACGGGGAGAAGATGCAAACACAGAGAAAATTTTGGAATGATCCTAGTACAAAAAAATTGCATTTATGTTTTCAAAAAAAAAAAAAAAAAAAAAAAATAACATTTCAAATAATTAATAAATGTAATTGTGACATTCCTGATGATTCCTATCCCTACTGCTAAGTAGCTTTTAGTCTGTTTCGCTCAGTCCACACAGCTCACCATGTAGCCTGATGAATATTTTGTAATTGTTCATTAAACACTAACATGTGGAGCAGTTTGTTCAAGGTGACTCCTCTTATAGGTGTGTGCAGGTGGGATCATTTTATAAGAGTTTTAAATCATTTTGGATAATTTTCCTATTCCCTTCAGTGTGGGGCCTCAATGCAGCCTGTTGCCATGGCACCCCTTGTTACCTCTTAATTTGAGGAATAATCTTAGGCATGAGGTGTAGTTCAGTGTTTTGTTCTCCCATGAGATGACACTGTCTCTTTTTAATTATTTTCAATATATATATATATATATATATATATATATATATATATATATATATATATATATATATATATATATATATATATATATATATATATATATATATATATATATATATAATCTCCAGATGACTGGTATTGATGCAGGTCTACTGGAGTCATGAGAATGGATGTGAGGAGGGGAAAGCATTGATTGGGAATGGGGGACAGAATGTGAAGTAGAAATTGATCAGCGCTGTTGGCTTAGAAGAGCAGTGAATCATTGAAATCCCCTTTGACTATAATAAATAGAGACTGAGAAAGACGTAGAGCTGGTGTACATTTCAATTTCACATTTTATTCTCAAATCAATTTTTAATAAGCTTACGTAGGTTAGTCATATGGTTAAGAATAGTTTTGATGAACAGGCAGAGCCTAGATGATGCCACTCACCTATGATTAATAAAGAAGTGTGTGTCTAAATGCTTCTTCTGTGTTAGACTGAACTCCACTTTGAGTTACTCAGAATGGATTGTTGATTTGTGTGAAAAGTATCACCTATATAATCCATTTTATCACCATTAACTTTACACCCTAAAGAGAAATACGCACATGCTGGTCCAAAAACAGTAGGAGTTAACAGTATTAACAGTACTAACAGAAACTTAACAGTAGGAGCGCCGCCCAGATGGAAATAAGCAAATTTGGGGAAAGAAGCAAATCTCATAAGTGACTACTTTCACACAGACTCACATAAGACATCCACAACAGGACTAATACCTACATTATTTTGCAACACAGGGACAAAATTTAGGATGTGGGTATACGCCCTAGGGTGCATTTCCCAAATACATTGTTAGCCAACTACATGGTCACAAGTTCCGTCTCTTGCCCTGTGGTAAGAAGCATAGTTTCTTGTTATTTTGATATGTGGACTTAAATAGATCATGCTTTTGGGCAAAATAAGCAAGCTAACATACATCACAATCTATGTACTTCATCCCATATACATTTCAATCTGTATATTTTAGTGTTTCCCTTAATAAGAGTTGTTTTTGAAGAGTGCACAGGTGCATAATTGTGTAAGGGAACCCCAGATACGATGTAAGAGGGAACCTCTGATGAATCAAACATCAAATAAAGCAAAATTACAAGGAAAAGTTATTATTTCATCACCTATGCATGACATCATTAACAACAGTCCTATATTGTTGAGCCAATGTGGTTCAAAACTATGGAGGTGTGGACATTTTTGGTTAGTTGGTTAGCTTCTCCAACAACACACTGTACTATGGTAGTTAAGCAGCGAGTCACGTTGTTGTATGGTAAACGCACCCTTGGCTAGTCTGTTTTCCCTGGACAGCATGTTTGTATTATGTTTTACTGGTCAGGACTACTGGATGCAACGTAACAATATTGTTACAACATTGCATTTTAATGTTGTAACACATAATTTAATGTCTGTAACTCAGTTCTTGTTTATGTATCTCAAATGTCAATATACTTGCTATAATTCAAGTTATTTTGAAAATGATCCTTAAACTGTGAATTGGGGTTGATTGTAACACTCTAAGAAAACATGTACATCTGTGTTGATATTTACATGCATTTACTTTTTCAAGATTATTTTTATGCCCACCCCATCAACCTTTTACCCAACTTCATCCAAGACACTACAGAACAGGGTAAGCTAACCCTAACCCTACCATTTTATCTAATAGATAGTTTTCACAGTTGATTAATCTCTGTACATTAAGACAATTCTTTTCTATTACAAGTTTTCTGAAATGTTATGTTTAAATGAGCAAATTATGCATTATCTAATTAAATATGCACTAACATTACCACAATAGAAATCTGCCAGGTTCAAGAATGCTTCTTTTATTTTGCGGACATATTAGAGTTAAAGGTGGATATCTCTTTTTTAGCACTCCATAAATAAAAAAATACTGTCAACTAGAGGTGTGTGATATCGTCTGCAATAATATCGTCATTGTTGTTTTAATAATGTGCGATTTGACATTATCCAATATTTTGCAAAAAACATTCAAAACCCTTACAGAGTGCACGCATACATCACATGAAGTGCATTTAGAGTGTGTTCTTTCACTGCATGATTCAGTCTAATAAAATGCATTTAGAATGATCACAAATTTAAGACATGGTGGCAGAAAATATATAGTTCATATAGTTAATCAATTTCACACGAAGAGTGACATTTTCTCCAAAAATAACCATGATTACAAATGTGATATAGATTTGTTTTACAACAGGTCAATAAACAAGAAGTTAATTAAGAGACTTACGTTTTAGACACCATATTTCCTGTTTTTGCGCTATTTCTACAACAAAAATAATCCCAAACACAGCCACATTACTGTTTTGCATCTCTGAGCAACACGGAGGTGTTTCTTTCCTGAATTATTTAACCGTTTAAATGATTTGGTTCAGTCACAATGACTCACTTATTAACAGTGACTTGCTACCACCTACTGGCGGTTTTAATTTCACATTTAAAGTATCATTTATTATTTAATGATTTCAATTATCAGTATTCAACGTTTTATATTTAATATATCAAAACACTATTTATGAATTTGTAATTGCAGGTTAAATGCATTCATGTCAGTGAGTAAATGCATCTACATGCCACTTCAGATGAAGAGTCTGTGTTTCCTCTGCATTGCAAAGATGAACTGATACTGATTTCATTTGCTTGGTAACAGTCCAAATGTCTTATTATTCTAATTTATTGATTAAATGTAATAATTTGACTCAAAAGATAATGGACACTTTTAGAGAAAATGGCTTTATAAAGGTAAAAATGCCCATAAAATGTAAAAATCAGTTTAAACTTATTAGAAAAGATTAATTTCTATAAATGTGAACTGACCGCCACACAGAATATGCAGATTATGAAAAACTTCAGGAGTCAGCTGTCCACGGCAGTCCTTAAGATACAAGCACAATAACACAGTCAGCAAATTTTGTCTAATTATCGTTATCGATAAAATCCCAGAAAATATTGAGATATTATTTTTTGTAAATATCACGCAGCCCTACTCTCAACAGACAGGAAAGGGGGAAAAAAAAAACTTTATTATCTAGAAATAAAATGTTATATAAATCAGGTGAATGAGATATAAAAAAGTAAATAAAAAAAAATGCTGCATGTTGGCTATGACAATATCTGGTTTGTTAATATTATTTTTAGGCCATCTGTTGTATTTTTACAAGAGTATAGTACAACTATAAAATTTTAAGAAGGTGTAGCATATAATATTGTGTAGCATGCCACCAAACAATAAACAACACAATGAAAAACATAATAATTAAAAAGCAATAATTTTATTCACTATATAATCATGTTTGTGTTTGAATCATATTCGAATCATATTCTTAACGATATGTTAAATTAAAGTGCTTTGTCATCTTAATGGTGATTCCTCTCTTGCAACATTTATCTACCAAAGATATTATAGCTTTTTTGGCTTCTGATCGCAAATGTACACTATTGTCATAGCGACACCTGCTGGCAACAGTAAGTGACATTTTACACTGTTATGGACTCCTAGCAACATATTAAAAAGCATCAGCAAGTGTTAAATAGGCTGACAACATGCTAAAAATGTGCTGTGTTTGAAATGGCATACTACCATACAACTTGTATTATTTGTCAAATTTGGCAAACTTTGGAGCGCTTAGATTAGCGAGCAAGGTTGGTAGCCTGTCTGCTCCTCACAGATGAAAAAAAAAAAAAAAAAAACATGCATAGAAATCGATAGAATTGAAATTGTAATTTGTCAACAAGTATCCGATTTCTGACATTAAGTGTCTGATTCTGGAATCGGAATCGATTTTCAATTCCCAACCCTAGTCATGGACCTAGTTATTTTATGTTGAATTTTGTCAAGGTATGCTTCACAAATTCTCCATTGTGTTTCTAGGCTTATTAGTCACCACTTTGGGTACATATACACAATAGCTTATTTCTCCTTTCCACTGTACTATATTAGTAACCGTTCGAACAATACAAACTCCTGGAAACAATGCAGAGGTTGACTGTGGGCTGAAATGTTTCTTGTCTAGTTAACAGCAAAATGACATAGACCATGCCAGTTGTAGAGAGCAAATTAATTTTAATCATAGTGCTGAACAGGTAGTAAACAGGAAGACCCAAAAGTATTTTCACCATATCCTAATCAAACAAAGAAAATAAAAGTAAACTTTATCTTATGCTTATTGTGAATGCCGTTAATTAACAGAGAGCGACAGCTCAAAGAACGAACAACAGCAACAACATCTTCTCATTCCTGTTCCTCCCTTCTTTTCTGGTGCACACTGTTGTCCATCACAAATCGGACACACAGAAAAGTCCAGCTAATGTCAGAGAGCCGAGAGAGAGTGACACTAAATGATTTTCAAGTTGACAGGCACAGTGCCACTGCTTTGACAGTTTTTGGTCTCACTTGTGAGGTCTCTGTTGTTGAGGATAATTGAAAGTATAACTGAGTTTTCAGAGCAGTCAGAACTGACTGAGAGAGAGAAGCAGAAGAAGGACAGTGAGAGAGGAAAAGTGAGTGAGAGATGTGTTATTGTCAAGATCTTGTTTTCTTCTGCTTTCATTGTAAAAAAAATAATGATGTGGTCCTGCCATAGCTTGCAAAAAAAAAAAAAATTGAAAATCAACCCTGTTGGAATAAAAGATGACTTCAAAGCTTTGACACTGTCAAAGGAACAAAGCAAAACAAATAGATCAACTTTGCACCTGAGGCTTTTTTTGTGCTGTGTTGTGTGTCTGATTTTGTTGCATCTGCAGGATGGTAATCTTGGCTTGGCTCTGTGAGAGTTGGGAGGATTGATCCCAGGATTGCTTAAAGGTGAGAGAGAATCACAACCTGGAGGTACTGGAAGATTATGTGATGTTAGAAGAATCTTATAAATAAATTTCAAAATCTTCTATAAATTACTAAAAGTCATGAAAAGTGAATTCAGCAGTTATATTTTTACTGTAAAAGTGCTTAGAGATGACGTTTATTCCAGTATACTTTCCCCCTTACTGTAAGTGTCAAAAAAGTAACACTTCTCACAGTAACATGGTTAGACATACTTTTCAAAAACCAAAACATCTTTACCAAAGAGTAAGAAAGTAGAGGACATTAAAGCAATGATGCATTCTTGTAATGTGACAGGTCTCATCATTCATGCTCTGATCCATAGCAAAAAAAAAAAAAAAAAAAAAAATATGATGCTAAGTGATGTAAGATATATCACATCTTATATCAATATATCACAAGACAAAATCTTGTAACATAATCTTAACTGATAACTTATGTCTATATAACTATATCACATAACTTTGCGTTGTTAGATTTTACATTATTAGGGCCCGGGCACTGATGGTGTGAGGACCCTTTTGGAATTTCTCTGTTTCTTCTTCTCCAAAGTGAATCACATTTTTGGGGGCTTAAACATGCTCCAAAACTCATAAAACTTTGTACTCTCATCAGAACTGGTGAAAACTTACATCTGATATGGTTTATCAGAAGTGGGTGTGTCAAAATGTCTCAATAGCACCATCTATAAAATTTCACGTACTGTACATGTACGGAACTCTGTACACACATGTGACACACCAATACCTACAAAAAATTCTGCAGATTCAAAATTTGAAACCCAACAAGAAATCTGTCATTTTCAATTCCCTGTATGACTTCTGTGCCATTTTTGGGCCTCATACTTTAACTCAAACACCACACTAAAAAGTGTAATCATAAGGCCTTTGTGACATTAAATTGAAAATCTTGTGTTTTCGTTGAAGGGTGTGTCCAGACAAAATTTGATGTTTCGCCATGAAACAGGAAGTTACTGTAACTCAGGCAAGCAATGTCCAGTCTGCCCCAAACTTCACACATTTGATAGGTGTTCTGGCCTGAAAACATACCTATATTCAGTTATTGTCATAGCGATACCTGCTGGCAACAGTAAGTGACATTTTACACTGTTATGGACTCCTAGCAACATATTAAAAAGCATCAGCAAGTGTTAAATAGGCTGACAACATGCTAAAAATGTGCTGTGTTTGAAATGGCATACTACCATACAACTTGTATTATTTGTCAGGGATCTGGAGGGTGGAAATCAAATACAGAGTGACTGTTAAGCAATTTTTTAGACAGACAAGAAGAAAGATGGTGAGGAGAGAAGTGAACACAGTCCAAACACTAGGCAGGGAAAGACTTGAATACAGGCAGGCCTGGGTGAATGGCCAAATAGTCCAGTCCAGGATGGCAGATCGCCAGAGAGCAGTGAAGGCAGCGAAGCTGGAGGCCGGGAGATAAACAGCGGTGGCCTGACACTCCACACTCGTGATGCATCAGGCAGTGCCCAGGCCTAGCAGCGTTGCATACCCGGGGAGATGACCAGTAGCTCAGCCTGCAAGTCAGAACAGGACTAGACAATGGACTGAAGAGGAACCTAACACTCCCTATGATAAAAGGTGAGCCGGTCTAGCAACCAGAGAGACAATCACCAATGCTAGTTAGGACAACAAACTGACAACAGAAGAGGGAAAGGGAGAACCATATAAAAGGAGAAGAGAACACGAGGAACACTCAGACAAACGAGAGGAACATGTTACGACACTCAGACTAACGAGAACTAAACAAGGAGGCAGGTTGAAAGGAGCACATGGCAGACAACAAGACAGAGCCATGTGCTCAAACAAGGAAACATTAAACAGTGACATAGACAAAGAGGGCAGGATCATAACAGTACCCTCCCCCCAATGGACACATCTAGGCATCCATACTGGGCAAAAGGGAACAAGGAGGGACCAACTGAGGGCATATGGTGTGGGGAACAAAACTACGTATTCCAGAGCAGTCAGGAAACATGGTAGGGTAGAGTCAGGTGGGAACCAAAACAGGCGAAAAGTTCATGGCTGGCAAGGGAGGTCCCAACCTAGGGGAACCATAACCATGAAACACAGAGGGTGAGAATGGAGGGATGGGAACTTGACTGGACACTCTTAGGTACAAGGACTGGCCTCACTGCTCTGGAATTCAAATTGGGCCTAGTAATAGTGACAGAACTGACAGGGACTTCGTTTCCTCAGGGGCTGGAGCTGATACTGGGCTGGGCTCTGTGGCTGGAGCTGCTCTCTCAGGAGCAGATTCAGGAAGTCTTCTCTGGAGCGGGCTCTTGAACAGTTCTCTCTGCAGCAGACTTGGAAACAACTTCCACTGGATCAGGCTCTGGAACAATCCCCTCTATAGCAGGCTCTGAGACTGCCCTTTCTGGAAAGGGAGCAGAAAGGGAACCGCTCTCAGGATTGGACTTAGAAACAACCTCTTCCATAGTGGACTCTGGGGGCTCCAGGACTGGAGCAGACTCTGGGGGCTCACCTTAGGAACTTCATATTTATTGGCCACAGTAAGGGTGGTGAAAATCTCTCATGGACTTGATTAAGCTGGCAAGAGATTCAGAAAAGGCCTCAGCAGACGTGATAACAGGCTGAAGATCGATCTCCAAGGATGTGACTGGGAGAGTGGGGTGCTTAAAGACAACCTTTGTGTCCAAAACGGGCTGAATGAGAGCCTATGGAATGGCCTCTATGGCCAAAACGCTGAGAGCACGCCGCTCAGGTACAGCCTCTGGGGGGCACATCAGGAACTCAGAGATGGCCTCCTTGACCATAACGGGCTGAAAGAGAGCTGCTGGAATGGCCTTTGTGGCCAACACAATGAGAGTGGGCTGTACTGGAATGACCTCTGTGGACATGACCAGATTAACAGGAACATTCTTAGTCATGACATGACTGGTGGTAATGGCATCTGTGGACACAACTGGGAAAGCAGGTGGCTTGGAATTGACCTCCGTGGCTGGAACAGGCTAAATGAATGCCTCTGTGGCCATGACAGAAGCAGCTAGCTTAGGAAGCACCTCCATGCACATGACAGAAACACATTCTATGGACAAGACAGGATTCATTAACATGGCTTCAGTGGATATAACAGGAAGGCAATTAGACCGCACAGCATGGGTTGTTTTCTTCCTCTTCCGACAGAGAAACAGCATAGTTGGCCACATCTATAGTATCTGTAGCCAACTTGGCCAACACTGGCAGAGAGGTAGTGATCTTGGTCATCTCAGTGGAGACAGGAATTGGCCCAGCAGAATGTGACAAGTCGGGAACAGACTCTATAGACTGAGGAACAACACTAGACTTAACCGATTCTTGAACAATAGAGCAATCAAAGTCTATCAAGTCAACTTCTGTCTTCCCAGAGGTGTCTGGTACCAGCTTGATAGACTGAGTGGTGACTGTGGTAGACAACTTGTTCCTGGATCACAGTAGTGAAGGTGACTGATTCAGGGATGCCAGAAGTTGACTCTGGCTTGGAATTGACTGGATAGCTGCCAACTTTGCAGTAACTGGAGCAGGCTTGACTGGAATAGAGATTTCAGAAGAACTCGACCATCTCTGGGAAAGTTTAGGTTGATTCAACAGTTCAGGGGTTGTTATTATTATTATTATTAGATGAATGCCACTTTATTGGGACAAAAACCTACCTACAGCTAAGCATACATAACACTGTATTATTAATGAGGCATTTTATTTCCACTTTCCACATTTTGTTTCCAAATGCTTACTTAATACAATATGATAATTTACACTCAATATGTTATTGGATACTGTTCTATAATGTATTACAGTACTGAAGTATAAATATCTGCCACGTAACTACTATTTACACTCCTGTTGCTAAAGAAAATGCTGGTATTTTAGTGTAAACAGAATTTATCATTATTTGCCCCTAGTGTAACTAGAATATATTGTTTTTTCCATTTAATGTAAATGCCAAAAATCTTATTATTTAATTAAAGACTGATTGTTGTTTATTTTCTGTCCAATAGCCTGTGTAGTTTTTTTATTTTGTGATGTGTTTTATTTTGGGATATAGCATTGTTTACTACTATGAAGGTTTATTAATAAGCCTTTGTAAAAAGAACGGTTAGGACATTTGTTTGTAAGGTAACAGCCTTGACAGCTGTGCTGAATTAATGTTCCGTGTTTGTCATGTGACAACACTTAAGCATACTACTCTGAAACTTGGTGCTTATTGTATACTTCATACACTATGTATTCTTTAAAAAAAATAAATAAATAAATAGTAAGCAGTATGCACTGTGTACTGAGCAGTAAGCAGTAAGTGATAAGCAAGTATGCCATTTCGAACACAGCCGTGGTAAAGCATGCTAGCAAAACTTAGCTAATTTGCTAAAGCATGCTATTAATACAAGGAAAAAGGAAGTTGCTATAACTCAGGTATGCAGTGTCTTTTCTGCCCCAAACTTAACATGCTCGAAGAGAATCCTGCCCTGCATCTCAGTGTGCCTACTTATACTATGCCCTTAAAGTTTGTACTCTTTTGGTGAAGAAAAAGTGCACACTTCTGAGTGTAGGCAAGCTTTGGAACATACTATCATGTCACACAATTGCGTCTTAAAGGACCGCCCTGTCGCACCTGTTACACGCACCCTGTCACTGTTAACTGGCCTGTCAATCATCTCGTCACATCCTCCACATTTCATTTAATTTAACTTCCTACCGTACTGGAGAGAAAAGAAGTAGCTTGTTGATCTGCCAGTCACAGGTCTTTCTGCATGATGATGCATTTAAAAGTTAACGACCAAATGGATGTTTATAAAAGTTCACATTGCTGTTGCAGATGAAATATAACACTAATAATAATAAATAAATATTTTTTACTAGAGTAAATGTTGATTATTAGTAACTCAAACCTCTTTTTGTAAACCTCTCTACCTAACCGACGATCGTGCGCATCCGTCACATTTGTAGCTTTTCTAACGCATTTTATTTGTGTTTGTAGTTCTGGACCTAATACTTCGCCAAAGCACAATGGATTGTGGGGAATTTTAGCAATTAGAGTGTGCATGGATCCACATTTAAAAAATCGACCTGAAATAGTAGACCAGACTTTTGGCATACTCTTTTCAACATACTATGCTTTGGGACACACTTTATAATCTCATACTATTTAGGATGGATAGTATGAACATTGAGACGCAGGGCTGGCTTGAACACATCAACATGCCAAGACTGAGTTATATGCTGTGTCTGAAATCGCTCACTCGTTCACTCATTCACTATTCCCTATATAGTGTATTGCAGTTGAGTGGACTATAATCAGAAAGGAAGGAACAACATAAGTGAACGGACTCGGACGGTGACCTGTTTTTATACAGTCTATGACGGTGACATATACACTGCGCGTGAGACTTGGAGCGGTTGCAAAAACATCGTCACATATGCAATTTTATATTACATGTATATACTATTAATACCAATAACACTCAAAATTACTTTATTTTAATTATACATACCTCCCCGTCAGCTTTGTGTTTTCATTGATGGTATATTATTTATTTGTTTTGTAATGCTTTTATGTACATAATCATATTACTAAAATACTGAGAACAAAAATAAACACACATTAACACGTTCATAATTTTATGTAATAATTTTTTTTAGTATCTTGAAACTCTCCCGAGCAGCGTTTTGAGCTCAGATAAGATAATGGTCGTAGAGCACCCTCAGGCGACCGTTAATTTGACACCAGAATGAGTACGCTACGTACATTTACGAACATTTTTAAATTAGCCACCAAATTATCATAATTTTTGTTAGTTAACAACTATGCCACCTCAGTAAATTAGTAAAATATTAAACTGAGTTATTGCCTACATAACATATTTTAATATAGAGGCAAAATTATTCAAGATGAGGAGTTCTATAATATGATATTAAGATCTAGTGTTTGTGTGAATATATGAACATGCTCTACAATTTCAGGTCATTTTCTATAGAAATCTTGTGTTTTTGAGGCCTTTTTAACTGTTATAGTGCCACCTATTGTCCGAACTCCATGAAACTGTTTGCACTGAAGATGGAGAAGTCCACAACATCATCCTGCAAATGGTCGAGTGCCATAGGTGAAACGCTCCATCACTGCATCTGCCCTTGTTTTCTCATCATCATATCGACTGATATTGTATGAACAGAAACCAGCAGGACAAACTTGACCAAAATCACCTTTTGTGTTCAGGAAAACACACACACACACACACACACACACACACACACACACACACACACACACACACACACACACACACACACACACACACACACACACACACACACACACACACACAGGATTGAACAGAATGGAGGTGAGTAAATATTGACTGAATTTAAATGTTTAGATGAACTAACCCTTTAAAGCCCCAAAAAGAAACTGTATGAAATATATACATGCATTAATATTATGGTAGTACCTTGAAAAAAACAAAAACAAAAACAAAAAAAAAGAAATAAGCAGCTTTACCGAGCGTTTGTGCCCAAGACACAAAAAAGCATTTACAAAAATCACATTTACATTTATTCATTTGTCAGAAACTTTTATCTGAAGTGACTTACAGTGCTCTTATTACAGGGACCCCAATCCCCCTGCAGCTACCTGGAGTAAAGACAGCGGTTGTGACAGCTACGGAGATTGATCCAGCAACCTTCTGCTGACCAGTCCAGTTCACTATACCACAAAAGTAATGAAGCTTTATCAAAAAATAGCATGCAATTATAAAAATATGAAATTAAATTTAGTATATAAAAGTATATTTTTAAGTATACTTTAAGTATAACAGTAGCAAACTTTGAGTACACAACTAGTTTACCTCTATGTTTGTAGTTATTATTCAATTATACTAAAAGTGAACATATAGGTATACTGATAGTTTACTAATTAAATACTTTGTACACTTTGAAGTATAGTCTCAGTAAACTACTAGTTTAGTAGTTTTATACTGCAAGTATACTCATAAGTTTTAGTTAAGTGAACTTTACATCATACTTTAAATATACTACTATGTCCCTATTTAGATTTTAATTTGTATATATTTTGTTATATGAATATCTGAACATACAAAACATCCAAAGAAAGAACAGGGTATCTGCTTGTAAACAAAAACATTTTATTCTAGCTTCATGCATTCTTTTTTTAAACACTTTAATGTGGGTAAGTTTTATAAAAAATAAAGAAATAACATTTTGAACAAAAAGTTGAAAAATGATTATGAATTGGATTCAGAATGATAATCAAAACGTAGATGGAGTCAATCAACACCCCAAAGCTTGACTGTAATTATTACCTCTTTATCGGTCAACATTTTATTCCATAACATTACAGTTTTGATGCTGTTTCATGTCAGATGATCATGTTAGTATCTGTTGTTTCTTTTTCTTCTTCACTTGTGTTTTTTTTTTGGAAATTCTATACAGAAGATTTGTACTAGTGCCCTCTACCGTATAATAATGAAAACACAGATTCTAGGAGCACAAGTATAGCTCAAATACTGTATATTTAAACTTTTTGTAAGTATAAGTCAAGTATACTTAAATGTCATTTTAAGTATATTTCTAAGGAGTACATAAAGCCCATTTCTGAGAAGTACATAGAAAGTAAACTAAAAGCTTACTTTCCTATTTTTAGTTTAAAAGAAGTATACTAATAGTACAATTGAATAAACTTCTTTTTCGTAAGGGTGTAGAGTACCTACTCTTTTACCACACATTAAGTAAGTACTTATTGAAATTAAGTACCTACTCATTGTGTATGCCATTTCAGACGGAGCCAGAGTGTCACCTAATGGCAACAGGAAGTGACTTGTTTCACACTCACTTAAACATGCAATGTCTGATCTGCCCTAAACTTGACATGTTTGATAAAAGTCTCGGCTTTAACGCATCTTTAGGCCAATATTTTGTTATAATCATAGCACCACCTGGTGCCAACAGGAAATGACTTGTTTACACTAAATTAAACAAGCAATGTCCAGTCTGCACCAAACTTCACAGATTTGATAAAAGTCCTGGTCTGAAGACATCTACATGCCAACATTCAGTTACAGTCATAGCATATATTTATCACTTTAAATTTATATTGCCCACCGTTAGCTGTTTTCCTAAAGCCAATGGCTGGCCGTGAGCCCGGGTGGAGGGCCCTTTCATCCCTGCTTGCAGCTTTAATGACTACTACTACTGTTTGATTATGTATCAATATTAGATTCAGAATTATGCATTAAAAATTTAAAATCTGAGTACATGAAATGCAAGCATAAAATGCAAAGATTAGCTTAAGGATAAAGACTCCTGTAATTATAAAAAAAAATATGAGTTAAGATTTAGAATATTAATATTGAGGTTTTTATTAATATTTGCCCATCGATGCGGTGATGTCGTCCTGTTCCCTTAGTAGAAAAACAGCCCCAAAGCATGATGTATCCACCTCCGTGCTTGACTGTAGGGATGGTGTTCTTGGGGACATAGTCAGCATTTTTTTACCCTCCAAACATGGCGAGTCGAGTTAATGCCAAAAGCTCAGTTTTGGTCTCATCTGACCACAGTACTTTCTCCCAAGCCTTCTCTGAATCATTATAAGTTCTTTGGCAAACTTAAAACGGGCCTGTACATGTGCCTTCTTGAGCAGGGGGACCTAGCGGGCGCTGCAGGATTTCAGTCCATTGACTGTGGTCCCAACTGCCTTAAGATCATTAACAAGCTCCTCCCATGTAGTTCGGGGCTGATCCCTCACCTTTGTCATGATCATCCTTAACCCATGAGGTGAGATCTTGCACGGAGCTCCAGACCGAGTCCGATTGATGGTTGTTTTGTATTTCTTCTATTTCCAAATAATCTACCAACAGTTGTCTCCTTCTCACCAAGCTTCTTGCTGATGGTCTTGTCGGCTATTCATGCCTTGTGCAGATCTACAGTCTTGTCTCTGGCTTGCCCATGGTGGTGGGAGAGGTCGGAATGAAAGATACATATTGTGTGGACAGATGTCATATACACCTAACAAGCTGACATTAGGAGTAACTTCTTAAAGACAGGACTAATCTGTGTTCCACATGGGCACATAAACAATCTGTGGGAGCCAGAACTCTTGCTGGTTGGTAGGGGATCACATACTTATTTCACTCACTGAAATGCAAATGCAATGCAAATGCAAAAGTTTCTAACCTTTATATATATATATATATATATATATATATATATATATATATATATATATATATATATAAATATATATATATATATATATATATATTTGGTTGACATTCTGTCTCTATCCGTTAAAATAAACCTACCATAAAAATATAATATATTACACACACACACACACACACATTTGTAACTTATTTGTGATTTTCTGATGCGCTTTGACAATTCATTCAGTTTAATCAAAGGTAAACATAAAAAATTGTAACAGGAAAACAAATATACTAAACATGTCCCTGAAGTATAATGAAAACTCTCATTATTCAATCATGTTTAATACAATTAGTTTGTGAATTTTTCATGTGAATTGGTTTAATAATAAATGTTAGGATTAAAAATTTACACACTTCTTCCTGCTGAATAAGTGAAAGAAAAGCTGGCCCATAAAATCACCTGTGACCTGGAATGTTCACATCGACTACTATGTGCATATTAACTGTTTTCTATGGGATAAAAAAAAAAAAAAACAAAAAAAAAAAAAAGAGAAATAGCCACTTGTTCTCCCCTCATTTCTCTCTGTCTTGCTTCAAACTTTCTCTTGGTTGTTAAACTGATTGCTGATGGAAGCAGGAGAAGCAGGACGAGGTCAATAATTTAAAGAATGGAGGCTGATATTAATCCATTTTAGTAAGACTCACACACAAAATGTCAAAGGTGTAGCGTACAAAGGGGTGGGTCATGTGATTCATGATCTCTGGAGAGAATTAGTTTTATGACACATCATAATTTTATAGATTTTAAAGAAGTCAGTTTTGACTCTGGCAGCAGTTTAACAGACAGCAGAGGAGGAGTGAGATTGTAAGTGTGAGAGCAGTGGAATGGGATCTTAAATTATAGAGAATCTCAAAAGAACAGTTTTTCTTTTGTGGATGTGATGCTGAAGTTTTATGGAGTAGTGATGGCCTGTTTATCTGAAACTGTCTAGCAGAATCAGTATAAATGGTGGCACACTAAATTCACTAAACAGGAGGAATGAAACACCTTGTTTAATCCCCATATTGAAGTGAAGTGAAGTGAAGTGACATAACATACAGCCCAGTATGGTGACCCATACTCAGAATTTGTGCTCTGCATTTAACTCATCCAAAGTGCACACACACACACAGCAGTGAACACACACACAGCACCCGGGGAGCAGTTGGAGGTTCGGTGCATTGCTCAACGTCACCTCAGTCCTGGTATTGTCGTCCCGAGGCTCAAACCCACAACCTTAGGGTTAGGAGTCAAACTCTCTTACCATTAGGCCACGACTTCCCCATAATATTATTTTGTGGTTTAAAATGATTATAAACCTGTTATCAAAAATGTCCGTAAAATGGTTTGAGATCATAGTTTATAATAATATAGTAATATTATTATTTATTCTATTGTTGGATGCAGGTGGTGTGGACAACTGAAATGATGTCAGCAAAATTATTTGGTCAACACAAGCACATTAATAATGTAATACAAGTTTCACTGTCTAATTGAATAAATGCGCTTAAATTATTAAAAAGTGAAAAACATGTGAAATAGTAATAATATTTAAATAAAAAAAAGTATGTTAACAAACATAACCAAAATAAACTTAGTAAAGCAATATCTCACCAGTAAGTTGTGACCCTATCAGTAAGCTAGACACAAGGACGCTGGTAATTATGACAATGCTGATATACTGTTAGTTTCAAACATCAGGTTTACATAATGATCTGAATCAATTTGCATATGTCAGGACCTCTCTTTAACAAAACATCAGAAGTGGTTCTTCAATAAGTGAAACAGACAGTAATTATATCCCCCATGTTGTCATTGTCAAACGACTTTTGGTGTCGGTTGCGTCGCTTCTATTCACGGCTCTGTATCAGATGGCACACTTGTGCACTTGTGGTCTTGCAGACTTAAAATGGCTGACGTACCTTTGCATTTAAGTCCATAAGAATGTAGGGAGTCCTGTTTGTCACTTTTGGTTCAGAAGGGTGCTATGTGGCCGCTATGAAAACTGTGTGACAGAATTCTGCTGCAGAGACAAGCTCCACTGCAGAGTTCTGCCCAACAGTCAAAGCGGTATTATATCACGAAAGGCACTGTCCCACACATAATGAACATTTTAGATTCAGCCACTTTACTCATTTCAAACAGTGTCATTGTGGATGAGCATGCAGGGCATGCACTGGAAAGTAGGTGAAAAACAGTATGTGAAAAGAGCAGGATGTCCGAGTTCACCTCATTTATTAAAAGGTAGGCAAAAAGTACCCAGATGATTTATTAATTCTGGTGAGATTCAGAAGGGCACATTTGATACTATCCCATGAGGCCACTGGAGAGGATTTGTGAATGGCAGTGAAGCAACACAACTGATGCTGGTCGGTCCCATGACAACATGGTAGATGTAGTACATCCAGATTATATTTATACTATACACATAAATACTATACAGACGTAATTATTAATTCAAAAAAAGTACCTACTCAGAGAGTGCATGATTTCAAGCGCAACTACTGAAAAATATACGTTTCTCTGTATGTCGAACACACAATCACAGACAAGTGGGTGATACATAAAGACTTTTATATCAGCATTTTTGGAATGCCACTTGACCAATCAGCCTGCAGAGACTGCAACAGTTATACAATATATTTTTTCATATACAAAGTCATCAAAATAAACCATCATCAAATCAAGTCAGAACCCAAACACAATCACCAACAAATGCTGATGTATGCAGCTGCGAAAACACAGAGGGCACCATCCCAAAGTCACATAGAACTCCAGGGTTTGCAGCGAACAAGAACAGCTGATTGAAAGCCATCTCAGATTTCCACAGAGGCTCTAGCCTTTTCCACCCTTTCCCTCAAAGCCTCTTTTCCCCTTTCCCCTCAAAGATAACAGGGTCTTGTTTTGTTTACTGTTTTCTCTCCCCTGTTTAATTAGTTAAATGAGAAGAGGGTTCATTTTTGGAGCCATATTCTGTATATTCATGAAGGGCGCCAGGCTGTGACTCTAACTAGAGAGTGCCATGGGGGCTTGAAGGCATTTATTGGTGTAAACCCTGTTGAGTTCATTAACATCCACACAAACAAGTGATTATTAACCTGAAAATATGTGCCAAACATCCCCTGAGCCTCTAAATCTCCTTGCCAGCTGATGCCTTTGTGATTAGTTTGTTATTACATGTTTGTAACCACTTTCTATGTTCCACAATTTGCGTCTAGGCAGAAGGTCATCTGGCTGCTCATTTTTTATTAAATTATTCCTGTTCTCCATTATATCTGTTAATTATTGCACATTAATTAAGTGACAGATGATGTTCAGCAATGCAAGCAGGGATTTCGTAGACTGTCGATAAGCAGGCAAACAGATATGTTTGTTATGCGTCTCAAAATAAGTCTGTTCTCATGTCTTTTGGAAACCAGTCTAACAGCTAATCTGAGTTATCCTCAAGTTGTGCAAACGTTTTGAGTGTCCAGCGCTTATTCGGTATCATCGTAAGCTGTTTATGGAGTCCAGTAAGCTGCAGTAAGTTGCATATTCATCCTGGCTGTTTGGTACCAGGTTCTATAAAGAGTGCATATTGTGTGAGTCTGCTTTAATATGTCCACCTCGCTAAGCTAATTTGTTCAACATCGTGTTTAGGATTTTCATGCAGCGCTAAAACGAGGTCACCTTTTTCTGCTGGTTTCTTGTGGACAGTTCCATCATTTCTACAGATGGCATCAGTTTTGCTCCGTGTGCTGAGTTTTGCTTGAGTAGCTTCAGTGTGCCAAAAGTTAAGGATGAAAGAAGGCACTGAAATTCACAGCAGTGTCAAATTCTCATTGAATTTAATTACATCATGTTTCAGATGCCAGTGAGGATGAGGAAGTTAAATTAAATCTTTATAATTTAAAATGGACCACTTTGCTATCTTGAGCAAGTCATCTCTAGTAACTGCTTTTCTTAAAGTTTTTTTTCTTTCTTTTCATTTTTCTTTCTTTCTTTCTTTCTTTCTTTCTTTCTTTCTTTCTTTCTTTCTTTCTTTCTTTCTTTCTTTCTTTCTTTCTTTCTTTCTTTCTTTCTTTCTTTCTTTCTTTCTTTCTTTCTTTCTTTTGTTAGTTTTGTTTAAAAGGATTATTTGTACATTTGCCATAGGTGTCAAATTTTATTTGAGAACTAAAGTAAAGGTGAAGATTTTCATTAAATACATTTCAGTCACATGAAAATGTTATTTTATTTTATTTTTGTTCAATTTAATTTAATTTAATTTAATTTCATTTCATCACATTTTTGCAATTAGTGTTCACTTAGACTCTTTTAGTGCTTTACTGAAGAAAGAAAATTATATATGATGGAATGACTTGAGAATCTGTACATAATAAACATAGAATTTCAATTTTTGGTTATTTCTTCAAAAAAAGCTACCTATTCTTACGGACCTGTTTCATGAAATGATGGATATGATGCAACTCACAAATGAATATACATATTGCATATGTCACAAAATTATTGTAAATATATTTTATCATGATAGTAACCATATATTTATTGACCCTGTATTTTGATTTTTTTTTATATCAAATTACATGTTTACATGTTTAAGTTTGCTGATAAATATTGTATTGTGTGCAACTACATGTCATCAGCAGGGTGTTTCAAATAACATAGAAAAAAAAAAAAAGATAATTTAATTTTTATATTAGAGTAGAATATTATCCTGTCATTAGATTTGACTTTCAACAAAACATTAATTTGGGACATACATACAGTACATGCAGGTTTAATCAGCAACAGTTAACGAGCAACAAACCTGTTGTTTAATTTATTTTGTTTCATTGATAAGAAAATGAGAAATCAATCTCCTGTTAAATCTCCTCAAATACCAAATGCAAGAGGCTTCTCATATTAATAATTTTGAAATGTTGGGATCAAAGAGAAGCAAAAAAGAGTGCTTTTATAGCTCATACAAAATGCACAGAATACTGGGCCTGATGGGATTTCCCTCTGTTTCCTGAATAGGAAAACCTAGTTTAAAGTTTGACCCTATAAGAGTGAAAAAGCTGAGAGTCCTGGTACTTTATATGTTGATTATTAAACACGTATGGTATCTGCCATCATAAGACAACTATTTATCAGACCTGATGGCTATAAAATATTTATGTTCAGCTCCTCAGCATGACACAACTACAACCTACCCTCTGTGCAAGGTCTTAGTTTTGGATTGAACACTGGGGGGGCTTGAAGTGTGAACAGTTTTAATGGAGTCCCGGGTCATGCTCCCTCCAAAGGTTTATTTATTTGTTTGCTTGCTTATATGTTTATTTTTGTAAAGTGGTCTTTTGTGCTATCATCCATACATGCAAAGTTGGTTGTTTAGTCTAGTTAAGTAATAGTCTAGTTAACAATTACTTGTGTACATACATAGTGTATATATAATGTATTTTATATTATTTAGGCACTCATAGGCTATAGTTTGACAGAATGTTCTAATTCAATATGCCATGTGAAGTCAATCTAAATTAATATTTTCTTATATTGATGCAGAGATGGGCATACATGCATGAAAATCTATTTAAAATAAAAAATACAAAATACTGTTTGAAAAAAAAAGTATTTAAATAGTAGTTTAAAAAAAGTTAATATATGTTAGTGCTAGTGCAAGATTGTATTTTCTCCTCTTTTCTTTTTAGTTTATGTGCCTTTTTAAGATAATGTTCGACTTTATCCATAGCATTTTAAAGTGGCAATTTCTCAATATAATTCAAATAGATTGCACATTTACCATCAGATTCGTGATAGGAGTGCCTTGCGCAAATCTGATCACACTTTTCGAGTGCACTGGTGAACGCGCTTAGAGTATACGGTGATTTGAGCGGCACTCGTGCACAATTAAAAGAGTATTGTCATTATTGTCCTGATAACCGGTTGTGCATGACATTAGCGCTAAAAGGGCAGAAAACACGATTTAAATAATTAATTAATAGCCTGATACTAGGTTTCCATTAACCGTGGACCGAGGTCCTCTGTGTACCTAACAATGGAAAGAAGAGGCATGGTGAATGATTGGTCAAAAGATGAGCCACCTTACCAGCACACAATATGTGAAGCTGCTATTGTTAGAAAGGTGAAACTATCCCAAAGGCTCTGATGATTCCGACCTGAACTTTTGTCCTAGTTATTCAAAATACTGCAATTACCTCAGCCTCAAAATAGCTGAAAGTTGAGCCACTTGCATCAATCTAACAAGCTCATCAGTAGTGTCAAGTTGCATCAGATGATCCAACACAACAGTCCTGCAGATTACTCTAAACTGATTTGCCCTTAATTTACACTTCACCAGCTGTGCCTGTGGTAAACCAAAATCTTTCTTGACATGCATGGCTCCCTCTATGCTTCGGCCCCTCATATCAGTGGGGTCTTGGAAACCTTTTGCAATAGCATATTCAGACTATACAGACAAGATGGTATATCTTCAAAGTTTCCAATTCGCTTTTAAACTAGCATAAGGTTTGGAATTAGGAAAAAAAAATAAAAAATTCTAAACTGGTCCAAGCTATTTTGTAGATGTAACTGATTTAAAGTGAGCTTACAATTCCCTAGGGATATGTTGAAAGATAATCTTTTTTAATAGTTGTACTTTATGAAAGTTATACGAAACACACTCATTTTCTCTTCTCCAAAACTATTGAGGATTTAGTGTATTTTACTTCTCATATATGTCATGATACTTCAATAGAGCAGAATTGTTCTTGGAAGATTTGTTCTGATATGTAAGACTAACAAAATCACCCTCGTTCAACTTTTCCTCCTGTAATGAATATATTGTATATGTGAGAGGCAGTAATGACAGAGTAGCTGTCTACTTGCTGCATCTCCGTGTTGTGCAACCGAACACCAGATTCGCGAGCTTCCTGCCTTTGAAGTGGCAGGCCATGAGGGGAGGGGGCGACAGTGGATCTATCTCCAAGAATGTGAACCATCAAAAGAGATTGTGCAGACATGTTGTTTGCTTTCTCAGTGACGTTTGTTAGCCTTTCCTCTGTCTCTGTGACTTGAGGGGAAATGAGTGCCAACTTTTTGTATGATAAGCATTGTTTTTTTTGATAAAAAAAAAAAAAGTGTTAAACTTTTCATTCATGAACTTTCTGAACTTTTGTCATCATAAAGTTTTTTGTTTGTAAGTTTGAAAGTTTTGAGGAAAGTTAGTTTGCAGTTTTTTACAGCATCCTCTTTTTTGGGCCATATACTGAATTCAAAAAGGACATTTTTCTCTGAAATAGTTAGACAGGCAACAAACTACGTACAGGGCCATTCTACAGGTGTTGTTTGTGTACCATACATATGTTCAAAAATAACTTTTTCACTTTAGGCTCTTAAGGCTACATTTATTTGATAAATAATATGTTAAAACAGTATCATTATTAAATATTAGTATATGCTCTTAAATAACTGCTTTCTATCTATCTATCTATCTATCTATCTATCTATCTATCTATCTATCTATCTATCTATCTATCTATCTATCTATCTATCTATCTATCTGTCTGTCTATCTATATATTATCAATTATTTCTTTTTTTGGCTAAGCTCAGTTTTTTAGAAAGCCATTATGCCAGACTTCAGTGATCCTTTAGAAATCATTCAAATATGTTGAGTTGGTCTTGTTATTATCAGTGTTGAAAACAGTTGTGCTGCTTAAAATTTTTATGGAAATTGTGACACATTTTTTAAATGATGTTTTGATGAATAGAAAGTAAAACATCAATTTACTGCATAATACTTTTTTTTTTTTTTTTATACTTCTGAATGGCAGTGTATATATTTTATTTGTTCTCTTGTATTGTATCTCTTTTTTTTCTCTTCACAAGGATTACTTTTTGGGCTTGTTTTCACCCCTGTGTTTCTGTTTATAATCTCTTTGTTTATGTATTTATTTATTCTTTTAATTCACATAAAATAAATTTTACCTACTGCCGGTAATGTTTCCTGATAAAATTGAATCAATGAAATTGGGAAGAAAATAATGGTTTTAAGTATATGCTTAAGTAAATTTTATGCTTATGTATGTTTGTATGTATTTATTTATTGCTTTATTAAATCTTATACCTTGTTTTTATTTTTCAGTAAGGGATGGTCTTGAAACACTTTTACCATGATTTTGTCTAGTAAAAAAACTGATTACTGAAACATGGACAATTGCATTCAAAACTAAGCACCTTGTATTTTCACAACCTTCAGTAAAAGTGCACCATACAATTGTAAACCATGTTATTTTCAGCCTTGCTGTCTTAGGCATTAATATGTTCCAGCATATATCAAATTCTATTAATTTAACTTACCTTCCACAGAATGACTGCACATTTTAAGAGCAAACATACTGCTCTTCTCTTCAAATGACCAAAACTCAAGGTCTTCCAGTATGTAAAATGTTCCAGAAACTAAAACTATGTTTGTCCTTGACATTGTGTCTCTTAGATAGACACAGATCAGAATATGTAGCAGATGTGCATATGTCCAAGAGCATCACATATATTTTGATATTTTGCTCTCCCGTTGATTATTTTAATTGAAATGCTTCTCTCTGGCGTTCACGCCAGCTTATCTGAAGGGAGTGGCTGGCTGTGAATCTCTCTCACTTGCAGTAGTGTCACTGCTCAGCCAACACAACACCTTTTACTGTGTTGGACAAAAGCCCTGCAGCGGAACTGTGAGTAGAAGATAGGGAATGCATCCCGCCACTTACACGTTCACACATACATACATATGGTTAATGTACAAGGCACTTCACTGTTCCACTGATAATGCAATGAGGTGGCATTGAAATCACACACTGAAGAACAGTGAGTGGGGATAAGGATCTTTCTAGATTCAGGAGACTTGAAATTTGATACAGTGAAGGGCTATGTAGAGTGTGAGAGAGGTGAAAAATTGATGCAGAGAGCAATTATGTGAGTGATGAATATGGAGCATCACACTGCAGCAGCTGTGAATCCAATCTTCTCTGAAAAATGTTATCAATGTGAGCATTACATTTTTTTTTTAAATAGATAATAAAATAAGAATTAATTATATTTTAAAAAATATAATTATTTACACTAAACAAATGTGTTACACTTTTTTTATTATTATTATTATTATTATTATTATTATTATTATAATTCAATTACTATATAAATTTATATCAACAACAACAACAACAATAACAATTCAAATAATTTAGTTTTACTTCATTAAAATGTCAGTCACTTGCATAAAGCAGAAGGATTTGTTCTTGATTGTGTCAAGTGTACATTTAAAATTTAATCAAATAAAATCATGCAAAAAAGAGTTTGGACAAAACACAACATCAAGTCTGTAGTGCGGGTTTAAGGTGAGGCCACAAGCTAGAAACAAGAATGTTCAAACAAAGCGAGAGAGGGACACTGAGAAAGACAGAGAAGACATTTGGAGAAAGAGCAAAAGATAGAGGTAATGACTGAAAAAGGAAACGAATGAAACAAAGAATAGGAAGAGACAGGCAGAGAGAAAAAGAAACAAAAGGGAAGAGCACAGATGGTTTCAGGCCTGTAAGCAGGATAAGGTTTCGCTGAGATAGTGAAGTGGAGGACAGGACCTCGTGAGTAATTGAAAATCAGACAGACAGGATGTGGTGGTTACCCTGGAGATAGATTGTTCTAAACAGGGCAACAGGGACAAAACAAAGAGATGGTGTTTTTCCTCCCTGAAATCCATCAAGTTATAACATAAAAAAGCTTTTCTCAACAACGTCAGAACTATGTTTGTTAATGGAACGTTTGATGTTTTTAATAATGAATGATAAACAGATATCTTTGTCTAAATTTCTTATGCAATGGGAGTAATTTTATAAGAAGATGAGAGTTTGTAATCAAGAAAGGGATGATATTTCTTTCTTACTTTTTGGCCTGTCACTAAAATCTCACCTTTTTAAAATATTTATTAATAATCACATAAGTAAAATAAATAAATAAACAAATAATTAAAATAATTAATTACCTGTATTAAATAAATCATTAATGTTTAGTTTCAAGAAATCACAAAAAAATATAATTTTCAAATGAGCAAATTAGCTAAAGCACATGGTGCAAAAATAAGGCTAACACACTGATGCATGTACCCAAATCCTTTTATCATAGAAAATAGGCTCAACGGAAAATGTGTCAGTTGTGACATTTCATCCAAAATGATATTGCATTTCTTCTTACACTTTTCACACTACTTTCAAAGTTAGGGTGACCAAACGTCCCATTTTCCCAGGACACGTCCTGGCCAGGATTTCTATATTGCCTAAAATATCCACGTTTTGGCTTTGTTAGCACTGCGCAGACCAATTGTTACACGCTGTCATATACTCTGATCCAGAGCATCCCAAACATGCTCAGTGGGTGAAATGTCCGTTTAGTATGCTGGCCATGCAAGAACTGGGATGTTTTTAGCTTCCAGGTATTGTGTACAGATCCTTGCAACATGGGGCCGTGCATTATCATGCTGCAACTTGAGGTGATAATGGTGGATGAATGGCACAACAATGGGCCTCAGGATCTCGTCACGGTATCTCTGTGCATTCAAAATGCCATCAATAAAATGCACCTGTGTTGTCCATAACATAGCCTAACGTGGCCTGCCCATACCATAACCCCACCGCCACCATGGGCCACTCGATCCACAACGTTGACATCAGCAAACCGCTCACCCACACGATGCCATACACGCTGTCTGCCATCTACCCTGTATAGTGAAAACTGGGATTCATCTGTGAAGAGAGTTCCTCTCCAAAGTGCCAGATGTCATCGAATGTGAGCATTTGCCCACTCAAGTCGGTTACGATGATGAACTGCAGTCAGGTCGAGACCCCGATGAGGACGACGAGCATGCAGATGTGCTTCCCTTAGACGGTTTCTGACAGTTTGTGCAGAAATTCTTTGGTTATTCAAATCGATTGTTGCATTCCTCCCAGACCTAAGACTCAAACCCACAACCTTTTAGTTACAAGTCAGACTCTCTAACCATTAGGCCACAACTGCCTTCGTCAGAAGTGGGATAGAAAAAGATGGATGATCTAAGGTTAAATTTGGTATTTTGGTATTAGGAATCATATCTATTGCTGTAAATGTTTGTGCTCTGATGTTTAATGACAAAATGAGAACTGCATTTCTAGCAAATTACAGCCTTGGCCTTTCCTAGCATGAAGTCTTTCTTTTCTCAAAAACTTCCAGAACATTGAATAAAACCACTATCATGCCACAGCTCTGATTTCAACAATCTTTGAATTGTAAATGTGTTAGCTCCCTGCAGTGAGGAGAATTTTTAGGCATACATTCTGCAGACATTGCCATAGATGTTTAACCTGAGGACAAAACTGGATCAGCTTTGTCACCCCTGCTAAAGAAAGAGATAAATCAGACCAAATGGAGGCCAGGTAAAAGCTAATGATCATCGGTAGCAGTCACTGACATGTCCATGCCCTCACTTAAACACATGAAATACAGCTAAATACAGCAGTCTTAATCTTTACTCATTTCCTTAAGGAGAGTTAGACAGAAACACAGCATCCATTTCATTATAACACTCTTACTGCACATTCTAGTCTTGTATAGCTACTCTCAGGCTCAAACATAGACAAGATATTTACAAGCATAACTGTGTATTCTACATTGTTTGCACATAATGCCTGAAAGTTTGCAATGCAAAGCCAGGCTGTTCGTTATCAACATACTCTGGTTCAGTTTACTGTTAATTCAGGCGAATAACCGCTTACATGAGCTTACTTAACATTTACATTACATTTATGCATTTGGCAGATGCTTTTATCCAACATGAATTACATTGCATTTAAAGTACTAATATTATCAGTTCTTGTTTACTTAGAAATTGGACCCTCTCTCATCAGTGCCCTTGGAATCACCCTGACCTTGATTGTTTGTCTTTATTAGGGGAAAATAGTAAATATAATCCAAAACATAAAGACAACATTTAAAAACACAACATCTACTTTGAATGAAATATTTCAAACAAATGCAGTAAATAACATAGGAAATGATGTGTTCTAGCAGACTCCATTCCTCACTGTAGATCCTGTGTGCATCAACATCTACAACAGTATCTTGCTTGTCTTACATTGACCAGCAACTGCAAAACAACAGTAATGTTGACAAAAATCACTACCGGATAATAGCCTATTTAAGAAGTTACATCATGTCAATTTTTAAACTTACTGTCTCTCTGTGTCCTTGTTTTTTTTTTTTTTTTTTTTTTGCCACAACCATGATTGTTTCAACTGGGCCTTTCCGGAGTGAAACTATGAAAACATCTTCCTTATGGCCTCATCATAATTGTTGCAGGATACCTAAAAGACATAACGTGTTTAGTAAGGGAAAATATTTAATTGGATAGGTGAAACAATACAAAATTGGATAAAACATTACAACAAACTTCTGAATTTATGTTACCATTTATAATCTCTGAAGATGAGTTGACCCAATCTTGTGTGTAGAATACTGTAGAAAAGAGGAAAAATTATCTGAGAAAATTACAGTATACAGTAAATATAGTTTTAACATTAAAATGATTAGATTTATACAATATAAATAATCAGTCTTACAAGGTTTGTGTATGATGTTGAAGTGGATTCTTCCAAGAACTGTGCAAACTTACAAATATTTCAGTCTGTAGTTGGTGTCCTCAAGAAGTGTGACTTGACTAGAGACTAGAGAAACCCCTTCTTCCGATACATCAGTAAAGGACCAGGGCCCGGTTCCCCGATAACGCTCACTCTTAGCGCGCTAAGAAGACTCGAAAGATATATCTTACCAAAGTTGTTTATGTTCCTAAGTGTGTTCCCCGAAGTGTCCCTTAGGAAGCTTCTTATCACGCTGCCTCTTACGTTCGACATTACAAAGGCGCTGTCCCAAGTGAAGGTGATGAATAAGTTGGCATCGATTGCTCAGGAATCGATTTTCCACTTCACGCGAAGGTGCATTACGGCGTTAAGAAAGACAACACGTTCCATGCAAACGAAACATTCCTCAAATTATTCCAGTGACATTTATTTTAACAAAGTTTAAGTTATCCGTAAAATATAGACTATTAATTAAATTATCAAATTGTAAGTAATATGTTCACACGATATGTTGTGACGGGTAGACGGACCAGGTATCCCTCGCTAATCATCCACCCTCCTTATCCCGCTGTGCCACTTGTGCCACTTCTTGACATGGGTTTAACGACTTCTAAAAATTATGTAATACTTTTTTATATTAATGGTAAGGTACTTTACAATCAGAATTCCCCGGATGTAATCCCCGGCATGGCGCAGAAGAGCGTTGGTGACAGTGTGGACGCACCTCCACACCGAGGTTTTGCTTAGGCCGTAGCCCTCTCCCACGACCTCGATGAAGCTCCCTGTAGCAAAAAACCTTAGCGCTGCAAGCAGCTGGACTTCAGGGCTTAAAGCAAAATTCCGCCGCGTTAGCCTGGCAAGCGCAGGTCTGAGAAGGTCCAGCAGCTCCATAATGAGTTGTCTTGGGAAGCTAATTTTTTTTTAATATAGCACATCAGGCAAAATGTCAAAAGGGCTTAAGTTTTGCCGAATAAAAAAATTGACATGGACTATATGGCTCCGCGGGCGGCGCCATCTTTGATTCAATACATGGACACGTTGGATCGCTGCCATAGTTGGTCGCTTACTGGAGACCACCATGCTTACCCATTTATAGATCTTAGCCATTTAGAGCCAAATTATTTGCCAGATTTTAATTATCAAAAGTGATTGCCAATTTAAATGCTTTAATGACATTACGAAATAGCCTAGGCTAATTACCACCATATTAGTTCTGATACCAAATAAAGTCAACTTCATAAATAGGCCTGTATCCATTGCGAACATATTTTATTATTAGTCTTAAAATGTCCATAACATAAAATCATTGTTGAGCCACAACATTGTCAGCATACTATAGTTTGACTTTGTACTGCGCTGCGCTGATTTCTAAAGACTGCTACAATGGCGGCGACCAGCGTCTTGAGCTCAAACAACGCTAAGAGAGAGCTTACGAATGGTCCAGACCAACCTTATGAAAGTGTGACTTACAGAAGATATACTTAGTGTACGAACGTGTCGGGAATCGTGCCATAACTTTAAGAGAGAGGTTAAGGAATAGGCTAAGAACTACTTAGCGATAAGAACGTTTTGGGGAACCGGGCCCTGGTCATAATTTCTGTGTGTAAGTAATATGGACATATCCTGTCATCAAGTCAAATTGTGTGTAAACATACTTGGTAATAAAGCTCTTCTGATTCTGATTCTGAAAGAAGAATAAAACGCGAAAGAATGCGAGAGAATGCCTTTAAATTACAAAACATATACTGTTTTGTGAAACTTCCTTTACTTACCCCCTCCCTCCACCTAGGAACACTGTAGGCACCTTAACTGCCCATCATTAACACATGGAAGGTCTGACAGCCACCAGTCCTCACAACCAGCAGTATTTCAGATGTATATGTCCATGAAACTTCACAGATTCCTGTATATGACCGTGTACACCGGAGTACATTTCTGGAAATTTACTGTTCTGTGCAACTTTTTCCACATACATCCAGCAAACCTGAAATTACACAGCAGTTTACCATGACCAGGTATTACCAGATTTGGCCCTTTTCATGCAGTGTGTGTTGCTTGAAAACAGTTTCTTGGAACATTTTTTAAAAATAGACAAAGTAACTGACAATTGTATGTAAGATGTAAGATATTCATTATTAAGGTTATTTTTTTGTTTGTTTGTTTTGTTTTATTTGAAGTGTTGTACAGTATAAATACAGTACATTGCTATGGAAACGTACACTTGGATGAGGATCAACATGTCATCTTTAGAACAACAGTTCTGAACAGTGTGTGATATTGATTACATTATTGTTATATGTATATTTATGTAAAATGCCATTTATTCTAGATGATCCCTGATGATTCATTATTTCTCAGAAGGTAGAGAAGTTTTTTGATCTCTGAGTGCAGTTCAAATTTAATTTGCTTGTAATTTTATTTCTGGTGGCAAAATCAAAGCAAAAAATATGTGAAATCTATGTAAAAGTGGAGGAGCACCAAGCCTTTCAAAACATATGCAGGAGTCAGCTAAGGTCAGAAAGGTGTGTCCATAGACTGGCTTGATTCATGACCATCATTTGTGTATGAAAAATTAATCTCAAGGTTGATAAATTATCTGTGATAGGCCTTTGACTAAATCATGGAAGCGTGAGCCTTGCCCTTCAGTGGCGACTCACTTTGACGGCAAGGTCACCTGGAGCACAGGAAACTTCAGACAGCTTCTCTTTGAAAAGAAGATGCAGTCAGGGCTTGGAAATATGCTGTATGACATTTAATCAAGCAGCCCCAGTAAATGCAACTCTGCACGGGATGGCTCAGCTGTGTCTTAAGACCTTAAGAGACAGAAACAGGATGCCGTGAATGAGAACGAAGCCTCTGGTGGCTCTATTGCTCACATTAAGAAATGATTTATGATACACAACTCAAAAAAACATTTTCAGGTAATACCACACTCTTCATCTGAATCTTATGCAAATGAAGATCAGCTGAGTGAATTAGTTAGATTGCTGTTCTAATCAGTTCATTCACCAGAGTCCCACAGTACAGCTGAGAATGAATAAAGTCTCTTTGAAGTTGTGATGTCCTGTTCCCTCATGTGAAAAGTCCAAATAGAGCATTTTACATAGTAGCATCTCTAACCAGTGAGGGTGAGACTTGAATCGCTGGGGTAGTCTTGCTTAAATTCTTTAACACTCTTACAACCCTCTTCAGGCTTACACACACACATACACACTTTTCTAAATGATGAGCATTACAGCCGAGGACAATAAACTGGTGGAGGAACCAATTACATGAGGGATGATACGACTGTGGTTCAGAGGCTTCAATATGTCATTATCTCTGAATCGACATATCCAAGCTGCACTGACAGTCCATTTCTGCCGGCTCGGCAGGCAAGTCACCATGATCAACCGGCAGTCAGCAAGAAACAGGAGAGAGAAAAAATGAGTGGCCATCCATAACACACAGCCACACTTGTCTTTTTAACTTTCCATCCCTCATTTCCCTATTTTAAAGTATACATTAACATTTCCTGTTGTTTTGTGCTCCTCATCCTCCCCTTCCCTGCCTCTCCTTCATGTCAAAGTCTTGGTCAGATTACTCTCCTTAAATCTGTAATGGTAATTGTATTTTTTCTAATCTAATCCTGTTAGAACCCTATACTTCCTCTGGAAACGGCCTCCAGGCAATTATGGCAAATGTCAATGAATTAAGTAATAGCTTGGTGAGAAGCCAGGCCGGCCTGCTGTAGATCAGCACTGTCAGCAGAAACACACATCTGTCACTGGCCGAGCGAAAGGGTTCAGGCGAAGGAGCAAACGTGCACACGCACTCACACGCAACCGCAGCATTATCATTTAGCTCCTGCCTAAATTGCTAACATTGTTTTCCAAAATAGGATGTCAAGACACCGAAGAGGAAGTAATAGGCTTGTGTGTAGGCTTGTGTGTTAGTGTGCAGAAAAGCTTTTACCCAAAGGAAAGAAAAACCACAAATGAGATCTCTTAATATCTCAAGTTTTTCTCCTTGACAGCAATCCGATTAAATGGAAAACACTGGCTTAAGTTTCCTGCTCAGATTTTTTCTCCTGAGAAAAAGGCCCTTGTTATCTCATGAGTTTCGGAAAAGAGCTTAACAATGTCGAAAACGGTGCTCAGATTAGCCAAACAACAACAAAAAACTACAAAATGCCAAAAAAAAAAATAATAATAATAATTTCAAAGGAATCAAATATTTACAAGGTCAAACTATCTTCACATATCTAAATTGTATAGCTCTGTTCTTTTACTATATGTCAACAATTTAAATATTAAAATTTTTATGGTATTTCTTCTTAGGAGAGTCACATCAGGGATGAAATGGCATGCATGATTTGTAAATGAATAAATTTTCACATTTACATCACATTATCAGCTTTATACCGTATGGCTTTTCTGATGTAGTAAACTTTCTCTGTAGCTCAACTGGTACAGAGTATGTCTGCGTCTATTAACACTATGGTAAGATTTGGGTTTGGATATAGTGTAGATGGTATTTTTTTATATATATATAATGTAAAATGTTGCCAGATTCACATTCATCTGTTTTGGATGAAAGTGCTTTTAGCACCACTCACTGGACATTTAATTTTAAAAGTGTCATGAAACATGCAAGAATTACAGTAATATAATTTTTTGGCCAATGTGTCCACAGGCATGTTTTTCCAATGAGCCTGCTTTGACTAATAGACCAGGGGTTCTCAACTTTGGCCCTCAAGGTCCATTTTTTCTGCAGAGTTTAGCTCCAACCTTGATCAAATTTGCATGCTAGTAACTTTCTAGTAAGACTTATGACCTTGACTAGCTGGTTCAGTTGGGTTTAGAGCTAAAATCTGCAGGAAAGTGACCCTTCAGTAGCAGGACTTGACACACCTACCTTGAGGTCCACTTTCCAGCAGAGTTCAGCTCCAACCCTAATCAAACACACCTGAAGAAGCTATTCAATGTCTTCAGGATTACTAGAAAGTTGCATGTGAGTTTGATCAAGGTTGGAGCTAAACTCTGCAGAAAAATGGACCTTGACGGCCAGAGTTGAGAACCCCTGGTCTATAGTCAAACCAGGCTTATTGGAAAAACATGGCCACATTGGCAACAAAATGATATTACTGTGCTTCTTGCATGTTTCCAAAACGTTCAGGCAGGTGTGTTGATGCAAGTTGGAGCTAAACTAGAATCAGGTTCAGACACCCCCTGAAGTTTTAGGGCACATCAGAGTGAGAGAGAGAGAGAGAGTGGTCCACACCCACAACCCCCACCGGCCCGAGCAGCAGGAGCAGAGGAGTTATGTTGCAGCCCTAAAAGGGCCAAACCCCACCAACCTGGTAGAGATTAAGGACCTGCTCAGACTTATATACACACGGCTGGAAAGTAGTAGTGAGTATAAGACATACACACAATACACTCACCTAAAGGATTATTAGGAACACCATACTAATATGGTGTTTGACCCCCTTTTGCCTTTAGAACTGCCTTAATTCTACGTGGCATTGATTCAACAAGGTGCTGAAAGCATTCTTTAGAAATGTTGGCCCATATTGATAGGATAGCATCTTGCAGTTGTCATGTTCAAGAAACCAATTTGAAATTATTCGAGCTTTGTGACATGGTGCATTATCCTTCTGGAAGTAGCCATCAGAGGATGGGTACATGGTGGTCATAAAGGGACGGACATGGTCAGAAACAATGCTCAGGTAGGCCGTGGCATTTAAACAATGCCCAATTGGGACTAAGGGGCCTAAAGTATGCCGAGAAAACATCCCCCACACCATTACACCACCACCACCAGCCTGCACAGTGGTAACAAGGCATGATGGATCCATGTTCTCATTCTGTTTATGCCAAATTCTGACTCTACCATCTGAATGGCTCAACAGAAATCGAGACTCATCAGACCAGGCAACATTTTTCCAGTCTTCAACTGTCCAATTTTGGTGAGCTCGTGCAAATTGTAGCCTCTTTTTCCTATTTGTAGTGGAGATGAGTGGTACCCGGTGGGGTCTTCTGCTGTTGTAGCCCATTCGCCTCAAGATTGTGTGTGTTGTGGCTTCACAAATGCTTTGCTGCATACCTCTGTTGTAACGAGTGGTTATTTCAGTCTCTGACCTCTAGCATCAACAAGGCATTTTCGCCCACAGGACTGCCGCATACTGGATGTTTTTCCCTTTTCACACCATTCTTTGTAAACCCTAGAAATGGTTGTGCGTGAAAATCCCAGTAACTGAGCAGATTGTGAAATACTCAGACCGGCCCGTCTGGCACCAATAACCATGCCACGCTAAAAATTGCTTACATCACCTTTCTTTCCCATTCTGACATTCAGTTTGGAGTTCAGGAGATTGTCTTGACCAGGACAACACCCCTAAATGCATTGAAGCAACTGCCATGTGATTGGTTGATTAGATAATTGCATTAATGAGAAATTGAACAGGTGTTCCTAATAATCCTTTAGGTGAGTGTATATGTACTGTATACAAAAAAAAAAAATGTAGATCTATGTATACATATGTACTCTTCGATCCTTGATACTGTGTTGGACTTGGGTTTGTATCACTCTAGACCAATATTAAGATTGTTAAATTTTTACATTTGTTGACAAAATGAGATCATTATTCATTACAATGTGGAACATACAAGGTATTAATTCATCCAGTTTTGGTTACAAAACTAATACCTCAGATTTTAGAAAAAAACATTTCAGACATGGACATGAAGTCACTCTTTGTCACCCAGGATACTGTGAAATATTTTTATCCTCTAGAAAACATGAAAAGATCATACATGGAAGAGATTAAGGGGGCATTATAATCTGGCACAAACAAGAAACAGACAAATACATCCAAACAATTAAAAAAGAAGAATCACATATCTGGCAGAAAATCAACAAGAACCTTACCCAAACCACTAACGATGTTTTCTTATGCGCTCTATATATTCCTCCCTCTGAATCCCCATACTATAATGAGGACATCTTTGAATCTCTCCACAGTCAAATAAACCACTTCCAGGCCCAGGGAAGTGTGTTGATCTGTGGAGATCTAAACGCCAGGACAGGATCTCTTTCTGACTACACCACAGATAATGGGGATAACTACATTTTTGGACAGAGCTTCCCACAAAATATTGTAAACTTCCCAAGAAATAACACTGATGACCAAGTGAATACAATCGGGAAGCTTCTGTTGGAGCTCTGTCAAAGCCTTGGTCTGTACCTGGTCAATGGCAGGGTGAGAGGAGACTCTCTTGGAAGGTACACCTACAGTTCATTTCATGGTTGCTCAACAGTTGATTACATGATCACATATTTAGATCCATTCTCTTTCAGAGCATTCACAGTCAAACCACTAACACCCCTATCAGACCACAGTCAAATTATTGTAGAGGACAACAAATACGGACATACATTCACAGCCCAGTAAGTTGTACAACATTAGAGAGAATTACAGATGGACACAAAACAGCACAGAAACATATGTGACAGCAGTTGGCCATCCAAAAGTGTGTCTACTTATAGACAATTTTCTAGGCAGAATTTATCCTCACAATTGAGATGATGTCAATCTGGCTGTGGAGAATGTAAGTTATGTATTTAAATGTTTGGCCAATTTATCTAACCTCACAATTGTCTAAGAAAATCCATAAACAACACAAGAAAATGAAAAATCTTTGATTTAGGCTGTAAAACCACGAGGAAAAAATAAAGACAATTGTCAAATCAAAAACACAGACAGCCAAACAATGCAGATTTACGCCATCAATATTGTGAAGAACTTAAACAATATCAAAGTACACTCAGGAAAAAGGGAGAACAGTACATCCAAAATCAACTCAAAACTATTGAAGAATCTGTAAATTCTAACAATTTCTGGGACAACTGGAATCACTTGCAATAAAAAAAAACATCATGAACAAGCAGCCATACAAAATGGAGAAACCTGGAAAAATCACTTGTAACAACTTTATAGTGACACTACAATGAACCCAGAACAAACCCAAAAATATGAAAAAATATTAATATGGAAAATACAATTGGTAAATATTAAAACCCATTAGACTACCCCATTACAGAAAACGAACTGATTGATAAAATCCAGGCCCTAAAAAACAAAAAAAAGCAAGTGGACCAGATGGCATCCTCAATGAAATTCTCAAGAATACAGAGCACAAATTAAGATTGGCCCTACTAAAATTGTTCAACTTGGTTTTGAGTGTTGGTCATTTCCCTGAAGCCTGGAATCAAGGACTCATAACGCCCATATTCAAGAGTGGAGACAAATCAGACCCAAACAATTACAGAGGCATCTGTGTGAGCAGTAATCTGGGGAAGCTGTTCTAAAAAAAATATCATCAACACAAGACTTGTACACTTCCTCACCGAGCACAATGTCCTCTGCAAAAGTCAGATTGGATTCTTACCAAATTATAGAACATCAGACCATATCTTCACCCTACACACCCCGATCGACAAATACATCAACCAAAACAAAACCAAAATATTTGCTTGCTTTGTAGATTTCCAGAAGGCCTTTGATTCAATTTGGCATGAAGGTCTACTGTAAAAACTTCCAGAATCAGGTATTGGGGGTAAAACATACAATATTATAAAAACAATGTATTGAAAGAATCAGTGCACAATTAAAATTGGAAATAAACAAAGATAATTGTTCACTCAAGGGAGGGGTGTGAGGCAGGGCTGTCCACTATCACCGACCCTCTTCAATATCTACATTAATGAATTAGCAACAATCCTAGAACAATCAGCAGCACCTGGCCTCACACTACAATGCTCCAACATGAAGCTCTTGCTGTTTGCTGATGATCTGGTTCTGCTGTCTCCAACAGCAGAACCTAGACATCCTGCACACGTTCTGTCAGACCTGGGCCCTGACCATTAATCCTAAAAAAACTAATGTACTAACATTCCAGAAAAGACCCAGAGTTCCGAGAAAGAAACACAACTTTACCCTTGGTATGACCAAAATTGAAAATGCAACAAACTACACATACCTCGGGCTGAAGATAAATGCAACTGGTAAACTAAATTTGGCTGTGAATGAACTGAAAGAGAAAGCGAGAAGGGCCTTTTATGCCATCAAAAAATCTATCCAAATTGAAATACCAATTAGAATCTGGCTCAAAATATTCCAATCAGTCATAGAACCTATTGCATTATATGGCAGTGAAGTGGGGGTCCTCTCCTAAATCACGAATTTGAAAAATGGGACAAAAATCTGATTGAAGCCCTGCATGCTGAGTTCTGTAAGAGTATCCTCAGAGTACAGAGGAACACTATGAACAACGCATGCAGGGCAGAATTAGGCCAATACCCTCTACTAATGTGCATTGAGAAACGGGCCATCAAATTTTGGAAACACCTAAAAATGAGCGACCCCAACTATTTTAAAGCCCTTAAAAACCATGAAGTGAACCCTGAAAAAAGTCCCCTGATTCAAATGATCCTGAAGCTGAAGAAACAAACGTCTCGGTTACGTATGGTAACCTTCGTTCCCTGAAGGAGGGAACGGAGATGCCACGTCGGTGACCGATGAAAATGGGATATCACTTCGATAGACCAATCTACTTCGAGTGTAAACTAAACGAGCCAATGCACATTGGCATGCAATTATTGCATCCAGCTGCCGCTGCTCACAGCGTGAGTATAAGAAGGTAGCAGGTGCAATGCATACCAGCTTTTCGCTGAGGAGCCGAGCCGGAGACCCGGCAGCTCAGCGGCGGTACAACAAGCATGGCGACGGGACGTGTCGTCTCTGTTCCCTCCTTCAGGGAACGAGGGTTACCATACATAACCGAGATGTTCCCTTTCAGACGGTCACTCTCAACGCCACGTCGGGGACCAACGACAATGGGATCCCTACCAAAGCAGTGCCCTGTGCGAGCCGCCTGCGCCCCTATTAGGTGTAGGCCGGGGCTCGGAACAAGTAGTTCCACTCACCATTGTCAAAGCACTACCTCACTGGGTGAGATTGGATAACACTGGGAAAACGTACCCGTTTGCTTGGAACAGGGACGCTGCGGAAGCCCCATCCTTCCCGAAGGATGTCTCGGGAGCAAATACACATATAGCATCCGTTTAGGTGTATATGGAGAAATTTGAGGTGATTAAAACCCTCTTGGGAAGGCAGAAGTCTGCCGGGGAAACACAGGCTCTAAGGCTATACCGTGGAGTATACACATACGAGTACCGCTTAGGTCTCATAATGAAACCCAGCCTACCATGGTTCTCACGGATTCATCATGAAGGCCTGGCGCTGGACGTTCCGCCATGTCCAGCTGCCTAGGGTGATGGAGGATCTCAACAGGGTCTACAGTATGGACACTCTGGAGCAGTTTTAGCAAGCCGACACTAACCGGGGCCTCTCGGTGCCACTACCTGTTTGAGGTGAGAACACAGGAGGATACTGGCTCTACACGAAGGCTATAGAACGTAGTGAACGTGTTAGGGGTCGCCCAGCCCGCAGCTCTACAAATATCTGCCAGCGAGGCGCCACGAGCCAGCGCCCAGGAGGATGCAACACTTCTAGTTGAGTGAGCTCACAACCTGAACAGGCAGGACACACCCTGTGCCTGATAAGCCAGGGTATTGGCATCCACAATCCAGTGGGCCATCCTCTGCTTAGAGATGGCATTCCCCTTCTGCCGGCTTCCGTAACAGACAAAGAGCTGGTCTGAGATCCTGAAGCTTTGTGTCCGGTCTACGTAGCATCTCAATGCTCGGACGGGACAGAGCAAAGCTAGGGCTGGGTCTGCCTCCTCCAGGGGCAGCGCTTGCAGGTTCACCACTTGGTCTTTGAAGGGTGTAGTGGGAACCTTGGGCACGTATCCGGGCCGGGGCCTCAGGATTACCTGGGAGTCAGCCGGCCCAAACTCTAGGCACGAATGGTCGACCGAAAATGCATGCAGGTCCCTTAACCTCTTGATGGAGGCCAGTGCAAGCAGGAGCAGAGTTTTCAATGAAAGAAACTTTGGCTCAACTGAATGCAAAGGCTCGAATGGGCCCTGCTGTAGTGATTTCAGCACCAGTGTCAGGTCCCAAGAGGGTATGGAGGGGGGCCGGGAAGGATTTAACCTCCTGGCCCCTCTAAGGAACCTGATGACGAGGTCACGCTTACCTAAAGACTTCCCATTCACGGGGTCATGGTACGCAGCAATAGCGGCAACCTGGACTTTGAGGGTGGAGGGAGACAGCCTTCGCTCCAGCCCTTGCTGCAGAAAGGAAAGCACGACCGCAATCGGGCATCTTCACTCGACGAACAGGTTCCACTTCAAGGCGTAAGCGTGTCTCGTAGACGGTGCTCTTGCCGAAGTGATGGTGTTCACTACCTCCTGGGGCAGGTCACCTAGAACCTGGACGTGGGTGCCAAATGGTGCCCCGTCTCTGAGTCAGTAGATTCTTCCTCAGAGGAATTGGCCAAGGAGGGGTTGTCGCGAGGAACAGTAGTTCGGGGAACCAGGTCCGAGTGGGCCAATATGGCGCCACTAGCAAGACTTGCTCCTCGTCCTCCCGGACTTTGCATAGTGTCTGTGCAAGAAGGCTCCCTGTGGGAAATGCATACTTGCGTAGGCCCCGCGGCCAGCTGTGTGCCAGTGCGTCCATGCCGAGAGTTCCCTCGGTCAGGGAGTAGAACAACTGGCAGTCAGCGGTTTCTGGAGAAGCAAACAGGTCTACCTGAGCGGCTCCGAACCATCTCCAAATCAGCTGGACCGTCAGGGGATGGAGTCGCCATTCTCCCGGGAGCATTGCTCGAGACAGCTCGTCTGCGGTACGGTTGAGCAGGCCCGGAATGTGAACGGCACGAAGTGACCTCAGAAACTTCCGACTCCAAAGGAGGAGGTGGCGGGCGAGTTGTGACATGCGATGGGAGCGCAGACCACCTTGTCGGTTGATGTACCATTCGGACCAGCACATGCTTGCCTCGTAAGTGACCTTTGAGACGGTTCAAGGCAAGGTGCACTGCTAACAACTCTAGGGAATTGTTAGGTAGGACTGTAGGACTGCGATCTCTTCCCGCAGAACAGGGGCAATCGGATGAGTGAGGTCTGGTGTTTGGCCGTCCGCAACTCTCCGTGCCCTCCAGGGACCCAGAGATAAGGGAAATTGCTCTTTTGTCGTGAGGCAGTGATCGTGACCATCACCCGGTGCCAGGTAACGACCGCATACAGAAACGCAAGGGGTGAAACGGCATCCTTATAAGGACGATCCGTCGTCTTTATAAAGACGCACCCGTGGAGCTCTTTTAGAGAAAATTCGCTCTCAGGAAATGCTCTTTTGGTGCTTAGGCGCAGAGGCGAGCTGGCCGTTTGCAACACGACAGAGGGTAGTGCAGCCTGAAGTGTGCAATCCACTCGATGCTGGAACGACCGCCGCTGAAACGCCGTCTCGCCAACACAGAAAGCTTCCCAGAGCGTGCTGAACTCGCAGTTCACCTTTGACAGTTGAGGTAAGCAGAACAATACTCTCGCTCGGCTTCGAGTCGAAAAGCTGGTATGCATTGCACCTGCTACCTTCTTATACTCACTCTGTGATCAGTGGCAGCTGGATGCAATAATTGCATGCCAATGTGCATTGGCTCGTTTAGTTTACACTCGAAGTAGATTGGTCTATCGAAGTGATGTCCCTGAAAGGGAACTAACATGACTAACAACAGCCAGCATCAGGACACCGAAATATCCATCCACAAAATTTGGCCTAACCAAATTATAAAAGCACAGAAAGAAAAGTATCTAATTTACTGGACTGAAACAACAGAAAAACAAAGTAAACTTGAGTGTTATTTGGCCCTAAATAGAGACTAGACAACTGCAGATTATCTGAGTATAGTGAAAGACTGTAAATTAAGAAGACAGATGACGAGGTACAGACTGAGCAGTCATACTCTGACTATAGAGACGGGCAGATATTGACAGCATTGGCTGCCCAGAGACAGCCGTATCTGCCTTTACTGTAATCATGGGGAAGTGGAGACAGAGCAACACTTTCTCACCAGCTGCTCTAACTATGAAGAAATTAGAAAGACATTTTATCCCAAATTTGAAATACTTTACCCTGACTTCAAAATGTTAAACAAGAAAACACAACTTCAGTATTTATTAGGTCAAAAACAAGATTGTATCTTACTAGCAGCAAGATACATTGATGCCTGCCACAAAAAGAGGGAGGAGTCAACAAATCAGTGATGCGCCCAAAAACACACACACCACAAACGCACAAACACAATGCCTGCTGTATGCGGACGACCTGGTTCTGTTGTTAAGCAACTTAGTGTCCAACGACTTAACCAATAAAGCAACTTGAACTTGAACTTGAACTTCAAGAGCAGAACCGAGAAATACTCCTCTATAAAGTTTCTGTTAACTGGAATTTATGCATGCCTTGTAGTCTTCAGAAGCCTCACAGATGTTAAATTAATATTTAATATCCATAATTGTTTTAATTTTTCCCATAATACCTGAAACCCTTTGGTGTTAATGTTAATGTATTCTGATCAGCATAACTTTGGACTGACCTAAGTGATTCTGATTCTCTGAAATATTAATATCCTTCTCATAACATAACGTCCACCTATGTAATGCATAATTATATTACTATATAAATCAATAATTAATCTACAGTAATAATGCAATCATATTTAATGTACACGCATAAGTTCCAATTGATCATAGAGTTTGGGCTGTGTGGTACTTGTGGCCTTGTGCATCTGGTTGCATTATTTACATATTTTATCAAACAAGCCTGTCAGCACTTTTACAGGTCAAATTCTGTGACTGCAGCTGGCAGGGGGGCAAAAGCACATTTGTGGCACTCATACAAAGCCTTTAGGAGAAACAACAGAGATTGTTCAAGATAGAGTTGAACAAGTCCATTATTATTTGTTGGAAGAATGTGATTTGATTCTGTTTCAGTGTGTAATGTTCCTCGCATAAAAAGTGAAAAGAAAAAAAAAGGTTTGCAAAACAACTGATTACTGAAACAGTATCTGCTTGTGATGAGTCATTCAGCCTATCATATGCTCAACACCTGCTAAATTCTTTATACATAAATATTGTTTTGAGTGATTTCAATCTTTTTGTAGCCAACAAACTTTTACTTATAGAAGGTTTTTTTTGAGTTAGCAGTGATTCTACCAAGAACAGCCTATCCATAGAATCCTTGAAACACTTTTGTGAATCACATATTGGTTTGAAAAATGTTTATTTTGAGAATTTTTACATACTGTATGCATGTAACATTTTAGAATAATTTTATATGACTGGCTTCTGTGGACCAGAAAAAAAAAACACAAAAAACATTTATATATTTATATATATATATTTTTTTTTTATATTTGTATTGGTCTGTAATTTTAATGTAAAAGTACCGTTTTCTTCTCATTGTAATTTTCATTGGATTTTTCTAAATATTTTCTTTTATGTTCCTGATTGATGTAAGGGTGAGTAAATAGTGACAGTAAATTTTACATTTTTGTTTAATCTATCCCTTTAATATCACAAGATCATAGTCTGGTCTTTTCTTTAAATTTTTTATGTTTCCACAAAAATTTTGTTGTCTACCAACAAAGTAGTTTTCCACTTTCTAAACTCCATTGCAAAGCCACAACAATATCTATGCTAGCAGTGTGAATTTTATTTAGTTTCAGAGTTTTAGTGTTGAGTTACATCTGTTTGCAGCCCCATTTCCAATCTACTTCTTGGCATCATTCGCTTTCTGCACCACCAGGAGAAATAAATGGTTCGGTACAACACATTACCATCGCAAACAACACTCAGAGAACATTGCATTGGCAGGAACTCATGGTGTTGTGCCAATTATGTCGTAGCCACTTAACCTGGTCCAGTTAGCAGCGTCTACCTGAGTTCCCACTTTCTGTGTACAGAGGGTGCTACGTGAAGCTGCGTAAGCACTGGTGGTTGTGGGCCACTGGTGTGGTGAAAAATTAAATCCATATAAAGATGCTGTGCTTCTATGGACTCTCTGTCCTCACATCCACACATACTCTGTCACTCTTCATAAATGTCAGAGTTGAGATAACAAAGTGGATAAAATAAGGGTAAAATGGGATTTTATGAGGAAAAAACAACCACAGAAGAAGGTTTTTAGTTTCTTCCTGAGGTGAGCTGAAGTTTTGGCATGGGAGCAGAGGTAACCTAGCAGCCCTGCTGAAAGGAAACTACCTGTACTGTCTAATGCTGTACTGTGAAAAGAGACTCAGTTTGTAATTATGGGTGTGTAATGATCTGTGTTACCTAAACAAAACTCACTGAGCAGTGGCTGTCTGTCAAATCAATGGTGGAAGAAAAGTGGGCAAATTGTGATTTTAAAAAGATGTATTTGATAGTTTTTATAAAACTAATTATTTGAAATGAGAAAAACTTTTTGTGGATTTTATTCTTACCTCAGTGTTCACTGCTTCCACATTGAGCAGGGGATATCTGCAGAGATTCAGTTGACCAAAATTCATTCAATTCATACAGACAAAACTCACAGATTAGGCAAGTCTGATGGCATTGTACACTACTGTTCAAAAGTTTGAGGTCAGTAAGATTTTAATGTTTTTGAAAGACATTGCTCACTAAAACTGCATTTCATCAGAATGACAATAAAACACTGTCATAAATTAATTAAATTTAAAACAACGGTTTGCTATTTTAACCCCTGAACTGTCAGCCACCATTTTTGAAAATAGATGTGAAAGTGCACATCTGAACTTAAATTGTTATAATTGATGAATGCTTTGGAATACAGACCTAAGAATGGACTCTTTTTAAAAAAGACAATCAGCAGAAGTGGAATCATTTCAAAATGTGAACGTACATTTATGTATAAATACGTCATAACAGGTTTTACTCTAAAATTGCTATTAAAGCCTAATGTCTGGGTAAGTTATGTTCCAAATTCGAAGTTGATATATATATAAATGAGGTTCCTGTGAAATTTTATTTAGGGCGTTATACCACAAACAGCCACTGGGTAATACCCAAACTTCATTGAAATTTATTTGTTTATTTTTGATGCATTTTTCTGTCACAAATGTATACATTTCTCTGTCAATATATCTTCTATCATGAAATAACGACCAAATATGGAATCTTGAATAAGTAAATAAATTTTTACAGACCCAAAATTCTGGGACAGGGCACTGGCGTAGTAGAGATGGTGTGCAGTGACAGATGGGTAAATTTCCCTCTCCACGTTCTGTGAAGTGATCTATCAATCCTTATGCCAGTTGCAGTGCCCTTTTGACTAAACAAATATGCTCTTTGCAATTTGGAATATAAACTTAAGATGGCTTCACTTTGCATGGCACAACAGGGCGATTTGAACGTACCGATGGATTGTGAACTTGAACACCTGGGCGCTCTCATATGCAAACTGGCATGCAAATCAGAAAATCAGAAAACAACAACTCAGTCTTAAAGGGGCTTTCTGATTCTTGCCTTTGCGGCAATTGAAATATCTCTACTACATTCATTATTAGACTTTTTAGATTCATATGGAAAAATATGCAATATAGTACAATAGGTATATAGTACAATAGATCAGCAATTGTTCTATTAAACTCCCTGTATGTTTTTCTTTCTGTTTCCCACTCTGTGTAACTACACGAAAAAAAAAAAAAAAAAAAAACATTTGGGATCAATGACTCTGATCTTGATTGTCTGGTTACTAAACCAATCCCTTCTGCTGTCAATCCACTTCTGACTCCTTGCCCAAACTGTCGCTTGTGTGAATAGGAAGACGAGGGTTAACACTGTTCACTGGTTTCTCCATCTGTGTTAGCTGCCTGTGTGTCAGCCCTGTTAGAAAAGGATGAGATGGTGGTTAGTGTTTCATCCAAACAGAGGCTGCTGCAGTTTTACTCTAATACAAACCATAAGTACTTTCACAACAAAGGAATCATGGAAAATCATTGTTGATTGCTGATGTCCATTGAAAATAAATAAATAATCACCCATATATAGATTTCTATTTGTCATTAACACTTTATATGTCACACTTTAAACACTATTAAATTTTTTTACGGCTTAACAGATCCTTTTAACAGATACAACTCCCGTGAGCACGCCCAAAAATGATTTGACATATATTAAAAGCCACATTTGATATTTATGAATGGCTTTACATTATTTAATAAAATAACAAACCAAATGACATATATTTTTAAGAAATAAACTGAAAACTGACTTCATGCATGCATCAACCAAAAACTTATCTTTTTTTTCCCGTCAGCATTTTTTTAAAAAGTTGCCAGCCACCACCAGCATTTTTGATCATTTTCACAAAAGTTTCTTGGCCCCCCAGAATATTTTAGGATATGAAAATCTGAACATATAATAAATATCAAAAGAAGGAACAGAGCCTCTGTTTTTAAGCAAAACAGTTTTATTTTAGTTTCAGGCCTTTTTTTTAAATCAACGCTTGAATGTGCAGAAGTTTTGTAAAGCATACATTTTGAACAAAACCTGAGAAAATTGCAATTTTTTCCCCCAAAGACTATGTCAGGATGGATTCAGAATGATGATCAAAACACAGATTGTGTGGATTGAGTCCATCAACAACCCTAAAGATTGCACAGTGATATACCTCTCCATGGTTTCGACATTTCATTTGGTAATGTTTGGCAGTTTTGATTTACATCCTGTTGAATGTTTGATGATTGTGTGGTATACAAAAAAACAGGAAACAGAGATTCAGCATCGTGTTAGTTCAGTCAAAGCACGTTAGTCACGCTTGCATCAGCCGACAGTCAGCTGTTCCTGACGTGTACCAATCCAGTCTAGACACCTATCGCATGCGGTCTATTTAAATTCCCATTCTTCAGAGTCTCTTCCGTCGCATCGCTGCTTGCAAATAACTCCCTCCTCCAACCCCAACTCCACCAACTGAACCTGTAATCCAATCTAACTTTGTTCTTTCTTTACAGTCTCTTCATTGAAAGCAGTGTCTGTCACATTTCGTTTACAACTCATGTAATTGTGAATTGTAATTATGTATGCATATAATGGTTCTGTTCTGTACCCCAGGGGGGTTTGTCTTGCTACTGTCCCCGCTCTGTCCAAGCATGGCTGCATGGACAGGTGTGTGGAGTGTTGCCCAGAACATAACCATACCGCCAAAACCAACTGTATGGAATATAATTGTCATAAATATACTTGACGGAAGTGGTCCTGATTGAAAGTTCTTTTTGGAAACCCTTTACTCATTTGTTTACTTCAGATCTCAGCACTTAACTAACTTTATCATCACAGAACAGAACAAGCATCTCCAACAGAGACATACCTTTTCAATCGAACTCTTCTCTCTCTAGACATGCATAGTGATAACTCAGCAATCAAACACCATATGGAACACCACCCTCCCCCTCAATCAATGTCCTAAGCATGAAACGTAGCTACAAAGTCCTTGAGGTGGCCTGGCCGTGAGCAGGCGCAAACAGGTAATGGAGAGGAGGGAAATAGACATGTTGTTGAGGGGCTTGGAGAACTCAACGGAAGGGAAAATAGTGACTGAGATGGGAAGATGGGACCTTGAGGCAAAGTAAAGTCTGGCCCTGTGCTGACAGCCTGAGGTGTTCGAGCATTCTGCTCCACTGTAGGAGTGGTCTGAGGCAGGGTGCTGCTTCTTTGTGTAGGATCTTGTCATGGTGCTGGCACTTTACGAAGATGGCTGGAGTGCCACCAGGTACCATCGTTTAAAAGGTATGATGCCAGGTCAAGCAGGCGGGTAATTTTTTAGAGAAGAGAACCAGAATGATGCCAGTTTGTTTCCCCTGTGAGGCCTACAAACCCTAACCCAGTCATTTACAGCAATATCCGGCACTTTGGCATGCTTACGTTTGTCAAACTATATTTTCATCCGGCGCTGTTGGCAAGAGACAGAAGCTTTAACTCCTGGGGGCGGGTTCAGGGGCACAGGAGACAAACAAGTGGCAAATTGAGCTCCCTACCCAGCATGAGAAAAGCAGGGGAAGCACCCGTGGTGCAATGATGAGAGGCCCTGTAGTGTAGCAAAGTGAGGCAAATGGCTTGACTGAAAGGACAACCTTGGGTGAGGTGTGCCCTGAGACCATTTTTAAGGGACTGATGAAACCGCTCCATGCCACCTTTAGTCTGGGGGTGATAAAGGGCTGTGCAGATGTGTTTGAATACCTTACTCTCTATACCCTTACTCTCCAGGTAGGATTTTAAGTCGCCTGAGATAAACTGATAAACCCACGGCCTGGGGTATTTTGCATACTGTGATTATACTGCCGAAGACGATAGTACCAGTGATGCAGTCTCAGTGGTTTGTGGCCCATTCCCGATGTCGCAAGCAATGTCACCAGGGTGTGATGGACTCCCCTCAGGGTGAAATGGTAACCATGTAGGTACAGGTGCCATCTTTCGCATGCCCAGACACATGCTAGCACTTCTCGCTCCCCCACTGAATACTGTTGCTCTGTTGGGTTAAGGGCATGAAAGGCAAAGGCTACAGGCTTTTCGACAGTTTTCGACACCATTCTGTACTTGTGAAAGCACAGCACTGATTGCTGTGGCAGATGCATCGCAGGACTGAATAGCCTCCACATTGGAATGAAGTGGATGAATGCCCTATGCCGACAATTTGAATCCCACAATGTCAATGGTTGGCACAGCAAATAGACATTTGTCACCATTGAGGGTCAAGTGCTGCTTGGCTAGTGCATCAAACACCTTACTTAGGTGCTCATCGTGGATCTGTCTAGTTGCCCCATGCACAACCACATCATCCAGATAAATAACCACACCTGGTATGCCAGCTAACACAGAAGTCCTTATTTTCTGGAAGCAGGAAGGGGTGGAGATAAGGCCAAACGGCATCCTGGTATAGCGAAAGACCCCTGTGTGCGTCACAAAAGCTATCAGGTTCCTGCTGCTTGGATGTAAGGGCAGCTGCAGATACCCTTCTCTAAGGTCCAACTTGGAGAACACTGTAGAGGTATAGAATTGGGCTCTGAGCTCCTCAGCGAACAGATCTAGCCCCATCAAATTTGCTCCCTTTTTCGCCACATGAAATACAAATGAATGCAGTGTTAATTTCCCATAACAAACAATCAATTCAAGTGAGCACAGTATTTCTATTTTGGAGTTGCCATACCCACACAGGGCAGTAAAGGGTGCACCCAAGGGAAGCGAGTTAAAAAAAACCTCTCTGTATGTGTCAGCATTCAGAAGAGATACACTAGTTCCTGTGTCTAAGAGCAAAGGGATCCACACATAATTTCCAGTACAGTACATGATTTGAACGTTGCCAGTCCTGATGTCACATTATGAATAATGGTAGGTGTAGAGAGGGCTGTGTGCGTCTCTGATCTGGTGGGGGCTGATCGAGAGACATTGGCAAAAATATAGTGAGATCCATAGTTACCACAGCACTGCTGTTTTTGTGTTCGCATGCTCTGTTGCCTTGTGAGATAATTACAAAATCAGGAGTATCAGCAGCTGCTTCTGTGACCCTGCCTGGTTACTGGTCCATGGGTGGGGATGCATCCATGTGTGATAGTTGGCTGGTTGTGGGCTTAGTTTGGTTTGCCAATGTGACTGCACATTCTGCTGCACTCTTGACTTGATATGCAGTGGCTATTGCTCTAGACCAGTGGTTCCCAATCCTGGTCCTGGAGAACCCCCAACACTGCACATTTTAGATGACTCCAAGACCACAAATGTGTGTGTCAGATAAGAAAGACACCAAAAGCATGCAGTGTTGGGGGTTCTCCAGGACCAGGATTGGGAACCACCGCTCTAGACAGTGATAGATCGTCAGATTCCAATAATAGAGCTTCCCGAATTTTTCTCATTATTTGTGTGTTCAATTGGTTGATCACAAATCATTTCGTCGTGCAGCGCCCCGAATTTACAGGAGTTGGCCAATCCTCTTAGGTTGGCGACGTACTGATGAACTGACTCACCGGGAAGCTGGTGGCATCTGCAAAATATGAACTGATGCAGCAAAATGCTCTGTGGGGTGGCAAAATGCTCATTCAACAGATTCACGGCCTCGTCATAAGTGGCGTCGTTGTCAGTGTTGAGACAGTGCCAGACAGTGTTGCAGCAGCGCCTTTTTTCTGAGCGCACTCACTTCAGTAAGGCAATGAGATAGGTTTCGAAAGACTGCAGCCAGCAGGACGATGGAAAGGGCTTGGTAGGGAGTTCGAGAAAAGGCAGTGGTGGGGATAAAGAGTAATGCCATAACATTCAGACAACTTAATGGCTGTTCAGGCCTGTATGAAATGTTCGGCACAAATATTTGGTTTGATTTTCGCAAGTGATTTTACCAGTGTGTCCAGACCAGACCCATAGACGAAGCTGAATGAAAATTAGCTAATCGCTAATTTTTGCACTGAACATTCAGCAGGCCTTTAGGTGTCAAAATACAATTTGGGGCACTTGCATATTTCTATCTGAATGTACATGAAGAACTCAACTGTAATACATTATTTGTTGTTTGTTTGCTTAGAGTAATATGAGTATGCCTCAGTGAACTGACAGGACTGAAGTCAGCCAACTTCCCTCCATAACAACAAAAGTTCTGAGTGAGGACAACCTTGTGTTGGGGGTGGGGGTCATGAAACAGGAGGCCCTGAAGGGATGTTTCAATTAAAGACATTGTGATATCCTCCACTGTGAGGTTCATTGATCATTGCAGTGAATCAGCCCTCCATGAAAAGCAAGGAGATGATTTTTTTTCTTCTCTAATAGGTGACAAAACTCACAGTGTGATGGTTTTGCCTTCTATCCTCTCCTCTTTGTCTCTCTGTCTCCTGCCTCTCTTTCTTTTATACTGTATTTCCTTCCCTTTTTTTTTTTCTCTGGGAAAAAAAGAGAAATAAAGGAGAGTGAAGGAAGGTGCTTGGTACACATGTCAGACATGCTTTGCAGCCTCTCTCCTTTCATCTCTCTGGTTTGAGGGCTTTGATTATGGAACAGTCTATTATATTATCAAGAGCTGGCTAGCTTTTCAAATCATGAGAGCCAACATTATGTGTGGAATTTACACTCCATTGGCAAAAAAAAGAAAGAAAGAAAAAAAGAAAATCTAATAAAAAGGTGCAGCCTAATTATTACTCTAGATGAACTCATACATATCCCAGTCTGTTTCTCAAGCTAGCAATCTAGAACTAATTTCTGCTAACTTCAGTTTATATTGTGAGCTTGAAGGTATATTACACATTTATAGTGATCCATGCTAAATTTACTTTAATTATATGCCACCAGCCTTAATTCATTGTCCTTTTCATATATTATGCTGTTAAACTCTGGAGGAAGCACATTTCCAGGTTATAATTCTATAAATCAGTACAGTTTGGTTTCTCTTTTTTTGTTCTTTTCTTCAAGGCTACTGCCTTTATCTCTCTACAGGCTTCATAACAATATGATCCGTGTACCCCAGTCTAGCACTCAGTCCCACTGTGATTTGACCTCCACAATACAATATAGTTAACTTTGAAGATCAAATTACATATCCTTCTGACATAAATATGTATTCATTACTCTTCTTCCCTGGGAGAAAAGAAATTAATCATTTGCATTTTTGCTATTGATTTTCAGAAAAGAATCCTGGCAGCATATCAGCTTCTGCCAAATGGTCCAGTTTTGTGGTGGGATGGAGGAGGACAGAAACATTGGGTGTGGCGAAAGGCCACAGAGATGTGTTGAAAAAGAATATAAAACATGAAATAGTGGAAAATACAGGGAAGATTGTGTCATTGGTCAAATGCAAAAGGGGTTCAGTAGTGGGGTTCTGGCTGCCCCTTATTGGAGTATGATACTTTTACTACAGCTATGACCATATGGGACATGGGACACTCTATTGGACACTCTGTTTTCCCTTCTTAGTATTTATTTAAAAGTTTTATTTAAAATATATTGTCTCTCTAAGGTCTAATGACACATCCACTGTTTTTCCTTGCTCACCCATCCACAGTGATCAGTTGAATCATTGAAATAATATTTCCCCCCCTTCCTTTCACAAGTTCACAGGTTCTCATTGAATGGCGGAGGAAATACACATATTTGATTTGCTGTCCTTGGTGGAAGGCTTGAGCTTGTGATTTGACCTGAAACTCCCTCCTGGAGTGGCAGAGAGATGCCAGAAAACAGTTTAAAGACTCAGCATGTTAGAAAGATTTCTTAAGGATGATATATAACACTGAAGACTGGAGTAATGACTGTTCACAATTCATCTTTGCCATCACAGGATAAATTTTAGAATATATTAAAACTGACAATGGTTATTTTAAATTAGTTTAATTTTTAAAGTAGTAGTATTTCACAACATTTACTGTAGTTTTAATCAAACAAATTTAGCCTTGGTCAGCATTAGAAACTTCTTTCAAAAACATGAAAAGCTCTTACAAATCCCAAACTTATGAAGATTAGTTTATATATATATATATATATATATATATATATATATATATATATATATATATATATATATATATATAAACTAATCTTCTAGCACAACTCAAAGACTGCCTCCCACCCACACTGGACCCACACCAATTTGCCTACCGTAGCAATAGTAGCACAGAGGATGCAGTAGATTGGGGCTCGAAAGTTTGGGCACCCCTTGCAGAATCTGTGCATCTTTTTTCCTTCTGGAGCATCAGTGAATGTTTGAACCTTTTTTAATAGTTGTGTTTGAGTGCCTCAATTGTCCTCAGTGTGTAAAGATGCATCTCAAAATCATACAGTCACTGCTGGAAAGGGTTCAAATATGCAAAGATGCTGGAAAACTGAAGAATCTGCAGGACCTTAAAGATTTTTCTGAAGAACAGTTCTCAGTTTAACTGTTCAGAACAAACAAGGGACACATGCACAACCATCACAAAACAGAAAGACAGTCGTGGATCATCCAGGTAACCACAAACAGCATTAAGAACCAATGGTTCCCAAACTTTTGAATGGGGTTATTTTAATAATTTCAGCAATTCTTTTGTCTTGTGGACTAAATGTAAACATCTTTTATGTACAATATCTTACTCAGGACAGTACTAAATAAAAAATAACATGCATTTAGTATGATCTCTCTTATTTTTTGAAAATTATTCACATTTCTTCATAGACACATAAATAAAACAACCCAAATCTCAGCGAATACTTGCCTCAAAGACAAGATAAATATATGCATAGAAAGCTATAAATGTCTACTTTAAATTAACCAATTCAAGTCAAAATTGGTTAATTCAAGTCAAAATTTCTGTGTGAAACAGTAGTAACAGACATGATGTGTATGATATGGAAATGGTCCATGTACATTTTGATAGTTTGTTTTTCCATTTGAAATGAAATAAGCAGAAACGAGAAAATGGTCATTTTCTTGTTTTTGTTTTTCATTTGTTTGAAAAAAATGAAATGGTTCACGGGTAGAAAACGGATAGATCACTCAAAATTCGTTTTCCCCTTGGGGGCAGTCATGACACGCCCCTTTCCACCGATTGGTCAACCAAATATGAGCCTGTGACGTCATCCTCAGTTCGTTCACCAAAATAATAGCCCTCTGCTGCTATATCAATATATCATCTTTCTTCTGTGCAACCTAATGCGTTTCACAGAAATATTTATTTCAGAAACATTAACCCAGGCTGTTTTAATTAGCTGTGCGTTGTTAATGGTGAAGCTGCACTACCCATATAGGAGCAGATGAGTAGCACAAATAAAAAATAAAATAAATTTAAAATAAATTTAAGGATAGCCTGTAGTAAATTTCATTAATTATTTAGTCACTGTAGTCTGTTTTTAAGCTGTCATTGTGTTTTTAAAATGTAAGTGCCTCTTCATCTGTAGACAGCCAAGTGCATGACATAGTTTTGTAAGCTACTGCTCAGGTGAGGCTAACTTAAGCAATAAAACGAGACTAATAATACATTCGGCTAGATAAAACATCTTATGCTACTGATTCTTTTGACAGGTATAATTTACTCTTTCTCTGTCTTTCTACTATGTAGGCGATCCACTTCATGTCAGAGCTTTATCTTACCTGAATAAACTGGAAACGTGCACTCGTCATTTCGTCTTTATTACAATTTTTTAACATTTTATACATTAACATTTAATCATTTAGCAGAGCAATTTAACCAGTGAGTGATGTGACAAGTCTTGATTATTTTTAGTCTATTTTGATGATTACTGCTGAGTCAACAGGCTCATGGTATCAAAACTACCAAAAATGTTGAAAATTAATCAACTATCGTGCATGGCATTCCTTGAAGTATACAGTATGGAGTCACACAAAATCATTCGCAAAATCACCACCAGGTGGCGCAAAGGAACAGCTGACATGGCACCATTGCTCAGACTGGAATTTTTAAAATGAACATTAAATAATCATACGTTTTATAGAATTTGACATTGTGACCCTCCAGTAGGGTTGCCTACTTCATAAACACATGGTCACTGTGTGTGTGTGCTTATTTTTCAATTAAAAACATTTTATAGATTTAATATGAGCTGCTTTTGGTACTTGACACTTCTTTATTGGACATTTTGTGTTTCACGGAAAATTTTAAATGTTTTCCTCTATTAAACAACATTAAAATATTACTTTCCTTACTGATCACGGCTGTTGCGCGACTGATTTGCTGAAGTCAAAACACAGACGGAATTGGCTTTAGCGCCATCTTGCTGTGAGGAACATCTACAGCCTTCCTCAAACAATTATGTTCACGATTTCTGATTTACGTATAGGCTACTGCGTGAGGGGGGCTGTGATTGAATGATGATAGGTATCGCAATCATTCTCAACTCAGCACTCTTGCGGTTACCAGTCGGTGGTTAGCAGAAACGAGACAAGTGAGGTCACGTACAGGACACATAAATTAAGCCCAAAATATGGGATGTCCCGGCTAAAACGGGACGGTTGGCAACCCTGTCCTCCAGTGAGTTTTTCTAATTTATAACCTCTATAGTTTTATTTATTTATTTTTAAGTCACATTAGATAATTAGTGTAAGCCATTTAAAAGAAGAACAATAGCTTATCTCTCTTATAGCCTAACATTGCCTGGTATGAATAATGTTAATAATAGTTTGGTTAAAAGATTGGGGGAAGATGTAAAGAGCAAACATTAAAGATCAAAATAAGAGCTACAGATGCTGAACATCATCAACAAATATAGGCTAATGTACAAATACAAATAAATAAATATATATATATATATATATATATATATATATATGTATATATGTATATATATATATATATATATATATATTATTATATATATATATATATGTATATATATATATATATATATATCGTTAAATGTGCGAAATTGATAACACTGGTGTTGTCTTAAGTTAATTATGTGGGAAAATTTTCTCACCAGTACAATGCTGGCTACATGTTTCAGGTTTACTGTTGAGTGATTGTTAAAGGCTCCTTAATATAGCTACTATCAGAGTCAGAAGGATGTCTTAGGCCAAAGACTAGGGACTTTTGTTAGGCCAAGATACAACTGTCATTATTTGGTGATCTGGTGTAATTATATAATACAGCATAAAAATCAAACACATCAACACACGTAATAATATGTCTATAGCCAAAACATGAGTTTTTTTTTTTTTTTTTTTTTTGCTTAAACATTATTTATGAGTTGGTGTAATCAGATTGAGTAAATAAATATAGGCTACTAAAACAAATAATTAAGACATTATAGACAATTACTAATAAACAGATTCATTTTTAATGGCCTTTTTATGCCTTTATTCATCCAGGACAGTATAGAGCAGACAGAAAAGCACTGGTAGTGAGAGACAGGGGAACGGTACCGCCAAACATCCCAATGTTAACGGTCAAAAATGAAACTGTTAGATTCCTGTTTTTATTCTGTCTGAGAGAGAGAAAAATATTATTAGAGAATATGACACTGATGCTACGTTTTTAAAATGCAAGGTATCTTACCAGGTGTAATACTAGCACAATAGAGCTACTTTTTACTCAGTTGATTTTCAATTTTTACGCATATTACGCAGCATATTTTATGAATACTACATATTTGGGAGTAAGAATTTTTTTTCTTGAGTATCATTTTTTAAGTAGTCTTTCCACTCCTGGATATGGTGATAAAAACAGCTGGAAATCAATTCACTTTGTCAAGCTTGAAATAACAGAGTTTACTCAAACTAAACCCAAATTTACCGGGGTAGCCATGCACTGAAACTGGCTTTTGTGCAACAAGCCTAGTTGCACAACGTCCTGTTTTAATACCTGTGTGCCCCCTTCACCGCTTTTACCTATCATTCTTTCCTTTCCATTTCTTCACCCTACTTGACATTTTAGATTCTGTGGATGAACAGCCATTGGAAGGTAACTATTTTATTTGAAGAATGTATATACCAACACATATTACATATTTCCAAAACACATTTACAATTTAATAACACAGCCAATGTATATTCATAGACGCCTTTGTTTTCTGGTGTGGCATGGAGTCCAAATTAGATGCATACTCAGATATCATAAGCAGCATGATAAATAATGGATTCACAGACAAGCAAGTGTCAGATTTTCTGCTATTTGAATGTGGCATTTCGAGGGACTCATCAAAAGCAAACATATGCCAATTTTGTGCAGAACGGGGGTTAAGAGAGTGCATGTACAGGATTCCCAACTAGAGGCAAAGGTTGCTAAAGCAATTACCGAGGTAAGCATGTAAAAATAGTTGAATTACAAAATAAACAGCTCCCGATCGGGGCAAAGTTCACGGGATTTTGTCCACAGAATGACAAGAGCATGTACATTTTAACAATTTTATTATTTAACACTTAGTATAACTTAAGCGCTGCAAGGGGTGCATATGACCTGACATTTTATCCTACGGTACCCATCTGATTTTCTTATCAGGGCTTAATTTGCATGCACACGTCAATATTGCATCATTTTTCTCATGCTGAACAACAATATTTCATGTATCTGCATTACTGTATGGGTAGGCTTAGAGTTGAGGTGGCTGTAGACATAAATAAATAACAATCTAATGGGAAGAAAAAAAAATATTTATTGTTGGTTTCCGGTAGTACATTTTCTAGTACACAAAACAAGTACTTTAAAGGAATTCTTTAGCTTATTACAGTTACTGTGGCAGCCAACAACAGCACAGCTTAACCCTCCGCATATATGTAGTTATACTGGAAAAAGTTTCAATTCAGTCGATCTATTTTTACCCCATTTTAACACGAAAGTAGTAGGTAGAGTAGTACAATCGTTTTTATTAACTTCTTAGACTTACAAAGCTTTTGGGAAACGCATCCCTGGCTGTTTAATGAAGAGAAAGAGAAAATGTAGTAGAAATAAATATGTTAAGAATATGTAGAAGCGTAGGACTCTTATTATGTTTTTGTAATGTTTGGTTGACCAATCAGACATTGTCGTTGTTTACTGTTCTTGAGAAGGATTTGATCACATGAGAGACTGAGCAACGAACAATTCAGTTGTTGTTCATTGATTTCAGCCATGTTCACAAAAGTTGTAAATATAACTTGAATTACTCATTTTGAATCAACTCTTTTTGAAAACTGAGGTTTTAATTTCTGTGAAGGGATTTATATGTGAATCTATTTATTATTATTATTATTATTATTATTATTATCATTATTATTATTATTATTCATTGATCAAATGTATTTTTAAATCTTTTCTTTCTTTTGTTTTGCAAATTTGAAAGGAGGAGAAATACATTTAACAAATTTAAAAGAAAGGGTATCAAATAAGGAATTTAAACTGATTATTTCATTGAATTGAATTTTCATTCATAGAGTGAATTCAGTGTTATGTTTTTTTTTTTTTTTTTTTTTTTGAAACAAAGAAATAAGATATAATTCACTTAATTTACATAAACATTGTTAAGAAGGGTGATTATACTTACCTTTTGTGACCTTTTGGGTACGTTTGAGTCTTGAAATCTGTAAGAAAAAAGGGAAAAGTGTTAAGAATACCAGAACGGATTAACTTAGTGTTTAAATAATTTCATTTTGCTTATTTTGTTTTGAGAGCTACATATTGTATTTAAATTTCTCGTTCTATGGTATACCTTTGAGATCTAATATCTTCAAAGAAAGATAATTCATTCAGTTAAACTTAATACATTGTGTGAGTGGTTCATTACTGTTGAGAGATCCTTATTCTCTGTAGGTGAATTTAGTATTCTGATTCGACTAGTCCATACGCTGCCTTTTTTTTGTCTGTATAAAATTGAACGACATGTTACACAAGTATAAACAGAAGGTCATATGGAAAGGTTTCATATAAACTACTTAAGAGCTACACATTATGCATAAGAAAAACAGATGCTCTGCCTTTTTGCATAAATTACCCTACATGCACCTTGAGCTGGGATAACCAACCAACACTTGGGTGTAGGATGCATGCGCGCGTGCACACACACACACACACAGGTCATCAGGATCTTGTCTTGTACAGTAGAGTCCTCTCTGGCTTGTTTCTGACTCACACATTCAAACCTGCATCAGGTGAACTCTGATGTCATTTAGTGTCAGTTGGGAACTCAGCCTTTCCTAACAACCATGTCTCCAACACACACAAAAAAAACCCTAAGACCATCTAAATAAGCCTCCCACTTTTACAGTTTGTTAAGGGAGTCCTTGCACATTATGGGGGACTAGCAATGACAAGTAAAAGAGACACAATTTTACTTTAATTTCTCCCAACTGACAATTATCACAAGATCAGTTCACTAGAAACGTTCTGCAATGTTACATTGATCATGGACCAACTCCTTAGCCAAATCAAACTGTTATCTACTTCAGAATGATTCCCAGATCACTCTCAGGAGAAAACCCACTCACAGACAATAGAAGATGGTAAGTATTCCATCATAACCACAGTAATGGTCTGGATCTGCTCTAGGTAAACCTTCCTCTGTCTTTAGTATTCAATTATACAACAGTTAGTTCCAGTCCTCAAATTTGATTGGTGTTTCAAGGGAAATTTTTACTGATTGCATCAGTCCGATTGTCTATTCACACATTCCAAAAAGACAGTAAGTCAGTCAGTCAGTCAGTCAGTTAGCCTTTGTGTTAGTTACGAGGATTTTTCATTGACTTTTTTAATGCACATCTGTCAGTCATTTAATCAATCACTCAACCGAATCAATCAAAAACACAGATTCAATTGAATCAATTACTCAAGTATACTTCAAAAACTAAACAACTGGCTATGCTACAGGGGTCAAAAAACAACTATATAGCCACCAGTGCTCATTTGATACACGAGAAGTAATATCAGATGAAAATAAATAAATGTTTGCTTAAATATAAAAGGCATTTGAATTGGGTTAAATCATTAAAAAAGATTGTTGATTAACATGTTTAGGCATAGGAGATACAAGAGGCCCTGGAGACTCATGGAAAACTGGAGATGCAGGAGGCCCTGGAGACTTGTGAAACACAGGAGATACAGGAGACCCTGGAGACTCGTGGAACAGAGGAGATACAGGACCCCCTGCCCTGCACATTTTGTATGTCTTCCTAATCTGACACACTCAATTTAGTTCTCGAGTCTCTACTAACGAGCTGATGAGTGGAATTAGGTGTGCTAGCTAAGGGAGACATACAAAAGGTGCAGGGCAGGGGAGCCTCCAGGACAGGTTTGGGAACCACTGCCCTAAGGCATGAGCAGGCTTCTGGATAAGCCCTGGGCTGAGAGTGAACTCCAGGCTGAGCTTCTGTAGAGGAGCAGGGAACATTGGAGGGTGCTCTGGAGGAGCAGTCACTGGGGAACGCTCTGGAGGAGCATACACTGGAGCAGGAGCTGACACTGGAGATGAGGAGCTGAATGATGAAGGAGGGCTGGGAGAACCTTTTAGGGACTCAGGATACGTAGGAGAGCTGGACAAGACAAATGGAGACAAAGGAGAGCTAGGCTCCTGATTGAGCTCTGTAAAGTGAGCGGGCTCCTGGTAAAACTCTGGAGAGCATTCTGGAGAGTGGACTCTGGAGAGCATTCTGGAGCAGAGCTTGAAAACTCCGGAGCGGAGACTAGGAATGTGGAGGATTCAAGCGTGGGCTTGGGGTGAGCTGGAGAGGGCTTTTAGGGAAATTCTGGATATGATCGGTGGTCTGTAACAGTCTCGTAGTGTGAAAATACTGGATCAAACTCCTCTAGTATCAGGCAGAGTGTGTGTTCTGGAGCTGGCTGGTTTGGAAACTCTGGAGAGGAGACTAGGATTGTGGAGGATTCAGGCTTGGGATTGGGGTGAGCTGTGGCGATCCATCTGTCACAAGATGGAAATGGAAAGACATTTTGTGAGTCTTCATCCACTTCTCAAACACATAAACTAGAACCCATTACTTGGAGGACTTGATTAATGAAATCCACCAGAGACAATTCATAAATGTCCAGAAGCATGAGGATGATTAGCAGATCGTCATCCAGTCCATTCAGCAAATCGCGATTCAGAATAGAATCCTTCCAACTTACCCGATGGACATGCTCCACAAACTCCTCCACATAACTCTCCAGAGGACAGCCATCTTATGGAGATGGAGAAGCAGATACACTTCTGGAGAGCCATTGTTGTAATCCATATTGTGGTCTGATCCTCTGTCACACCTTTCTACAGACCAGAGACATGGAGATCTTCAACAATAGAAGGTTTATTAAAACAAAGATCTAAACCAAATGTCACTACACATAGACGAGACAAGACAATCTTGGGGACCACGTAGAAAGTAATGTCCTGGTGACGAAAAGATCGCTGGCAAGTGAAGGTTATTGATGATGAGGGACAGGTGAGGGAATGTGAAGGATTGTGGATAATGGAGTCCATGGGGAAAAACACAGGAGAACCAGGCAGAGGAACTACGGAGCCCCGCACGTGGCATGCAGGAAAAAATAGTAGGCTAAATCGTGTGCACGATTTACTAATTCGTTCCCTCAATGTACTAAAACGTGCACATGATCACTATTGCGTTCCCTCAATTTACTATTTCGTTCACTCGATTTATAAATTGTGTGCATGATTTACTAATTCGTTCCCTTGATTTGCTAAATCGAGGGAACGCAATAGTAAATCGAGGGAACGCAATAGTAAATCGAGGGAACGCAATAGTAATCGTGTGCATGTTTTAGTACATTGACGGAATGAATAAGTAAATCGTGCGCATGATTTATTTTTTCTTGCATGTCATGTGCGGGGCTCCATAGGGGAACAGACAGGACCATGACACACATAAATTAACAAAGTGAATCTATTTATGAGTGAGTGAATCATTCACTCAAATAATTTTTTTAATTACTGCTACTATATGTTGTTTGAAGAAGCACAAGTTGATTCTTCTATGTTTTTCTTCATTTGGATATCCAGTGAAACAGTATAACAGCATGGTATTCAATATCATGTTCTTGCTATTGTGATATTGCTTAAATCTAAAATTTTGAAACAGAGTTTGCATTTTAAGGGATCCTTTAATGATCTAGAGGGGGAACAAAAAAAAAATATATATATAAAAAAATTAAATAAATAAACATGCTGAGTTTAACACAAATTAAAAGCCACAGACTTTGATGGCTTGGTTTGGGAGGGGTCAATATCACAGGACGGATGAGGCTTCTTTTATACACTATGCTTGAGAGCATGATCTCTGTCAACATTTGATATCCTCGAAGTGCAATTATAATGAGCAGCTCCTCTGTGGGAATGGAACATGAAATAGTAATGCATACAAGTAGTTTGGCGAAGTGAAGAAATATGAATTGTGCTATTAATAAAATAGGGGAAAGGAATTGTAAGATTCTTTGCACAAGATTTTTAGTCAGTCTCTCTCTTGCTTTCTCTTGTTCCCTGTCTTGCTACGTAGAATGCTGCTGTGTATTTTTTTTAAACACTTTTTCTTGTCCAAGCTTAATGTGCAGAGATGACTAAAAGTCAATTAGTTTTAGATTGATTTCTCAGAAAACTGTAAACACTATCAAAACACTTTAACAGCCCGTAGCTCTGTTATTATGGATTTTGGTAGGGTGTAGTTCCACTACCATCCTCTGGGGGCTCTAAGTTGAGTACTTTCTCTAACTTAAGCCATGTGAAGCAGTAGAGGAAGTTAAGGACACAAAGCCGCGGTGTCCAGTGGATGAAGAGATGGTGGATTGTAATCAAACTGTATCGTGAGTGTAGCAATGGATTTTGATTCAGATGGTGGCAGATGACAGGTGGCCTTCAGATATGGAGGTTTACCAAACTAAAAAGGCAAGGAATAAAGCATGGTCTGAAGCGTGTAGTGGAGGAGAGAGTACTCCAAGACAAACTACCAAAAAGATCAGAGCTAAACCTAATGGAAGTAGTAGGTTAGATGATGATAAACAGGAAGAGTGGAAAGTCATTATTACGCTTAGTAATAATAAAGGTCACTTTCATCCAGTTCATGTAACTAAAGCAATTGAGAAGGAAATTGGGAAAATTAAATATGCTAAATTGCTGAATAACAGAATAATTCTAATTTCAGCAGTAAATAAGAAACAGCAGGAGATGATTCTGAAAATGAGTAACCTTGGTGGTGGAAAGTTCATGTAGCAGGAATGGCAGCAAAGTTAAGAGGAGTGATATCAAATGTGCCTCTGGAAATGTCCATGGAGGATGTGAAGAATGAGATACAAGGTGGGAATGTAATTGAAGCCAAAAGATTCCAAATGAATAAAGGTGGTGTTAAATCAGATAGCATGACTGTACTGCTTGTTTTTGAAAAGATAATGCCTACTGAAGTTCAAATGGGTTGGATCAAATACAAAGTGAGGAATACATTCCACAACCGATAAGGTGCTTCCAATGTGAGAGAATGGGGCATACAGCACAACAGTGTAAATGGAGACAAAGATGTGCGAAATGTGGAGGAGAACATGACTATGGTAAATGTAAAAGGATGCTAAACTACAATGTTGCAATTGTGGAGGGGAGCATAGTGCTGCATATGCTGGATGTGTAGTACAGAAACAAGCTAAAGAAGTACAAAGATACGTAAGGTCATGAATAAGGTGGCATATGCAGAGGCCTTAAAGGGTATTGGCAATTATGAAAACAAACAACATAGACAAATAGAATATCAAGAAAATTTTCATGACAATACAAGGTATGTAGTACCACTGAATTCAGACACAAGGAGATATCAGCCAGGAAGGTCAGAACCTCCACTTTTTTTTTTTTTTTTTTTTTTAATCATATTTAAGGTCCACACATTAAGTGTGGTTGGTGATCCCCTCCCTCAATATATTTTGTAGCGACTCCTTCTTTGAGAGAGTGCTTGAAAATTAAAATTGAAAAAGAAAAAGTAAAATTGAAAAAATTGAACTGAATTGAAATTGAGTAGGGACGGTTACAACACTTTTTAGTATATTGACTCATGGACATGAAATGACTGAGCGAAAAACAGAGGAAAGAAAGAAAGCTTCTCCCCAGCACACACATATTAATCTAGTCTATCTTGGTTGCCTAGTTACAATAAAACTAAGCTGATTTCACAATACTTTCCCAAGGGTGAGTACATAATGTAAGTACAACGTAATGACATTTTTGGGGGGCAAAAGCTGTTCATCACTATCATGACACTCGCACATTGTATACACACACATGCACACTCCCTTACTCACACCTTCACACATATGTCTCTTGAAGTTGACTATCACCCACACAAACAAACACTCTCACAAACACATACATGCCCAAAACATCCACCCTCGGCCCACACTCCCTCAGCAAATGTGCACTGTTGCCCTGAATAATTTAACAGCACAAGCAATGCAGGGATATTTCACAACAATTTACACCTGCACACAAAGACACACACATTCACATTCAAAAAAAGTTCAGTGAAGGCTTGCATCTGAGCCACACATACCACGTGTTGCCCCTTGGATCTTTTATTAAAGACTAGTGCTTGTAATTTACTTGGCTATTAGCAACACAACTGGCAGCTGTGTATATGCACATGCATGAGTGTAATGGTAAAAATAAAAAATGCTGTGTGTTTTTTTCATCCACTGCGGATCAGGGATGGGCAGTATTTCAGATACATGTATTTAAAATATGTATTTGTAATACAAAATACTATTTTGTATTTAAAAGCCTTTGAAAAAAAAAAATCAAATGCATTTTGTATTTAAATACATTTAAGGTTAGTATTTTTTTGTATTTTCAGAATAAATAAAATACTTTGCCCCATTCAACCTCTTTATCAGGCAGCTTTCATCAGTTAATACATACACACACCCTCCCCACAATATTCATAACTTGAGCAGCAGCTATACAACTCCATTCAGCATTGAGTGAGCGACTTTACTGGAATAAGATGAGGTGATAATATCATGGTCAACTGTATTTGTTGATTAAAGTTAAAATAGTGCATCATTCAGATTTGCCTTCAGTTAACAGAAAAGAGCAATGAATAGTGTTAGCCAATCAGTTTTGATAGTTAATCAGTTGTTGTTTCGTATCAACTAGCTTGTCAAATATGTTTAAAGCATTATTGCATGTTAGTCCTGGGTGATATGGCCAGGGATGGGCAGTATTTCAAATACATGTATTTGAAATACAAAATACTATTTTGTATTTAAATGCATTAAATCTCAGTATTTTTGTAGTTTCAAAATACATAAAATACTTTTTTTTTTGCCAAACAACCTTTTTATTAGACTGCTGATTTCCTGTATCAACAAGTATACAAAAATACTAAAAAAAAAAAAAAAAAAAAAAAATTACTAAGATTAAATGTATTTAAATACAAAATACATTTGACTCTTTCCAAAGGTATTTAAATACAAAATAGTATTTAGAATACAAGTATTTGATAGATAGGCCTATCTATATCTTTTAGTGGGCAGGAATTATTGCAAGGTTGGTGTGGAAAAAGAAGCATTAATGAATGAGCAATAGAAAGTGATGTGCTTGGTGCAGAGTGGAAAGCCAAGAGTGGAACAAGTAGGTCTACACTTTTGACTTAAAGACCCTTTCACACGGGAGAAATCACCAAGCAGCTACTGATTCCTGTCGTAGTGGAAGCGTTTTGTGCAGTTGAAGACTTGCTTATACTTTTGCTTGGCTCTATGTTGCTTGTCTCTTGTCAGCATCTGCTGACTGCCCACTCCTCCCTAAACAGACAAGGCTTTTATACTTAATGCGCTCACCATTGTTTAATTCTGTGAAATTATTCTGCGGCTGCAAGATTGCTTACAAGCACTCGCAAATTCGATCATATTACTCCGGTGTTAAAATCATTACATTGGTCACTTTTAGGATTCATTTTAAAATCTTGTTATTTGTATTTAAATCTCTGCATGGTTTAGCCCCATCTTATATTGCTGATCTAATCCAGGAACAAAAGTCAATGAGATCATTACGATCACAATCTCAGAAACGTCTTGTTGTTCCTCGGTCTAAGATGAAGTCTAGAGGGGATCGCGCATTTGCGGTCGCCGCCCCTAAATTATGGAACAGTTTACCTTTATATATGAGGGACCTTCCTACACTAAGTCAGTTTAAAAGCCATCTGAAAAGATATTTATTTATGATAGCGTTCGATCAAGATAAGTGTGAAGGGTGCTAGTGTCATTTATTTTCTTTTTATAATATATGTTTTTTGATGTTTACACTACCTAATTAGACTTAAGGATATGCATTTTCTTTTATTTGCGATTTTTTTCTTTGTTCATTGTTTTATTGCTTGTACAGCACTATGGTCAACTTTGTTGTTTTATTCAGTGCTTTATAAATACATTTGAATTTGAATTTGAATTTGAAATTACAGGGGGCGACTCGGAGTAATTGATCTCCAAACCATCAGAAAGCAGCATTACTTTATCCTTTATTTCTGATATTGCAGGCTCATTTTGTAAATGTAAGCATTTAAAATTTTAGACAAGTGCAAACTTCGTGCTTAATGAAAAAACTGTCACATTTACAAAATCAGGTGATTGTGTTCACCCGTCTATGCAAATGTATGTTTACGTAGAGATAAAATAATTAGGTTAATCACTGTCTGACACCAACAATTTAATTTGTGAAGACACTGATGAATGGTTCACAAAAAAAAAAAAAAAAAAACTTAAGGTTTTGGTTTTATTAATAATAATAATAATAATAATAAAATAGTGTTAAACTGCGAGAAAATAATGTTAAATGCTAGCTAAATGAATTCTAATTCAAAAATGTACATTTTAGATAAACTTTTTCATTTTAATTAACTTCATATACATCAAAATAAACTTAACATTAAAATATAAAAATCCTTTTTTTTGTGTGGTAGTTTCGCATTCCTAAGAGGTATGTAAAATGAAAACAAACGTTTCTAAGCAGTTGTGCACATCAAAATGTGTTTTGTTGGTTTGTTTGTTTTGTTTTTTCTTTCTCCAGAATAGGTCCACATAGATTTCATCCTGTAGGGATTCTTCTCAGGCCTGCACTGGATGGCCAATTTCACATGTATTTTGTGTTTTTTCAAAATACAGAATAATGTATTTTTATTTAAAATAAACATTTTTTAACAATTTCTGTAACAAAAAAAAAAAAAAAAAACCTGGATAAATGTGCTCAGTAGAAGGTGTTCTAGAAAGACCACGAGCTGCAGAATTCCGAATGAACTGGAGCTTATATAGCAATTTAGAGGGAACACCAGTGAGAAGGGCATTACAATAGTCTATACGTGGAGTGACAAATGCGTGAACGACAGTTAATATTACACAAATGGAAATATGCAGTCTGTGTGATATTGTTAGAGTTTTTAAAGGGTAGTGTACTATTCAAGACAACTTTTAACCTGTGAGAAAGGACAGATTGCATTATTATCAATGTACAAGGAAAAACAATTAGATTTAGACAAAACAGTTCTAGTTGCAACGAGTAGGGCTTTAGTTTTGTTGCCATTTAGCTTCAAGAAATTAGCTGCAAGCAAATCAATTTCAGCTAAATAACTGGACAGAGATGGTGGAGGAAAAGAATCAGTGGATTTAGCAGACAGGTAAAGTTGGGTGTCATCCGCATAACAGTGAAAATTAACACAGTGCTTCCTCAAAATGTAACCAAGAGGGAGTATATACATAATTAACAGTTCTCTGTTAATGCTGATTAAAGCAAGTCCATTAAGTTGTTCCTGATTCATTGTGGAGTGCAGGTGATTTTTTACAAGCTTCAGTTTTAAGAAACTTTTCTCTGCAGCTGCTACAGTTACTGGCAAGGTAACTGGAATTCTAAACACAATTCAGAGATTTGTATATATCTCCTGCAGTTGCTTCTGGTGAAGAAATCTCAGAAGCTCCATGGCTGTGTATTTCCTGAGACATCCTTGCTGAGTGCTTTCTCAATGTCTTTACAGTGTTTCCTTTTTTTTACTTCTTGACATGGATGCATCATCATTAAAATTCAAAAGGATACCAAAAGTGTCCCTGATATTTTCCAAGGTCTGAAATCTCTCCTCAAGGGATTGAAGTGCTAAATCCACAACGGTGTTAAAAATTGTCACTTCATTCGACTTTAAGCTGTGCACCGATAATTGTATGACACTAAAGTACCATGAGAGTGATTGCTCTGTTCTCTATAGCATTCGTGAAATAATGTCATGTAACGATCAATCTTCACAGTGCAAACAGCCAAAACCTGGATATTTTAGGCAATATAGAAATCCTAGCAAGGGTGTGTCCTGTAAAAATGGCCCGTATGGTCACCCTATTCATGCCCTTCATGTTAGAGCCATTGTCATATGAATGACCGGACAATCAGTAAAGTCAATCTGAAGGTCCTTCAACCTATTTCGGATTACAGTTGACATATTAAAGTTGTCTCTTCCATAACAAAGAATCCCAGAAAATATTATTTTATTTCTGGCTTTGGATGTATTTCCACAATGTGTATAATGATAGGGATCTGTTCCTGGTGGCTAATGTCTGGTGTACAATCAAAAATGATTGAAAAGTACGTTGAGGTGTGGATTTTTGCAACTATTTCTTTGGTCAGTTGACTACTCATGAGATTCAGTAGCTCATTTTGTATGTCTTTACCCAAGCAGTGTGTGTATGTGTGTGTGTGTGTGTGTGTTTGTGAATTTCCATCTTTAACTTTAGCCAAGTGCTCCTTCATGACTGGATCAAACTTTGCCAGAAGCTTCATTCACAATTATCAGAAACATAGAATTTGTCAGTGGATTCTTTAAATACAAGATTCCTCTCAGCAAGATACTGCATAATTGCTAACAGCCTTTGTTCCTCCAAGGGTCATCTGTCACTGATCTATGGTTTGACCAGTTTTAAACTTAAGGTGAGTGACAGTTATTTTATATCCAATGGACAAAGAGACTAGTCTTGTGCTGCCCGTCTTGACTGCTGAACTAGTTTGTTACGATTATGGAGATCCTGCCTCGAAGCCCAAGGCCATAGGCAATTTCCTGCTTTGCCTATAGCTAGCGCCGGTCCTGGTAATTTCTACAGTTATTTAATGTATATCATACAGTATAATCCATTTGTCCTTCATATCAGAAACAGCACGAGCACTTGGAGTACTACTGTACATCAGAAATGTACCAAGGCATCAGTTTATCATCTGACATCCATTGTAGATAGGATCACTGATTATAATTGGTTCTATATTGTCTTTTGTTGTCTTGCGTGCTTGCGTCCGAGGCAGACACAGAACCAGCACAGCAGCTCCGTGGGTTTTGAACAAGGTAGTGGAAGATTCTGGAGAACATCTGCGCTGTGTATCATTGTCCCTTATAAGAGAATAAGAAAGACCAGCAAGCAAGGTAAAAATATGCCTCAATGTCCGAAAGTTTTTTGTCAGATTTTTGCACAGCAGGTTATCCTAGTGACATGTCTCTCTACTGTCCTCTGAGGGCAAGTGTTTCCGTCTGCTGGACCAGGGTCTTAGGGACAATGAGCTGGATCTTATAGTTGTCATTCCTCTTCTGGATCCGCCGATACAGCAAACCCCTGTCCTGTTGGTCGGTGGAGTGGAGGGAGATATGAAAAGTCCCTGGAGAGTGTCGTCATCACCCTGTGCACTGCTGAGTTGCTCTGTGGAGAAGAGAAGGATGGAGAAGATGGTGTCGAAGTCTGGCCCAGTTGAAGTGGTGGCAAAGAATTCTCCATCGTTCATTCTGTTGATATTCCGTGAAGTGGTCAGGCAGTGAGATCGTTAGCCAGAGTAAATCCAGGGGCCAATGTGGGAGGCACTGGTCTGATCGTCGCAAAGGGAGGGGATATGGCAGTTTCTGGATCCCTTAGCTGTTTCACCCATTTCTTGTCTTCCCTAAAACACTCGATCTCTCTCCAGTGTCACCACGGAATCCTTTATAGATTCCTCCATTTTATCAAATTTAAAATCCACAGCCTCTCTTAAATACACTTCAGGGTTAAGATTACTTTCAACTGTCTGTACAATCTTTATCCAGTTTTAAAGCAATGTTTTTAAGAGCAACCACCTCAGCTCGAAGCTGTACACAGTCACAATGATGTAAAACCAGTTGATGATTTATTTAAGGGGGAAGCATTAAATTGGCTAGTCATCATCTTAAAACACCCTTCTCAACACAGCTTCTTTAAACATTTCTCCTTTGGGCAACCATATGTAACATTCGGCCCTATCGGTCAAATTTACATAGATTAAAAAGGGGTCCGATTATACTGTGTGAGAGCTTGGATGGTTTAAAAAACTGAAACAGACAACAGTTGTAAAGTGAAAACCAGTAGTGTATTTACAATATTCACATGAGATTTAAAACAACACAATAAAACTAGGAAACCTCAGGCTGTTAAAATCATACAATCCACAATACCATACCCTGAAGCAGTCCGAATGAATCCCAGTGTGATAATAGTCCCAATGGAAGTGTCCAACAGTGTATTTACAATCCAAGTGAAAGTCCAAAAACTTGTATCTAGAAAGGTGAGTCAGAATAAAACTTCACAGTCAGAGGTAGACAGTAATGAAGTATTTTTACTTTACTCAAGTTAATTTAAAAAGTATCTGTAGTTTATACTTCACTACATTCCAAAGCATAATGTCATACTTTTTACTGCACTACATTTCATAAATTAAAGTTGTTGTTGTTGTTTTACCTTTAAAACTTAAGAACATTAAAAAAAGCAGTACTTTCTTGTACTCAAGTAAATCTTTGAATTACTTGAGTAAAAGTAAGAAAGTAATATATTTCTAATGTAATGAAGTATTAAATATCATTTAATACTTAATTACATTAGATATCTATTACTATGCAGTAAAAAGTACAATATTATGCTTTGAATTAAAGTTTTCTAAAGAAAAACACTCTGAAAAATTATTGACAATTCAAAAGTACTTTTACTGCAGAGTAAAACTACTTGTCCTCCTCTACTTGTCCTCCTCTACTTGTCCTCCTCTATTCACAGTCCAGAATGGGTGATCACTAGCACATTTGTAAGTGACAGAGTGTTTGCTTGTCATGCTGCCTCCTTTATAGTGTCCATTTCCTATTTCCGGTCATGTGATCAGTCACATGACAGGCAGACCCAGACTAATTTAAAAACATACACACATTAAAACAGGTACGAGGAATAAAATGGCTAAGACATCATGTAAATCCATAAAACTCAAACATTCATCTGAAATTTACATTTATTCTGTGATTTACATGCATTATATGAATATTTACTTGCCCATATTTTAATTGAAGATATGTCATAATAGCAACACTATGAATGCAACGTGAACTACCTAGCCTTTAAGTAATTAGCCTATAAAGCTATAATTTTAACTTTACAAAAAATAAATAAATGAATAAATAAACAAATATATAAAATAACTACCCCTCATATGAAAATACTGGCAAAATGTGCAATTAGTATTCATTTTGCAAAGATAAAATACTTGATGGCTCGAACATTCATCTTATGAGATACACTAGCTTAAAGATAGGCTATATACACAAGTTATTTAAAAATTGTAGTCTATTTTGGGAGAAAAACAGGGCAAATTGAAAACAAACAGGATGCAGAGTGTAGGCAGAGTATAAATGCCAGTAAGAAGGTAAGTTAACCGACAGTTTAGATACACTCCTCCTGTTCTCTACTCCAATAATATGTGATCTAGACTGATAATCAGTAATCTCAGAAAAAAATAAAAATGCAGGTAATCTAGTCTTTAAACTCTCTTCTGTCCTTATATGAAAGCAGTGCCTCATTGTGTCATGGAAAGCCTTGTATAATACAAATACATTGTCCTAACTGCCTCCTCTGCTCACATTTTATTAAGTACAGTATTCCACGAGGACCAATACTTTAGAGGCAGCTCAAGTAAGGGGCCATAAATAATACAACATTAATCATGAAAGGCCCTGTTTGACTTGTCAAATTTATCCCCTATCTTAATGCCACTGTGTTTTAAGTGTAGTTTTCACACCGTTATACCACCTTGAGAGTTTTAACGTCAACCTCACTTGATGCGGTACCACAGCTTTATCACAAAGTTCTTTCAAATATACTGCCAAAAAAGTTTTTTAAACACATGTTTAACTTGGCCTCAAGTTTTAATAAGACAGAGTGGAATAAAAGTGGAAAAACATTTCCTTCAGATGTTTTTGATTATTATATGCAGAACTGTGTTACTCTGTTCTCTAAACAGTTAACTACAGTTCTGTCAGGACCTCTATCATCAAAGATGATTGACACAGTTTGGATTAGTGGTATGGTTCTGTTCTGGGCAAGAACTCCCTGTACATCCATGCAGCCTAGTATGGATAAGAGCAGGGAGAGCAGCGATAACCTCCCTATGGTAAACAGAACAGAACACATATAAATGTATTGCAGATATCAATAATGTTCAGTAATTGAATGTACACATTTTAGAAATTAGTCTAATTCAAAGGGGAATCAGAAGGCTGAATCCTGACTGGACGAGAGGTGGAGCTGGGGATGGAAGAGGGTAATTAACTATTGAGCAACAAGAACGCTGGTAATAATACTGAATGACCTTATATATGGATGCTTTGATAGGTGTCAAATCCCTATAGGTAGACGTGGATCAGCTAAGAGTCAGCAGATGCGGGCTTGACTAATGTGGCACACAGCGATCAAGGCAGCTCTGGCATAATGTCAGTAACACTTCTATAAATGACATAAAGTTTCTTTACAGTTAATGAGGTAAACATGCCAAAATAACTGCCTGTTTCTATTGAAGGGTAATTTCAATTAGTAGAATATTTGCAAAGTAAGGCCAGGAAAATAATACAATTGAAAACACCATTGTTCTTTTAATTAATATAGGGCTTTCGCATATTTTTTTTTTTTTAAATCTAATAATTATTGCTGTTGTTGTCAGCTCATGAGTCATGTCAATGACAGGTCATGCTGTCCCACTTTCAACCTACCCTTCTGTCACAGTGAGAGCAGCAGAGTTTACACTCTTCACTTTAGTGCAGAAGTCTTCTTTACCTCACCAGAGAGTCAATGAGTGCCATAGGGCAGTGACTCCATTTATTGTTAAAGGGATGTTGCTTTTCTCAACAGTTGAGGCCCCATGGTTTAGGTAAATTATCATAGTGCATAAATGAGTGATTATGTGTGTTATGAGGAAATAGAATAAGCTAATGATAATGCTGTGTAGTCAGAGTAGTTATTTCTGTTGTATTTTTAAAATGATAGCACGATGACAAAAATCGTGTACCCAAAATAAATACAGCCCTGGATGTTCGATTCAAAAACAAGGTTCAGGATGAGGCGGTTTGGACCCACATAGAGGAAGAGGCTGTCACATTTGCAAGCAGAAACCAGGTTTGTTCATGATCATGAAGTAGATTTATGTGTTCCCTTTCAAGGGAACTTTAAACTGCGTCCTCTAGGGGTCGCTATGGGGAACACCTCGTCGTGACCCGTGTCTGAAGCATACATTGAAAAAACACCAACGAGTTGGCCGGCGACAGCCTCTGATATCACTACCAGCGCGACTATTAAACAGGCACGTCATTCTCTTCTTCGACTTCACTGACTGTTTTGTTTGAAGCGTGCATCTGAGAAACGACCACGGTAAGAGCGATCTTTCTCTGTAATTATCATGGCATCCATTAGCAAGGCGTGTAGACAGTGTGTACATCCGTGTCGGAGTTATTTGACACCTGATGACACACACAGTCTTTGCGTCTTTTGTTTGGGCGAGCGATGTCCTTGAGGGGGCGATTTGCGTGCATTGCGAGCGTTTTCTTATGAAAAAGCTCTGCTCTCGTCTGTCTCTCTTTTCGAGGAAAGAGGGACAGCCATCTGCTTCCCGCGGTTCAGGACCCGCCGCTGCTGAGGCACGGAGGAGAATGAGCTCGTGGGGATCGCAGGTGGATCTCGCTGAGGAGTTTAGAGAGGCACTTTCCCTTTCACGCTCTTCGGCGGCCGACGAGAGTGAACTTCAGGAGGAAGATGTGTTGTCATTAACACTTTCTGATACTGAAGTTAGTGCTCTGCTGGGTTCTGCCCAGGAAGAGCAGGAGATGTCTGAGGGTGAAGAAACTGAGGCTGAGCCTTCTCAATCCTCCTGCCCTGCGTATGCGGAGCTGTTAGAGGTTATGGAGCGTGACACGGCAAAGTTGGACTTGCCATGGAAGCGTGCCAGCAAAGTGACGCCGCGTGGTCGGCTCGATGAGCGTTATTTGTCTGACCATAACCCTCCAGCCCAGGTGAGCCTTCCATTCTTGCCTGATTTACATACAGAAATCGAAAAAGAATGGAAGAGACAGTTTTCTTCTCGCATCCATCGGTTTCAGCATACGAGTTATGCCAACATCGAGGGGATGCGCAAAAGCGGCTATGAGAGGATGCCCCCTGTAGAAGAGATGCTGGCTAGCTATCTCTCTGTGGGGGAAACATCCTCTCTTAAACCTCCCTTTTTGCCATCTAAGCCCCTACAGGATACATCCTGCTTAACCCTCTGGAGTCTAAGGGTATTTTTGGGGCCTGGAGAAGTTTTGTCATGCCCTGACATTTGTGCTTTTTTTCAGTTTCTTATAAATATCTAAATGGCTAAAGTCTAATCTCACTGTATTCAGCACACAAACTAGGCTATAATAATATGTGAGCAGCATGTATGTACATGATTGTGTTTTTGAGAAAAAAAAATGTTATGCGTGGTTAGTGAAAAACTAAAAATGTTAAATCACTTGAATAAGGCAATAAAACACATACAGAAAATTGGTTCCCAGGAATTTTGAGAACTGGAGCTTGTAGATTAGAATTTTTTTTTTCTAAATGATGTGAAAATCATCTTGTTTACTCACTTACAGAAAACAATATATTGATTTAAATTTTCTAAGACACTTTTTGTTGGTAAAAGTCATATGCGAGTAGGCGTCAACTATCATGAATTCACACCTGAGAAGACAAAGGCCTGCATAATGAGCTGCATAATGAGCCATTCAGTCAGCTGTGTCACTGAGAGGGATGAGTTACAAGAAAGAATGTGAGGACAAAATAAATCTTTATAATTTTATGTTTGTAGTTTATTTAGAATATATTTAATTATCCCACGACATAATTTAATATTCACTTGTGAGTGCACTTAAACAGTTTATTAGGAAAAATCAAAGCTGACTTTCAAACTGAATTTTTTGCATCATTACTCAAGTCACACAATCCTTCAGAAATCCTTTTAACGGTCTTATTTTCTACAAAAAAAACATTTATTGTTATTATTATCATCATTATTATTATTATTATTATTAATGTTGAAAAGAGCTGAGAATATTTTTTTTAGGTTTTTTAGGGGGGATAAATTGAAAGAACAGCAATGATTGTTACATTTGTTACAGCTACATTTATATTATTTACATCAAGCTTTTGAATGGTATAGTAGTGTATATTGTTATTGAAACTTCATAATATTTCACTTGATTATACATTTAGTCAGGAATTATAGTTTGGAAAAGTCTTTGGAAAAAGTCTAACTAGTTAAATGTTTACACGTTATGTGAAAACTAGTACAAGCATATAAATAAATAAAAAGAGACTTACTCATGTTTATGATATCTGCTGAATAAAGTGCTTAATTCTTTTTTCTGAGGAAATCCAAATCTCAAATCCTCAACCACATCACATCTTTTTGGGGTGAATTATGTCTTATCCCTCTCATCGCGAAGCAAACAGTAAAATAAAAAAACTTGAAGAACAGTCTCGTTGCGTTGTCTTCTGTTGTGTGGGCGTATTCAAAAGCCGCGCACTTCAGTGAAACATTTGAATCTCAAAAGCGCGCTCGGCGCGGGGGTGTGTTCGCATTAGAAGATAATGAAGGGAGACGTGAAAAACGGACATCGCGTTGTTTTCATATGGATTACTTTATCACAGAATATTTGTTTTCAGCAGCACTTGTTTAGTTTAAAAGTAGATCAGCGCAGACAAAGGCTGCAGACAGCACTCCTTGTTTGTTATCTTTATTTTATAAGTGCACAAAGTTTTGTTGTTATTATGTCTGTATACAAAAAAAAGTAGACCCTTTACAGATTCGATTGATGTATTGCACTTATCTGTACGATCAAAACTGAAAGTGTAATTTAAGTTCTTTTCGGGGTTATCAGGAGAAAGTACCCCAAAACGCGTATACGCGTTAATCGACTCCAGAGGGTTAAATGGCAGAGCATACGCAGCAGCAGGTCAGGCTGTGGCTTCGTTGCACACAATGGCAGTGCTTCAAGCTTATCAGGCTGATCTGCTGAAGGACCTGGATAAGGCGAGGGCCTTTCAGCTGACCAGGTAGCCGAGCTGCGCCGCACCACAGACCTCTCTCTCCGTGCTACCAAGCAGGCCGCCTCCGCCATGGGTAGGTCTATGGCGGCCATGGTGGTAACGGAGAGACATCTGTGGCTGAACCTGGCAGACATCGGGAGGAAGGAAAGGGGCTTTCTTCTCGATGCTGCTGTCTCACCTTCCGAACTTTTCGGTACCTCCGTCGAGACGGTGGTTGAGAAGTTCAGGGAGGTGAGGATGCGCTCGGCTGCCTTTAAATCCTTCATTCCACGAAGGTCCAGGTCCGAGCCCGAACAACATAGGGGTCCTGGCCCGTCTCGGTCTGAGGATCAAAGACGGGCGCAGAAGGCTAGTGATGCGGCTAGCGCTCCCCCCCCGCCTGCGGGCAGGGGTAAGAGGAATTGTGGGTCACGAGGAGATAAGCAGGACCTGAGGGATGTGATTCAGACGAGGCAGCGTACTCGTCCGAATCTGAGCAATACCTAGGTAGCTACTCATTCCCTTTGGGTGGTCTTTAATTTCTGTTTTTATCCTCCCCTGCCTAATTCCCCTGTAACCACCAGCTCTCCACCTGGTCGAGGTTAGGTGGAAAATTCTTGACATAACAGTCTCCTATGCTGGACCTATGATGTTTTGGCTGGTTCTATGTCCATAGCAACCACCTTACTGATGGTCCGGACTAAAGGAGGCGCCCCTTGAGCGGGGCTCCAGTGCAGGAGGGTGGGTGAGTATGTAACCCTTTCTCTATATATTTATGTGTATTAAATTGCTGGTGGTTATGTGTCTACTAATAAACTCTGTGAGCTTCCTTTACAGTGCTAAGCAGTTACGTTGTTTACGTCCGGCCTTGTGCTCTGGTTTAGGCGACTGAGATCACAGGTTTCTGCAGGAGCCTCGCTGATCATCAGACAGCACTGAATTTCATGGATGTCCGGCCAGGTCACTCTGAGGGGCCTCCTGGCCGCTTAGTGGTGCTGTCGCATCCAGCGGGAAGTGGAGGTGGTAGTTACGGAAGACTTCCTGTATACACTGCCTCAGGTGATGCTCCCCTCACCAGAGGTGTTCAAGATTCGAGCTTGCCTCTCCCGTGCGGTTCAGCGTCTCTGCGATGCTTAGGAACCTATAAGTACACACGCTAAGCTCTGTGTACTTTCTGGAAACCACATGGTGGTCAGTGTGCATGTAACACTTTGCACACTTTCTAAATCCACGTAAGTGGTAAGTGTGCACGCAAGACTCTGCGCATTTTCTAAAAATCCTGTACGGTAAGGGTTACGCGCTCCGCCTCGTTGCCTTTCTTGAGATGATTCGACCTTGGTTCCTTGGGCTCCATTCAGCCAGTATGTATTTGTTTATACACTTCAAGCATCGCTCCCCTCAATATGAGGGGCTATTTGGGTGATTCTCGTGGTAGTTTAGCAGCGCTCCCCTTTTCCAAGAAGGGTCACCTATGAGCGCGCTACTCTGAATTCGGAGTTCTCCTCTCATATGAGACTGAGTTCGCTGTTTTTCCCCAGAGCGCTCCAGCATTATGTCCAGATCGAGTTATGACTCTCAAACATACTGTATTTGAGATGCAAAACCATTTCATCTATGAGCTGCTCTATCAGAGTGCCACGAGAGCCCCTCCTTAAAACAGAATTTGAAAATCCATGCTATGGTAAGTGTGCACGTGAAGTCTTTGCACACTTTCTGAAATCCACACTGTGGTAAGTTCGCACACTAGTACTCTGTGTTCTTTCTAAAAATCCTATGTGGTGAGGGCTTCGCGCAGTTGCTTTGTGCCATTTCTTGAGTTGGTAAAAAGCCCCGTTGATCTTGGGCGCCACTCCACCTATGTATCCTCGGATACCTATTTAAACAAGGTGTTACTGGAGATCTGTTGAGACAGCTCCTTCAGCAAGCTTATGCGAAAGCAAGCAGTAGCCCCTGTGTGACAGGCAAGACTTAGTATAAAAATGCTAGGTTCTTGGCCGTATCCCTTTAAAGGAATCTTTCTTGATTCCAAGCCTTTAGCTCTACCACCGGGCCGAGGCCCTAACAATCAAGTTTGGTATGTAGCTTAGGCCTTTGGCCGTAAGGGGTACTGTCACAGACAGCCGTCTAACATCCCAGGGGCAACTCCCATGGAGTTGGAACTTAGTGTTCGCCATGATTATGGCCTGCACTCCCCTCAGCATGGCGGCATGGGTATACTGTTCCCCATAGCGACCCCTAGAGGACGCAGTTCGAAGTTCCCTTGAAAGGGAATGTCTCAGGTTACGAATGTAACCATGTTTCCCTGAGTAGGGAATGAGACACTGCGTCCTCTAGCTCCCTGCAATGCTTCGGACGCAAGCTTCAGACGAAGAGGTGTCGCCGGCCAACTCGTTGGTGTTTTTTCAATGTATGCTTCAGACACGGGTCACGACGAGGTGTTCCCCATAGCGACCCCTAGAGGACGCAGTGTCTCATTCCCTACTCAGGGAACCATGGTTACATTCGTAACCTGAGACGTTCTGTTCTATACATATTGTTTTAATGTACTATTGTGTATGCCTTATTAAATGCTGGAGATGTGACATGAGGAAAAGGGAGGAGAGCTGCTGCTGTAGCAGCAGCAGGAGGAGGAAGGGGAGGATTGGTTCACTGAAGACAGAACACCAGAAATAGCAACAGCACATGTAAGATGTGTACATTACTACTGAAATACTTGTTGTTTTGATCACAATGCTTGATGAATTATCATAATGCCATTTTTTTCTTTGAAGACAGCTCTTCGGTAGCTCTTCAAAGATGAAGACCAGGCCCAGCTTGAAACAGTAAAGATACATCTCAGTCACTGAAAAGGCCAAGAAAGAGGTACAGGTGAACCGGAGCTTCCCAGCAGTCCTAAGCTAAGTGGATCCTATCCTGTGCTGATGGCAGAAGAGGGACCAAATGCCAATGCTGGCCAACTTGGCAAAAAATAATCTCTGTGTCCAGGCCTCTTCTACACCTTCAGAGCGGGTGTTCTCAACAACGGGGGACACAGTTAGTCTGGAGCGGGCATGGCTCTTACCTGAAAGAGTCGACATACTGATTTTTCTCAAAAAGAACTGCTAGATTAGTTAGTTTTGATTTAATTAAAAATAGTTTAATGCCCTTAATGTTCATTGGTCATTTGTTTTACTTTTTTATTTAATTTATCTTTTAGACACACATAACTGCATTATCACACTATGCCCTGGATGTTGTAGTTTCAGGTATGATTTGGGGAGGTAAAGAGATGATTTATTTTGTCTAGTGTGCAAAATCTCTAAATAAATAACAAAATGTTGACACTGAGAGATTTGGACATTTTTTTTTTTTTTTTTTTTTTACTGAAATAAATGTTTGTGTTATCACACAGAGTGTAAAATACCGAAAAAGGTATTGTTGGGTACAAGTACCAAATACCTGTACCGGTTAAAAATGTGAACAGTACCCAACCCTACTTTATATCCTTCTAAAAACGGGGAGTGCAGATCCCATCTGAACTTGTTCTTGAGTCAGTCATATTAGTATAACTCATGGAGTCCATGTCAATAATGCAGCAATGTGAGAGGTAATGCTAACTTAGTCACTTCCAAATTAGGCAGCTTATGATAAATGTGGCAAATTCACGTGTTCAAGTTCACACATTTTAATGAATCTGAGGTGAAGTCCATGAATAAATTCCGCTAAATTCTTGATTGCACAATTCCTAGTGAGGTGATGGGTTTTTGGCTGCCGAATTCTCCATTTAATTAGATATTGAGCAATAAGCAAGCTATTGATAATACTGAAGGACTTTATAGATACTGGTGTCATATGCCTATAGGTAGATGTGGATTAGTTGAGAGTCAGGTGATGCGAGCTTGCCTAACGTGACCTGCCAGAACTAATGCTACTCTTGATATGTGAGTGTTTCTGTTAGAAACAATGGGTCTCATTCACTAATAAATGCATGTACTACACATAGGATAATTTATCACCCCCCCCCCAAAAAAAAAATGTAATAATCAAAATCTGTCTAATTCAGAGTAAGTGCGTATACACATGATTTTAACCTTGTTTGAATCTTAAAGAATTTGGATGATTCTAAATATGCAACGAGTGCCCAAGATCAGTAAGTTATATAAAACACATCCTTACCATCTCCATAATTGGAATTTCTAAACTTTTCCTTTCCAGCCTTTCATCACTCTCAGCAAAATGATGCTCTCTAAAAATGTGCCTAAAAAGGCATAGGTACAGGTACAGCATGATTCTTGAGCAATGCCAAATATGACATCCTCAAAACTATTTCAAAGACAAAAAAAAAAAAAAAAAAAAACATTTTTATATACAAATTATATACAGACCCAGATTACAAAACCTCTCATTAACCAGCTGTACACACGTGTATCTGCGTAGCTTGAGCTGTAACGCAGCTGTATAAATAAAAAAATATTTAATATGGCTACATATGTTTAAAATGTTATCTTAACACGATTATGAATCCACTATAGTATGTGCCTTTTGCATATTTGTGGTTTCTGTTGTTCCTACATTTTTCATAAAATTTTCTGAAAAATTCCACTAGGAAATTTATATATAAATCAGGATTTGTTCGTGAAAACTTTTATATCCATGCTAAGTAAATGAGACCAAATGTCTCAATTTGATTATCATTCATTAGATAAAATTCCATATTCAATGATTCCAGGCACAGGCAAGTCACAAACTAGAGATTTATCCATACTACACTGCTCTGAATCACAGGTTGGTACACAGGTTGGCAGCAGAACTTGTCCTATATGTTGAAATTTTTATTAGCAATTTTACTGACATCTCTTAACAGACTATACTTTAAAAGACAGAAATACAAAGAAATGTGAAAACAATATGGGGGAGTTTAGTCTCTCTGACTGACCCTGATCACCTTGTTGTTGACTGGTTACTCACTGAAGTTAAGCAGGGTTCAACCTGTGGTTTCATGGCAAAGGGAAGCAGCATTTCATTCCCCTTGTCAAGAACCATGGTTATATGCGTAACCTGAGATGTTTCCTTTTGAATCTGCCTCCCCTAGAGGGTGCTATGGGGAACAGTATACCCACGTGCCATGCTGAAGGGATGCATGCTTTATTGGCTGAACTAAGTCAAAAGAGTCCTCACCCCTGCACCAGCAACACAACCATAGACCAGAGCTTCTCAAGAACAGAGGCCTCAAAAGGAGAGAGGAAGCATCCAAGAAGTCTCACAGAGAGCCTAATCACTCAGAGCCAACTGGCCCACAAAGCTCTGCAGAGTGGATGCCCAATACAATGACTCTCAAATAGCAGTTGTGGCCTAATGGTTAGAGAGTCTGAACTCAAAGGTTGCAGGTTTGAGTCTTGGTACCGGCCGGGATTGTAGGTGGGGGGAGTACCATGACTGAGGTGAGACCCTTGAGCAAAAAAAAAAAAAAAAAAAAAAAAAGCCTGCCCACTGTTCCAGGTGTGTGTTTTCACAACTCACTTGGATAAATGCAGGTAAATCTTTAAATGGGACAAATGCAGAGCACAAATTCAGAGTATAGGACACCATACTTGGCTACACGTCATGTCACTAACATCACTAACAAATGAGAGGCAACCTAGCAACACTCCTTACTATCTAGCCAATACCTAGCCAAGCTCTACAAACTTACTTTTTTTAATATCAGTGTGAAAGACACTAAAAATACTCTGTCGATTTTTGTCACACAAATAAGTGTTATACATCATTCAAAACTTCTAATTGTTTACTTTTATTTGTGTACACTCACAATAACAATAAAACTTTGTGCTTTTGCAAAATAAAGAACATAAACACGGTGCGCATTCTGTCTTCTCTGTCTTCGCAAACTGCTTTTAGAAACGTGTCAGCGAATATATGACACAGACATGATGAATATATCTATAGATCATTTGAAGTGTCTACTTTTCAAGAAGTGAGTCATGTTGAAAACAAATATTCTGTGATAGAGGAATCCATATGAAACCAACGCAATGTACTGTTTCTCCGTCTGATCTAATTATTTTTAATGTGACCACACCCACAAGCTACTTTCGCTTTTGTTATAACAACTGTCCACGTGAGATGCACGGCCTGTAAACAGCCACATCAGTTCTGTGCACAAAGCATGAGAATTCATCTAGTTCATTTTGGCTACTGTTCGTTTCTGGAAGAATATGCGCTGAGAGGAATAATTGAGGATTTACCTCAGAAAAAGAACAAGATGCGACGCGCAACTTGCCCCAACTGAGGAGATCATTCTAATGAGTAAGTAATGTTTATTTTTTGCATTAGTTTACGTGTTATTGTGGCATGAACTACACATTTACTAGTTGGGTTTTTCTCAAACTATAATTCCTGACTAAAATGTTTGAAATCAAGTGAAACGTTGAATATGACAGGCACTTCATTGTATCTACATTTCTCACGACGCAATGATGTTTTCATGCTCTATATAATATAAAACAATATGATATGAAAGTAATATGAGTGCATGATGAATGCTACATGTCTAAGAAAGTTTAGACCATGTTTATTATTAATACTCTGTTCTCAAATATATTTTATAAATATATTTCTATAGATATTTAACATGCTAAACAATTTTCTCTGATATAAAATGTCCTTTTAATGGTAATACAAAGCATGCGTGCTTCTATGACTACAAAATCATACTATATATATATATGTACAAACCCGATTCCAAAAAAGTTTGTGAGTAAAAAGGAATGGAATCATTTACAAATCTCATAAACTTTATATTTTATTCACAATAGAATATAGATAACATTTCAGATGTTGAAAGTGAGACATTTTGAAATGTCATGGCAAATATTGGCTCATTTTGGATTTCATGAGAGCTACACATTCCAAAAAAGTTGGTACAGGTAGCAATAAGAGGCTGGAAAAGTTAAATGTACATATAAGGAACAGCTGGAGGACCAATTTGCAACTCAGAGTGGCAGTGTCTCTCAGAAGTCAAGATGGGCTGAGGATCACCAATTCCCCCATTGCTGTGTCAAAAAATAGTGGAGCAATATCCGAAAGGAGTTTCTCAGAGAAAAAAATTGCAAAGAATTTGAAGTTATTATCATCTACAGTGCATAATATCATCCAAAGATTCAGAGAATCTGGAACAATCTCTGTGCGTAAGGGTAAAGGCCGGAAAACCATACTGGATGCCTGTGATCTTTGGGCCCTTAGACGGCACTGCATCACATACAGGAATGCTACTGTAATGTAAATCACAACATGGGCTCAGAAATACTTCCAGAAAACATTGTCGGTGAACACAATCCACCGTGCCATTCGCCATTGCTGGCTAAAACTCTATAGTTCAAAAAAGAAGCCATATCTAAACATGATCCAGAAGCGCAGGCATTTTCTCTGGGCCAAGGCTCATTTAAAATGGACTGTGGCAAAGTGGAAAACTGTTTTGTGGTCAGACGAATCAAAATTTGAAGTTCTTTTTGGAAAACTGGGACGCCATGTCATCTGGACTAAAGAGGACAAGGACAACCCAAGTTGTTATCAGCGCTCAGTTCGGAAGCCTGCATCTCTGATGGTATGGGGTTGCATAAGTGCGTGTGGCATGGGCAGCTTACACATCTGGAAAGGCACCATCAATGTTGAAAGGTATATCCAAGTTCTAGAACAACATATGCTCCCATCCAGACGTCGTCTCTTTCAGGGAAGACCTTTCATTTTCCAACATGATAATGCCAGACCACATACTGCATCAATTACAACATCATGGCTGCGTAGAAGAAGGATCCAAGTACTGAAATGGCCAGCCTGCAGTCCAGATCTTTCACCCATAGAAAACATTTTGCACATCATAAAGAGGAAGATGAGACAAAGAAGACCTAAGACAGTTGAGCAACTAGAAGCCTGTATTAGACAAGAATGGGACAACATTCCTATTCCTAAACTTGAGCAACTTGTCTCCTCAGTCCCCAGACGTGGGCATTTTATGCATGAGTTACAACAACTTCCTGTTTCATAGTATTAATAGCATGCTTTAGCACTTAGTAAGTGTTGCTAGCATGTTTGAGAATATTTCTAGCATGTTTAGCACACAATGGCATATTTTACTGTGTTGCTAATAGTGCATAACAGTGTAAAACATGTTACTTCCTGTTGTCAGTAGGTGCCACTTTGGGGAAGTCGTGGCCTAATGGTTAGAGAGTTTGACTCCTAACCCTAAGGTTGTAGGTTTGAGTCTTGGGCCGGCAATACCACGACTGAGGTGCCCTTGAGCAAGGCTCTGAACCCCCAACTGCTCCAAGGGCGCCGCAGCTTAAAAGGCTGCATACTGCTCTGGGTGTGTGTTCACGGTGTGTGTGTGTGTTCACTGCTGTGTGTGTGCACTTTGGATGGGTTAAATGCAGAGCACGAATTCTGAGTATGGGTCACCATACTTGGCTGTATGTCACAACACTTTATAACTATAACCAAATATCAGCATGTAGATATCTTCAGGCCAGGACTCTAATCAAACTTGTGAAGTTTGAAGTAGATTGGACATTGTATGCATGAGTTACAGTGATGTTCTGTTTCACTGCATTAATAGTATGGGATTAGTTTCCACTGTTATGCTGATGATACTCAACTATATATCTCAACGAGACCAGATACATTTCTAAATTATTTAAGCTAACAATGTGTGTTAAAAATCTAAAAGATTGGATGACCAATAATTTTCTCCTAATAAATTCGGATAAGACAGAGATATTACTTATTGGACCAAAAAACAGTACACAGAATCTCGTAGATTACAATTTGCAACTAGACGGATGATTGTTACTTCTTCTACAGTCAAAAATCTGGGTGTTATATTAGACAGTAACTTGTCTTTTGAATATCATATTTGCCATGTTACAAAAACAGCATTCTTCCATATTAGAAACATTGCCAAGCTATGAAACATGTTACCTGTTTCTGATGCAGAAAAGCTAGTTCATGCATTCATGACCTCTAGACTGGACTATTGTAATGCACTGCTAGGTGGTTGTCCTGCATCTTCAATAAACAAGCTACAGGTAGTCCAAAATGCAGTGGCTAGAGTCCTTATCAGGTCAAGAAAATATGATCATTTTACCCCAATTTTACAGTCTCTGCATACCTAACTAGTCTTCTACCACGCTACAATCCATCACGCTCACTAAGGTCACAAAATGCTGGACTTTTGGTAGTACCTAGGATAGCAAAGTCCACTAAAGGAGGTAGAGCTTTTTCGCATTTGGCACCCAAACTCTGGAATAGCCTCCCTGATAATGTTCGGGGTTCAGACACACTTTCTCTGTTTAAATCTAGATTAAAAACACATCTCTTTGGCCAAGCATTCAAATAGTGCATCTCATAATTTTGGACTGCAGTTATTGTAGCGTATCAGACCCGAACCAGACAAATTAAAGATTCGATCGGGAGCCTGGTTGAAACATGAGCCGAATTCCACAGAAAGGCAACGGGATGTTGTAAATCAACTCCTAGCACCACAGTCTGAAGCAAGATAACCAACCAACTCTTTCACAGAACAGCTTTCAACATTAAAACCATTAGAACAATTATTGACAACTTCAATTCGAGAAGAGATTGTCAAATTTGGGGCAAGTAATCCAGATTGATGGTCAAAGAGATGCACAGCCTGACCATCACATGCAAATCCATGATAGTAATCATGATCACATGGATTGACTTCCCCCACCTACAAGACAAGAACCGGACTGAAATTCCTTTAAGGGGACCTTTTAACCTCTGGTCTTCACAGAACATCCTTATGTCAGAGAATGGCACAAAAATGTAGATGCAGATGCACCAAAATGAACTCAAAGACTTATAAAGGAATATTGCTACAGTCCATTGCTTAACTCCATATCAGATATGAAACCCACACATTTGACTATCATGTTTCTTATTACTTATTGTGTATGTCTTTTTAATAACTATTGAATAGCTTAAGTATTCATATTCATGTTTAGTATGTGTGTGTTCGAATCTTCTTGCTTGAAACGTTTCTGACCATCATTATTTGTCAAATGTATCATATTCTTATCATAGGAATCATGTGCAAAATTATACCCTGCAAAAGCGGGAAAATTCGGACCACATGACTGATAAGATAACATATGATTTATAAATGGGTAGGACAAACATCGCAACACCCCGAGCAAAGACAATATCTAATTGGTCAAGACAACATTTGAGGTGTGGCCAAAAGGGCAGTTTAAATACTCAGGACACCATCAAATTTTGCTTTTAGCCTGCTTTTAGCTTTGGCTTTTCAGTCATGCTTTTAGTCATCACTTTTTGCATTCTTTGAGCGCAGTTCCAGGATGCTTCAGCCTGCACGCCTGCTGCTACTTCGCCACGATGAGAAGAAACGCCACATAATCTCGTCAAACTTTACTTCTGTTCTTTTACTTTAGTTTCTTTTCTTTTCCGTTTGAGAGTTTCGTGTTCTGAGTTAAGTTTTGTAATGCCGTGCCTCCGAGTCTGACCTCGAGTGCCCGTTCAACTTCAACCAGCCCACAACTCCTCATCGTCAGCCTACGCCCAACCACGGGCTTCCCAAGCTGTCACTTCAACGACTACTGAACTTCCAGCCAATCAGCAACCTTGGGAAACCCCCTTTTCAGTGACAACAAAGGGAACCCCATTACACAGGCAACGCAAGTAACTTTACCTCCAGACTCTCATCTGTACTTGGTGTATCTAATATAATTTTAACCTCATTGAGGAACTCAATTCATGTCTATCCAATTTCACGTATTGCTGTAAACTTGGGATTCCACATTTTCATTCTCTTAAACTCATTCTTCCCTAACTTTCTATCTTCCTGCAACTTGTGTGAATGTGAGTGCGTGTGCTTATGTGTTAGATTAGTTTATATGTCTTAGATTTATCTAATAAAGCCTTATTCATATCGAAAAGAGAAGTATCTTGTGTTTTGTGCTTACAAGTTAATGTCTTAAACTGCCGATCTTGTTACTGTGCTAATTAATAGTGTTTTCACTATACTTTGGATATTAATATCCAGTGCAGATTTGATGTTATACGGCTCGTTCAGTGAATCGCTGGCCGTTTCAGTGATCAGCCGTGAAACAGTGATTGTGTTCAAATTCCCTTTAAAATCTTAAATGATTCCCTTTGAGCTAAATTGACCTGTTTCCCTTACATTATATCTGATCAAATGTGCATTATTATTCTTTAGCTTGGGTTAAATTAATTAATTTTACTTGGCTGGAACAGCAGCTACGCTAATTATGTCTCTATTGTTTCTTTGTTTTGACACAGGATTTAACTACGATTTACACAAGTTTCAGTCTGGATCCAGAACACCTGAAAAGAGATGATGCCAGCCCCTCAGAGGACCTCAGATGATGCTAACCCTGAAACAACATACAGAACTACCAAATTTTGCTATAAGTTTGATTGCATCATATAATAATTGCTGTAAATAGTGTTCATCGTCTGTTTTATTATGTCTTTAATTGATTTTTCCGAACATTTCTGCCATATGCATATAAACTGGCAGTCACCACTGATAAGCTACTACCAGATATGGTAGAAACTTAATTTTCTGTAAAGTTGCTTTGCAACGATTTGTATCGTAAAAATCACTATACAAATATTCTTGAATTTAATTTAATTGAATTGTTGTAGATGAGGTTTCTCATTTTTATTTTTACTTTTTTGAATATGATTTCCCCTGGTTAAATAAAGGAATAATAAAAAATAAATAAATTCCACGGTACAGTTACTAGGGCCGTGTTTCCCCTGGAAGACCACGTTCTGCCGTCTCTAATTGATGCAGCCTTGAGCCATCTCAGAGACTTCCATGTGCAGTAGGGCCCCTCTGGGTTACTCTTCGTGAGTAAGTGTCACTTACCCCCCTCTGGGAGAAGGTGACTCCACAGTGTGTCCTCTTCCAAATGGAAGGGCACGCTATTCCAGTGTTATCCAAGTCCTACTGTTGGGTTGCGAGGAACAACTGTAGTCGACCTTCTCTGTGTAGAGCCCGGTCCTATCATCTGCCTTGGGGAAGGATCAAGAGGCCTACACAGGGCACTGGAGGGGGCAGCAGCTGTGGCGTGTTGGTAGGGATCCCATTTCGTCGGTCATCACAGACATGACGTCGAGAGTGACCGACTGAAAGGGGACGTCTCGGTTACATATGTAACCCTCGTTCCCTGACGGAAGGAACGACGACGTCACGTCCCGTTGTCACAGTTGCTGTACCACCACTGAGCTGCCGAGTCACTGGCTTGTCTCCTCAGTGAAAGCATGAATGAATGTGTTGCACTTGCTGCCTCTAATACCCGCACTGTGGGGTGTGGCAGCCAGATGTGAAATCTGCCACTAAACTAATGTCCATTGGCTTGTTTAGTTACACTCAAAGTGGATTGGTCTCTCTGGCAAGATCCCCATTCGTTGATCATCACTGACGTGACGTCTCCATTATCTCCTTCAGGGAACGAGGGTTACATACTTAACGGAGATGTTACCATGGCTACAAGAAATATGTTTTTTTTTTTTTTTATCCATAGAAAAACCATGGTTAATTTTCGTAAGGGAAAAGAAGAGAATATTAAGGGAGATGCGTTGGTGGTGGTTAAAGTATTACCGACATTAAACACATTATTAATGTCAGCAGACCAAAAAGTTTCACAGGAATATGAACGTACATGAAAATGATACACAGGCTTTATCTTGGGCTTTTTACTTTTTCTTTTCCCTGAGCTGGACTGCTGATGTCTTTTTTCCAGGCATATATATATTTATGTATATATATATATATATATATATATATATATATATATATATATATATATATATATATATATATATATATATATATATATATTTTTATATATATATATATATGAAGAGTTAAGATATAAAAGCCACTAAATGCGTCTGACGTTTTTCTGTAAAATTAGCATTTATTTCTGGCTACTATGTATAGGTTTCTATGTAAGTACTGGTACTTCTGAATGGGTTGAGGCTGGGATTTAGCGCATTTGAAGTCAAAGTACTTGATAAACATATACTAGGTTTGGAGAGCATTCACTCAGTATTGTTATCTCATTTTTGACCAAGATGGCTTTTAGAGGCTTTTGCATTGGAACTCTTCATATCTATATATATGTATATATATATATATATATATATATATATGTGTGTGTGTGTGTGTGTGTGTGTGTGTGTGTGTGTGTGTTAATATTAATATTAATATAGAACAAAATATTATTTAGTTGGTGCCCTACACAAACTAAGTACTCTGCATATAGGGAGCGCCGGTACTGGTCATCAGTTGTCAAAAACGCTGACCAGAATGAACACACTCCCTAAATTTTGCAGTGCTAGTGCTTGCCATAGGCACACACTGAAACAGACAGTCTCCTGAAGACAAGAAATAGGATAATGTATTTCACAGGTACACTTTTATACTCTCAGCAGCACCAGTTGTGACGTCATATGCTGCCGCCTGCCAGTGTCAATTTCATTGTCGTGTTTAGACTCATGATTCAGACACCGACCATGCCAAAGGCATTCCCCATAGTGCCCTTTAGGGGATGCAAAGCAAGTTCTCATTTGAAAGGGAACTAAGGTTGCTGCAGGAAGTTGTGTTAGTGACACCAGAAGGGGGCACACTCACCCATAATCTGTGTGAGCCTTAAAAGCCCCACTGTACTATACAAAGCCACATCCATTTGAATGAGATCCTGACTCCTCCTGTTTATTTAAAATCCCAAGGAGTAACACATGGCACTATTTACCACATCCTTACTAATCCATAATATAACTTAGAATAATATATGATTCACTCTTGAAATGTTTGAAATAGCATACTAATATACTACTGTTACTATTTCCTCTGTATGTACACTGCACATATGTACATTTTGTGTATGCATAGGGTGACAGATGCTGAATTTGGGATAGCATTGCATACTGTCTTACTATTTCTGCAATTTCTTTTTATGGCATAAATAAAAGGTTTAGTATGCTAGTATGCTGGAATTCAGCCAGACACAATTGCCAGAATGTGCAGAATACAACAAATCATACTGAATGAAATCCTGTATCCAGAGGTGTAAAGTATTTGAGTAAATGTAATTAATTACTGTATCTTTTTGGATACTCTGTAGTTTTAGTGAGTATCAAATACATTAGCGACTTTTACTCTCTACTTCACTGCATTTTTGTATAAGTATCTGTACTCTTTGCTCCACTACATTTGTAATGAGTGTTGCAATTACACATTACATTTTGCAAGGCACCTAGCTTTTTTGCAGCAGTTTATTTGTGCTACAAAATAAGTGATATCGCCAACTACAGGGCATTGAAAGTACTATATCTTGTGTTTTGCCCTTACTTGCCCAAACTTTTCAACAAGGCTACTTTACGTGAATGTGAGCTCCTTAGCAAATAGCTGTGAATCGCTGGTGTTTTATATATGATATGAGGACATGACTGCATAGAGTTACAGAGAGTTGTAAGATTTTATTAATTTACATGACTTTTGCAGGTCCAGAAATCAGACTTTCAGAGTTTTTTTTTTTTTGCCATGGGAATTATGGTTCTTCAAAGAAAAAAATAAAATAAAATAAATAATAATAATAATAATAATAATAATAATAATAATAATAATAATAATAATAATAATAATAATTTGTTGTTTTGTCTTATTTTAAACCATTTTAAGTCATAATGAAGTCCCATTGAAAGTTTGCTGACTCCCTCTAGTGGGGCCTGGCCATTTGGTTGATAAATGCTGCACTATACACAGTAGCTACCAATGCATTATTGCAGGTGGATACTGCACACTTGTAGCAATTGAGAAGATTCTCAGTGTTAAGTTTTTGAGTTGAGTGTGATATACAGTAAAAACAAGGAATTATTATTAATGTGCTTCGTAGGACATGTGTTAATAGATTGCATCTTCCAGGCTGTCAAACACCTGTTCTCGCTAATAATAATAATAGGTACATCTGCTGAGGTGATTAAAAACAGTGTGATTGTCAGAAAGAGCCACAGCATGGAAGAATCTCAACTAGGTGATAATGACCAGGTACAGGGTAGAAGAAGACAGTGTCGCTCGTCAGCCCTTATCACAGCCCTTGTGTACCATTGACCCTTCCCATTTCATCTGCCGCTATATTGTGGCTTTGGATGATATAGTTTGGATGATTGAGCTGTCCTGCTACAATGGGGAATCATATGAGAGTGGACAAGATAAAGAGTCAGGTCATGCACTCCATCCCTCCATCTTAAAAAAAAGGCATGAGGGCCTGTCACCCTCAGTGTTGTTAAGCATTCAAAGGACTATTGTTCAGACTGACATATTAGAGGGCAGGGAATGCTTTCCTTCAATTCACCATTTATATCACGGGGCACTGGAAGGAGATAACAATTACCCTAAAAAGAGCGATACTGACTTATCTGACACTTTACAACTGCAACACAATTGGGATGAAAAAGTTAACTTTTTCCCCTCATTTCTCAGCCAAATAATTATCATGTTACCTGATCTTACTTGCATGATTATTCATGAGGTAATTATGATTATGAATTGTAAGCATTTCCCCAGCCCTGCCATGTCTGTCTGCACTTGTTAACACCTGTTTTATTTGCTCTGATCATCAAAAACAAATCACACTCTATGAGCATCATTCCCCTCTTTGTCTCATCACAGCTAAACAAGCTCTCAAAACAATGAAAAGAACAAAAGATGTACGGATGAGAGGTAATTAGTTTTGACTGCATAATGATAATGGCGTTATTATTAGTAGTAGTAGTATTAGGAGTCAGTAGTATTAGACTAAATACAAGTGTGCCCTGGAGACACTAAGCATGCAGTTCATTTAGTAAAATCAGTGGTTAAGACACTGTTGTGTACTGACCATTTTTGACTTCTTTTGTCTGCCAACTTCAAAAACATAACTGAAAAAAAAAATAATAATAATAATAGTAATAATAATAAATAAATAAATATATAAAAACTATTTAAAAAAAGAGTTCTGATATAGGAATATAAGATCTTACTTCTTGAGTTTGCACGGATATTTGTAATGAAAGGTAATTCTAAAGTTGTTGGTCTATGTATCCAATGTATTTAGAAGACAATTTGCCATTCACCATTATTTTCACAAAAGGAAAATGAATCTTTTCAAAGAAAATAACTAGGAATATCTTTCCCTCCCACACTTTCTTTCACCTTATACACCTGTAACATTTTGAATAATTTAGGATACTCTGTTTAATTTTCAAACATGTACTCTTAAATTATGACAGTCCCCTAACAAAGTTGTTTCTCTCAAAGAAATTTCCCACATCTAAAAAGGCCAAAGATGACTTTACAAGTAAAAATAAAAAAACAGCAGCTCCCACAAAACGAGGCCTTGAATGAGCGATAGCTTATTTTACTAGCATTCTTATATTTTCACACCTGTGCTCTAGTATCATCCTCGGTCCTCATCATAACCCCCATCCCTGGTTTAATTTGTTCTCCTCAATTTATGAAAGCTTAATTGCTATGTTGTAAAATCACTCTAAAACATAGTGATTGTTTCTCTTTCCTTTGGGCATCATCATTGTGGGCAATTATGGCTTCATGCCTAAAGCAGCATCAGTATACCACCCATTAGAAAGGCAATAAGGTCTAATACTGTATTTCTGAATTCAACCAAATGACGTACCAGCAGTAATGAGACAGCATGGATTTATCTTTTGTGATAGGAAAAGCATTAGGCCCTATGGAAATTGTTTAAAAGAAATGCCATACTTAGAAACCCATTTCACAGGTGAGTTTCAACTTGTTTGCTGTTAAAGATGTAATGCTGTGATGTTGGCAAATAAAAAAAATTAAAAGTCTGTTGAAAGTGAACATGGTGGCATGGTGTCTCTTGTCGTCTAACATCAAAAGTATTTGGCGGGTACCACCTGATCAAAGCTATGGTTGAGTGTCATGGAACAATGTGCCATCCTTCAGTGAGTTGAAATGGAGAATACATTATTTTTCTTGGCAGAACTGAAGACAATGACATATTGAGTAATTGTGTAAGGCGTGCGATTAAAGTCCCATTGAAAGGTGCATAAATGTTTCATTGTTTCATAAAAGTGGCCAACTTGTGTCTCTCAGGTTTGTCATAAAATCAGCTGATAAAGCATTTATGTAACAAAATAACCTTCCCATTGGCACCTTCATTTTAGGCTTTGGGATTGTTGCCAAACATCTACTAAAGGTCACTTTCCTCTAAGCTATCATCTGCCCGAAGCAGCAGGCAGTTCAACAGATGTCCATTATTAGACCCTGGTCTGCACTAACCACAGGCAATAGCAAAGGCAATAGTGGTCTCTGCCCCTAATTTCAACCCTGAACACCAGTTATCATTCACCATTGCTTTTTTTCCTGTGTCAAACTCTCCATCCTGCATGAACGCACGCAAATTTTGTTAGTCTGAACACCACTGACAGATTAGGGGCACAGGTGACGGAATTGCATGACAGTTTTGGACGAAACTGGCTACTGTATTCCTCAGAAAGCTTGTCCTAGTTGCAGGTTAGACACTCCTCCTACATGATGCCCTGTTGAACTTTGACCTCACTTATCAGTGTGCTCGGAGTTTATGCCACTGGATATGGAAGGGGTAGCTAGTTTAATTAACCTTCCACAGTATTAGAGTTGCCACTGAAATGGGCAGTTGTCCAGCCTCTGACAGTGTTTGTCAATCCCTATGCTCAATCCCTTGGTACACACTTAGTTAGGTTATTTACGGAAGTGACAACCACATTCTACAACCAAATTAACATTAATTTTCCTAATGAAAGCAGTCACAGATCTTTTCTTTTGTATTGTGATGTACATCTGAGTAAAACAGATTATCAGGTACACATGACATTAAATGTTGGGATAAATCAATCCATCAAACAATCAATCAGTCAATCAATCAATAAATGTTGAAATTATTACTAACTTTAACTAGGAAATGCTTTTTAGTAGTTTTCTCTGTCTAGTTCAAGATAACAAATGTAGGTATGTAAAAAAAAATAGATAAAAGTGTTAACAAAACAATCTAACATATGAATGGATGAATCATTCACAAAAAATATCAATAAGATGTATTTAGAAAATGGATATGACAAATGTTTATTTCAGCCAACTTTAAAAGAGCATGTCATCTCAGTACTATAGTGTTGCCAGATTTCACTACAAAACCCAGTAGCCTATATTTGTTATAACTTTTTATTATTATTTTTTTTTTTAACATAACAAAACTTGCCTTACCAAAATAAATTTAAATAATTCAGGATACTGTACATGGCTGTATTCTGAAAATGAATCCAACAAAATGAGCATAAGAGCAAAACTGTTTATATTAATATACAACATAAAAAATGTCCAAAGCTGCTTAGAATAAGCAGACATGGCAACATGGAATAGAATGTTGTTTAAAATTATCAACTTCATGAACATAAAAAGAATGGCCAGCAGAGATTTACAAAATTTACTATGGTCAAAATTAGTGGAGACCAAATGGCATACACTGCTAAAATGTAACAGAACAATAATTTAAATGTTTTTAATATCAATACTTCACAATATGCACTTGACCATTGAGGGAATGATACAATGTGTCAAAACGACCTGTCAGGATATATCATTGTTGGAGAGTGGTATGAATGTGTTCATATCAAATACTGTAAACAGGGAAAATAATAAAATAATATTATATGCATGTACAGTACATTAATATGTATTCTGTGAGTCCTCCTTTTTGATATATATATATATATATATATATATATATATATATATATATATATATATATATATATATTAATAATTTATCTTTTCTGCCTTTATCTGACTCTGCACAGTTGGGAGTGTCTGTTTGGCAGACATTGGAAGATATATGTTTTCAGAGTATCAAATTATTTCTTTACTTTGTGAACTTTGTGAACCAGCTCATACCTCCCGTACCCCCACAGGAAGGCATCATAAGTTCACATTCACATTTATTTGTATATAGTGCTTTATATATGTAAGCAATAAGGTACGAGAGGTCGTGCTGTATCACGAATAAATCACGGATGAAGCGCGTTGTTAGGCACGATGCAAAGCGGATGAAGAATAAGTAATTAAGAGTAACTAATATAAGTGACAACTTTTTTGTAACATGTGACTCTAGACTCCCTTTGCCTGGCTACATCACCATGAAACAAAATAACCAGTACGAAAAGACACAGAAAATGTAAACCAACAACAGACTCATACATATGGACAAAAGTTTTTTTTCACACACCTCTTAATTATTAAATTCAGGTATTTCAATCAGACCCATTGCCACGGGTGTAAATAATCAAGCACCTAGCCATGAAGTTTGCATTTACAAACATTTGTGTAAAAAAAATGGGGTCGTTCTCACCCGTGCAATAAGTCAGTTCATAAAATTTCATCAACTGTAAGTGGTATTATTGGAAAATGGAAGCATTTAGGAACAGTAGCAATTCAGCAAGTGGAAAACCATGTAAAGTCATAGAGCAGGTGTCACAGAGTCCTGGGGTCACAGCTTTCACTGTAATAATTAATGCAATGTCATCAGTGTAATCCAATTATATACTTTCAAATTATGAATTGAAGCAAGAACATACATTATTAACACATTTACTCTCTGTAAATATTAGAAATCTTGGGCCTAAAAGTCCTGAATAGATTCAGTTTTCAACATATTCTGTAGCTTATAGAAACAAACGAATTTGAAGCACAAAAACGCTAAACACCGCAATCTAAAGCTGCACCTTATCTCTGTGTTTGACAGCACACTGTGCCACTCTCTGTCCTTAAAAAATAAATAAATAAATAAAAACCATGCCTCACCCTTCACAAAGACTGACTAATGTTTGCTAAATTCAATCAGTCGGCAAAAGTCATTTTCACAAAAAGCAAGTGATTTACATTGTGTAAAATGGATGGACTCACCCAACACACAAATCACATAGTCTTGATGATATATGTTGGCTTTAAAACTGTTAAATTCACTGAAAAACAAACAAAAAACAAACTTTGTAATAATCACGGAACCTAATTATCAAATGTAAATTTTGTGTCTTTTCAAGGCGTTCTCCCAACTCCCAACTTGTCTTTTTATATCAACTAGATATTTTTAACACATAAAACCTTAACTAAAACTGGTCTCTGATTTTCTGAATGTTGTAAAAACCTCATGCATAACAGATGAAGAGTCAACAGATCATAGCCATTGGCTATTACTTAATATCTAAGGGTTACTATGGAGATGTGCTAAAAATGAGAATAACCCATTGATGAGGCTGTTCAGGTATCTGCCCTGTGCCCAAGAGTCACTCAAATCCAGGAGCACTTAAGCTCTCTCTTGCTCTCAGGTCTTCTGTTCTTCCATTTTTCATTATTTAAATGTTGAGAGAATGACTAGAAGATTGACTTTTTTTGCCTTCTCTAAATCACTTCTTCGATAGCTTTCCACCCTTGTTGCATGTCAAAAGCACAGAACACAGCTCTTGCTTTTCATTCCTCCATTCTTTCAACTCACAGCCCTCATGGATGTCAGGCAGGCAGATCTATTCCTCGTTCTGCCTCAGCGGGGTGACTTACATTGCTATAATTTTATTCCATTTCCTTGTAGCATCTTTAGCACCGGTGTCTCTTCTCCAGCATGTGTCATGACTTCTGCCAGCCTTTCTGAGGGGGGTTAGAGAAAAAGAAAAAAGACGAAGGGCTGAAAGGAATGACATGAAGTTTAAACGATGCTAAAGTGGGCTGTGGTAACATGCAGGTGTCCGGCTTAACAAGCTCCATAAGAAGCTTCGCTATGAGGTTAATTTTCTCTTCAATGCCAAAACCCTACCATACCTCTCAAGAGCTTTGACAGAGAGAGAAAGAGATCCATAAAAAGAAAGCAGAGTGTTTTATATTCCATTTTGGGACCAGTGCTGAATAGTGAAGGGGAGAGGTGGAGGTAATAATGGGGAGCTCTGAGCCCATGACCATTTCCTTCCACTCTCCCTTTCCCCGTTCCTCTCCTGCTCTAATGGTGTACTTAGGAACAATTAATGATGTACTGAGTCGACAATTCTATAAGCAAAGTACAGACCCAACTTCAGTGTGGCATTGATGGGGTAAAAGCTTGTAAAAGGAAGTATGTACAGGTATGTGTTAATGCATCATAGCCTTTGCATCATTTCAGATATGTAACGTGTGTATGTGTGTGTTTCTGGTTCACCTACATTATGGGGGAAGATGGGGATGGGGAAATGCCCTCACAATGTAGGAACAGCAAATGGCAATTCAAATGGCTAAAAAAAATAAATATCAAATTGAAAAGGTTAAGGGGGTAGAAAATATCATTACCTCAAAATAAAAACAACAGAAGTCAATTGCAATTTCTTATAATAATATTGTTACCCACATGTGTGTGTGTGTGTCTCATAAAGTGACTTCTCAGAATATAATAGTTCACCCAAAAATGAAATTTCTGCCATCATTTACTTACACTCATGCCATTTCAAACCTCTATGACATAAAATAAGATATTTAGAAAACGTGTATGGAACCCTACTGACATTCATTCATTTCATACTAAAAATAAATAAATAAATAAATAAATAAATAAATAAATAAAAACAAACAAACAAACAACAACAACAACAAAAAACAACAACAACAAAAAAAAACAACAACACTAAAACCAATGTTTTTCTTTGTTTTTTATATCACAGACAGTTAGCCACACAGGTTTTGAACAACATGATGACAATGGTGACAGATTTTTTTTTTTTTTTCTCGGGTGCACCATACAAAAAAATACTTTTTAAATCTTTCTACTCAAACATTTAATTTAATGTTACTTATATTTTTTTGTAATTATTTGCAAATTATATTAGCTGTTTTAAAAAAAAAAAAAAAAAAAAATCCAAGTAAATCCCTAATTTTCATTGCCATATAATTCTCAATCTTTTCTGGAAACTATATAACAATGATTTTTTAAAGACTACAATCAAGAGTTATCCATGGTCAATAATACACCACATGAGCAAGACACTGTCTTTTTCTGTCCTGTCTTCGACCTTTCCAACCTTCTCCAGCTTTAGCAATATTTTTAGCTTACTGGCAAACCATGCGGGACAAAATTTAATTTAAGTAAGCTCACATATGTGAAGCACAGTTGATATGACAGGTGTCTTAGGGATTCTAAATATGTTGCATAATACTGCATTACACAAGGCACAGGGTCAATGTCATCAAAACCTGCTCAAGATCATTGCAAACCACAACAGGTTTTAAAGCACATAGCCTTAAATACTGCATTAATACCAGTGACTAGGAAGGGTATACAATTAAATTTATGAGCTGGACTTATTTTAGGGGTCACTAATAAATAACTTATTAAACATCATGCAAATTGGAACAGAACTGACAATAAAAAGTACACTAAACAAAATTATAAACGCAACACTTTTTGTTTTTGCCCCCATTTTTCATGAGCTGAACTCAAAGATCTAAGACTTTTTCTATGTACACATAAGGCCTATATTTCTCAGATATTGTTCACAAATCTGTCTAAATCTGTGTTAGTGAGCACTTCTCCTTTGCCGAGATAATCCATCCACCTCACAGGTGTGGCATATCAAGAAGCTGATTAGACAGCATGAAAATTGCACAGGTGTGCCTTAGGCTGGCCACAATAAAAGGCCACTCTAAAATGTGCAGTTTTATCACACAGCACAATGCCACAGATGTCACAAGTTTTAAGGGAGTGCGTGCAATTGGCATGCTGACTGCAGGAATGTCCACCAGAGATGTTGCCTGTGAATTGAATGTTCATTTCTCTACCATAAGCCGTCTCCAAAGGCGTTTCAGAGAATTTGGCAGTACATTCAACTGGCCTCACAACCGCAGACCACGTGTTACCACACCAGCCCAGGACCTCCACATCCAGCATCTTCACCTCCAAGATCATCTAAGACCTGTCACCCGGACAGCTCTTGCAACAGTTGGTTTGCATAACCAAAGAATTTCTGCACAAACTGTTAGAAACCGTCTCAGGGAAGCTCATCTACATGCTCATCGGGGTCTCGAAATGCACAGGTGCATTTTACTGTAGCATTTTGAATGCACAGAGATACTGTGATGAGATCCTGAGGCCCATTGTTGTGCCATTCATCCACGACCATCACCTCATGTTGCAGCATGATAATACACGGCCCCATGTTGCAAGGATCTGTACACAGTTCCTGGAAGCTGAAAACATCCCAGTTCTTGCATGGCCAGGATACTCACTGGGGGGATGTTCGGGATCAGCGTATACGACAGCGTGTTCCAGTTCCTGCCAATATCCAGCAACTTTGCACAGCCATTGAAGAGGAGTGGACCAATATTCCACAGGCCACAATCAACAACCTGATCAACTCTATGCGAAGGAGATGTGTTGCACTAGATACCAGATATTGACTGGTTTTTGGACCCCAACCACTCATGTGATGCAACACATTTTTTTTTATTTAACTATATAGTAATATATAATTAATACTTTTTTTCAATGTCATGATTATCATTACATTGAAGAGAAAGTAGGGCTAAACGATTCGTTGGAATCAAACCGAAGTTGTGATTTGGCTTGATACGATTATTGAATTGCAAAGGCTGCAATTTTTAATTAAATACACATATGCACAGCTTCCATAAAAAATGCTGCTTATCTCTGCAAGTGATGAGAAAAGTATCTAAAAAGGCAGCACAAGCCAAACATCCTACCAAACTTTATAAACCTTTTGTCCAACAAAAGGGAGCATTTAATAACATGATTTTACTCCAATAACATATGGATGCCTTTTAGTTGGAGCTTGTGTCAAGAATAAATGGGCATGCCAGATGAAGCCTCAATTCAAGGCTTGTGTTGTTAACGTAGAAATCATGTGGTCACTGACAAATGAAACTTCACTTTCTGTCCAATCACATCCATGGTTCACTTTACGTGTCAAAATGTTTGAACCAATGATCTTACTTTACGAGGAAATTTTCATTCAGACTTATTCCATTACATTTTTAAATACCCAGTCATACAAGTAATAAGAATAATACAAATTATTTCAGAAAAATAAAATATTTGCCATATGCAATTCATATGTGTACATTATTCTTGTTTTACATCATATTGAACAAACACACACACACACACACACACACACACACATACACACACACACACACACACACACACACACACACACACACACACACACACACACACATACAAAACAAACTCTAAATTTTATTTGTGCATGTAAAATGAAACTATCTATGGAATATGTGCTGGCTGCTACGTCAGATGAAGACACTCTCGAAGCTTTGAATCCTTTCCCAGAACAGTGGGAGGAAATCCTCGGTGCTTCGTGAGACTTCATTTGCCACTAATCACTAATGCCTTTATCCACATTAAGGATTTCCTGGAACATATAATAATCAAGGTTTTTGTTTTTTGTTTTTTTTCTTCTCACAGTGGATGCATAAAAGGCTTAAATTCCATATTAAAGTGAAGGATTTTACATGTCTCCTGATTTTTTTTTTTCTTATTATTTATATATATATATATATATATATATATATATAATAACAGTATCATGTGATGTACAGTTATAGGCTGCCTACATGTTAAGTAACACTGCAGTTTAAAAAAAAATTCTGAAAACAACAAAAAAAAAATTCTGAAACAATAGTTTTCTGTAAAATCTATTATTATTATTATTATTACTTTTTTTTTAAATCTAATTCTCATATTGTTATTTTTTGTTACTTTGTTTTAAAAATCACATTTTAAAGGACCTGAAGTGGGATATTCACATCACATTAAAGCTCTTTCTGAGTCTGATTCTGATTAAATCACAATCAGATATTTTCCCCTAAATTGTACAGCCCTATAAAAGTCATGACATTTAATTTTTTGACCTGTGATGTATTCTGGCTTGGCAAGAAAAAAGCCCCAGCAGAGGCTGTATTTCCTTTGTCAGCTGAGGACGTTCAACCTGCCACAAGAGCTGCTCAAACAGTTCTACTCAGCCACCATTAAGTCTGTCCTGTGTTCATCTATAACTGTTTGGTTTGGTTCAACTACCAAATTAGACATCAGGAGACTACAACAGACAGTCGGGACTGCTTAGAGGATTATTTGTGCTCCCCTGCCTAACCTCCAAGAACTTTACACCTCCAGAGTGAGGACAAGGGCTGGTAAAATCACTTTGGACCACACACACCTAGCACAATTCCTCTTGTAGCTGTTACCCTCTGGCCGGTGCTATAGAGCACTGTGCACCAAAACAGCCAGACACAAGAACAGCTTTTCCCTCCAGGTCATATTCCTCCTAAACTATACATAACACTTCTCAGGCTGTACATATATAAATAACTTATGAATCTTAACTTATCAAAACTTTTTTATCTCTATATAGCACATATGGACATTTACAATTATGTTTACTGATATTTTATTTTCTCCATATTTTATTAAATTTATTGTTGTCATTTATTATTTTTATTTATTTATTGTCTATTCTCTTTATTATTATTGTTTTATTATATGTATGTCTGCTCTGTCTGTACTTTCTGTACTGGAAGCTCTGTACACCAAGACAAATTCCTTGTGTGTGTAAACACACTTGGTAATAAAGCTCTTTCTGAGTCTGATTCTGGTTAAATCACAATCAGATATTTTCCCCTAAATTGTACACCTATAAAAGTCATGACATTTAATTTTTTGACCTGTGATGTATTCTGGCTTGGCCAGTTAAAACTTCCTGAAGCGTGATAAATATTAAGAATCTAAGAAGCCAACAGAATTTCACCTGTATCAAACATCTGTCATATGCTGTTAAGTATTGAATAATGCAAGCTGCTTCAGTGTCTGTGCTGCACTTAATATTGCTAAACACTGTTGGAAGCTTATGGAGATTTTCTTCTAAATGTTTCACACTTTGTGTGAACAAGCAAATGCACATATGGACGCACCCACACATCTATTCACACATTTTCTCATTTATGTATCCTCCATGTGGCCATGTAAAGGAAGGATGTATTTATGTATGGATGCACATATGGCTTTATGATCTCTTCCCTGTCTTTTTTCTTCTCTCCCTTTTACAAATAGACATGCTGACATTATAGGGGCTCAACTAAAATTACCTGCTGCTCTGAAAGACCATTAAAGTTCATTTTAAATTGTAATGACTCCCATCAGCCACTGAAGCTGAAATGCTACAGTTCCTCATACATCACTACCCCCGGCCTTTGATTTAATCATTCAAATAACTTTCCAGAAAACCTGCTTCCACATGCACCCCAAAGGCCCTCAGCTTGAAATATGCTTTTTTATGTTAAGAGTATTTAAAGTTGGGCTTTTTGTCGTCCACTGGGTACAGTCTTGCAACACAAAAAGCTGAGTGACAGAACATCAATCTGAAGAGATGAAAGATAGAGATCATATGATTCCGTTAACATTCACACAGCAGAATATGTCAATGATCAGATCTCTTTTTTTTATAAATGAGATTTATAACTTTTATTAATAATAGAAGAAGCTGCAATGCATGAACAAGACCCACAGCTGAAGTACTGTAAAGAGCTGAACATGATGGTGTTTAAATATTTTTCACCCTGAAGGTATAATGATTTTTGAGAACCTCATCGTCTCACCAGAACACTGAGAAAACCTAGTCACTAACAAACCACTGTATTTTATTATTAGAAGTTATTAAACTGCAGTAACAATATTCGAGAAGGAAGAGATAAAATAAATCGGGAGGAAAAGAAAACAATAATAAAAAGATCCTTCATCTTGTTGCTTAATCTTAATGGCTATCTGCATTGCCTCTAATCCCCATGGGTTTTAGTGAGTCTCCTGCTTGTCTAATCAATGGGAATTGGCAGTTTAAATTTAATTTTTTAATTAATTAATTAATTTATTTTTATTTATTTATTTATTTTATTTATTTATTTTTTTAATGGGAGAAAGAAGGCCATGTTCATCTTCCTATGGCCCCTCTCCTCAATCCTCTCAATGCTTTAGGTAGGAATGCTTTGTTGTTGCGGCTAAGCTTAAACCTCATTAAAAGCATGTCTATATGTTTATATTGTTTAATATTTCAAATATATATTTTTAAACTGAATAAATGGCCTTGAGTCTGTGTTTTGTAATACAGGCCTTCAAATTTCCAGGTTTTATACCCTCTTTTCATAATGAACACCAAAGGATATGTATTGTGTATCATTGCTCCTTATTACAGCAGCTGTTCCCAGAGACACTTGCCAACTGTTTTTTTTCTTTCTTCATAAACTCATTCTCTCCTGCTCTCTGTGCTTCTAAAATGTAAATATTAAGCAGCTATAATCAAATTGCTTTGTAAAAGAAGCTGAAGGAATAAATGAGAAATAGAGAGAGAGAGAGAGAGAGAGAGGGAGAGGGAGAGCATTCACCATTATAGTTATATTATTTCTTTATTTATTTATTTATTATCAGGGCTTAGCAAGCTGACTTAAAAAAAAAAATAGAAATATTGATTTCACTTTCAATAATTGCATTACATTTTTGCAGGTTTTTAACTTCTCTGGCATAAACTGTTGATTAAAATGCATTAATCCAGCTTTACGTATTTTGCCACAATAATAAAATGGTTCTATTATTTTGCAATTCTAGTGGTATGTGCCCTCACCTGAAATGAGAGGGTTGTATTATTCATTGGACTAAGGGGAAAATTATTATTAAAGTGTTTTTTTTTTCCCCACATTGAACGAAAGAGGGTGAAAAAAACAAAAAAAAAAACAAAAAAAACAGGGATTTGTGTTGTATTGTATTATTTAGCACACATTATCTGCTTAGCATTTAATAAGCCTGTCTGTCACCGTTGACATTGTCACATTAGACAAAAGTGGCTTGGTATTATGAGAGCATCATACTGAAAAAGGGAGAAAAATATACTCTTTGGCAGGGTTATATGAACCATTTGGTACTAAACCTATATTTAACAGAATCAGAATCAGAATCAGCTTTATTCGTCATGTGTGCGCAAACAAACAAGGAATTATTATTATTATTATTATTATTATTATTATTATTATTATTATTATTTATTTTATTTTTATTTTTTTTGAAGGTGCTCCTGGTATATCAACCCATTCTCACTCCCAAGGCTGGGTACATACATACATGCATACATACACACACATCTGACATGAGAACAGGAAAAAAATAAAAATAAATAAATAGTAAGACTTAACAATAAATAATGTATGAATCTGGAACAGTAGATTTATGTACAGATTTGTCCATTATTTACTCTATAAAGAACTGTATAAATAAAGAGATATGCATATGTATTTACATACATAATTAAAGATGTAGAATTAATTACGGAAATGCATTACAGAACACATGTGACAATTTATGTGTTAGCTGTTTAAGCAGGAGATGGCATGGAAAAAAAAAATGTTTTTATGCCTAGATGTTCTAGTGTGCAGAGATCTGTAGTGTCTGCCTGAGGGGAGAAGTGCAAACAGGTTGTGTCCGGGGTGAGAGGGGTCTTTGATGATGTTACCTGCCCGTTTCTTCACTCTGGAGTTGTAAAAGTCCTGAAGACTGGGCAGGTGCACAGCAATGATCCTTTCTGCTGTCCTAACAGTCTGTTGCAGTCTTCTTATATCTGATTTGCTGGTTGACCCAAACCAGACAGTTATAGAAGAGCACAGAACGACTCAATAACAGCTGAGTAAAACTGTGTCATCTGTGCCTGTGGCAGGTTGATTTTTTTCAGCTCACCAAGGAAGTACAACCTCTGCTGGGCCTTTTTCACAATGGAGTCAATGTGAATGCCCCACTTCGGGTCCTGAGAGATGGTTGTGCCCAGGAATTTGAATGACTCCACTGCAGCCACAGTGCTGTCCATGATGGTGAGTGGGGGGAGACCAGGGGGGATCCTCCTGAAGTCCACGATCATCTCCACAGTTTTGAGTGTGTTCAGCTCCAGGTTGTTGTGACTGCACCAGACAGCCAGCTGCTCAACCTCTTGTCTGTAAGCAGACTCGTCGCCATCCTGGATGAGGCCGATGACAGTGGTGTCATCTGCAAACTTCAGGAGCTTGACAGAGGGGTCTTAAGAGGTGCAGTCATTTGTGTAGCGGGAGAAGAGCAGTTGGGAGGGTCCAGTGCTGATGATGCGTGTGTTGGATGTGAGTTTTCCCAGCCTCACAAGCTGCTGCCTGTCTGTCAGGAAGCTAGTGATCCACTGACAGATAGAGGTGGGTACAGAGAGCTGGGTCAGTTGATTCTGAAGGGTGTCTGGGATGATGGTGATGAAAGCAGAGCTGAAGTCCACAAAGAAGATCCTTGCATAAGTCCCTGGTTTGTCCAGATGTTAGAGGACAGAGGGACCGCGCTGTAGTCTGAGAAAACAAGGCAAAACACTTACAAACTGCTATCCTTTTCTGTTCCTCGACTGTTCCTTCTGTTCCTGTCAGGTGTTCTCTAACCGCATCAGGCATTATAGGAGAACATTTAGAGCTGTTAAACTGGCAAATGGAGGTTTAAAACAGAGGTGTTAATTATAGGGCCTAAAAGCTCTGCATGTAATGACCTTGAACGCTGTCTAAGCCTTGATGGCTGCTCTGTCAATTCTTCGTCATCAGTTAGGAACCTAGGTGTGCTATTTGATAGCAACCTTTCCTTAGAAAGCCATGTTTCTAGCATTTGTAAAACTGCATTTTTCCATCTCAAAAATATATCTAAATTACGGCCTATGCTCTCAATGTCAAATGCAGAAATGTTAATCCATGCGTTTATGACCTCAAGGTTAGACTATTGTAATGCTCTATTGGGTGGTAGTTCTGCACACTTAGTAAATAAACTCCTGTTAGTCCAAAATGCAGCAGCTAGAGTTCTTACTAGAACCAGGAAGTATGATCATATTAGCCCAGTCCTGTCAACACTGCACTGGCTCCCTATCAAACATAGTATAGATTTTAAAATCTTGCTTATTACATATAAAGCCCTGAATGGTTTAGCACCTCAGTATTTGAACGAGCTCTTGTTACATTATAGTCCTCCACGTCCGCTCCGTTCTCAAAACTCTGGCAATTTGATATTACCTAGAATATCAAAGTCAACTGCGGGCGGCAGATCCTTCTCCTATTTAGCGCCCAAACTCTGGAATAACCTACCTAACATTGTTCAGGAGGCAGACACAAACTCTTGCAGTTTTAAATCTAGATTAAAGACCCATCTCTTTAACCTGGCTTACACATAACATACTAATACTCTTCTAATATCCAAATCCGTTCAAGGATTGTTAGGCTGCATTAATTAGGTAAACCGGAACCGGGAACACTTCCCATAACACCCGATGTACTTGCTACATCATTAGAAGAATGGCATCTACGCTAATATTAGTCTGTTTCTCTCTTATTCCGAGGTCATCGTAGCCACCAGATCCAGTCTGTATCCAAGTCAGAGGGTCACTGCAATCACCCGGATCCAGTATGTATCCAGACCAGATGGTTGATCAGCACCTAGAAAGGACCTCTACAGGCCCTGAAAGACAGCGGAGACCAGGACAACTAGAGCCCCAGAGACAGATCCCCTGTAAAGACCTTGTCTCAGACGACCACCGGGACAAGACCACAGGAAACAGATGATTTTTCTGCATAATCTGACTTTGCTGCAGCCTGGAATTGAACTGCTGGTTTCGTCTGGCCAGAGGAGAACTGGCCCCCAACTGAGCCTGGTTTCTCCCAAGGTTTTTTTCTCCATTCTGTCACTGATGGAGTTTTGGTTCCTTGCCGCTGTTGCCTCTGGCTTGCTTAGTTGGGGACACTTCATTTACAGAGATATCGCTGATTGCAAATTATTGCACAGATACTATTTAAACTGAACTGAGCTGCATGATTACATCACTGAATTCAATGATGAACTGCCTTTAACTGTCATTTTGCATTATTGACACACTGTTTTCCTAATTAGTGTTGTTCAGTTGCTTTGACGCAATCTTTTTTGTTTAAAGCGCTATATAAATAAAGATGACTTGACTTGACTTGACTAAAAAAAGAATTCAATAAAAGGGTGCCATTAATAGTGGTCAGTGTGTATTAGTGTATTAGAGGAAAACATTTATTTCATAATGATATTTCCCCCCATTTTAAAGTCTTATTATCCAACGAAAGGTTAGATTTTTGTGAATTTTTCAAATAAAAGATCAAAAGGATCAACAATGCAGATTAATTTTCACAGCCTCCTTTGATCATATTTACCAAGGGTGCCCATATTTTTGCCCATGACTGTGTGTATGTATATATAAGTGGTGGGCATAGATTAATTTTTTTAATCTAGATTAATCTCACTGTAATCTTGGAATTAATCTAGATTAATCTAGATTAAAATGCCTCATTTGAATTCTGCCGAAGGCATTCAAATTATGTTCAATAAAATGTACTTGTTAGTACTGATAGAGCTGTGCTGCACTCAAACATAGTAGTTTGACGACTACTCTTCCCCTGCGCTACATTGCTTGGCCCGGCATCTTCTGCATTAGCTAAGGGATGCTTTGCGTTTAGGTGGTACTTGAGACTGGAAGAACTCCTACAGTAAACTAATTCCGCATTGCACAATTTGCAATCAACCTTACGCCTGTTTCACACATACTCCGTCTGCAGTGCGTATGCGTTGCATTTTTTATTTTTATTTTTTTACGCACCCATGTTAACTGATTCCAGCGTTCACGCGGTTGCGGTCCGTCAGTGCGGTCCAGGAGCGGTGCGTCTGCAGCAGTGCAGCGATTGTTTACGTACCGAGTCTATTTTTGCTGTGCTGCATGCGCTGAATTAAAGTGACACTGCATTGTTTGTGGTAAAAATTAACATGGATTGACACAGAAATGCAGTAATTTCACAATTAATGAATACTAATTAAAGGCTTCTGTGTTATACACGCAACACATGGGTTTTTGGCTAGATTTAAAACAGGAAAAAGAGCACCTTTAGATAAACGAGGCAACATGATATAGGCCTATGCACTTTTATGGAAGCAGACAAATAAAGTTCATTATGAACAGTGCAATTGCGTGTAATAAAGATTTAAATGCAAAAGGCACGAGAGTCGACTGTTTCTGTCAGTGGTGCTTTAATTTTAAATATTTGCGATATCCCAACAAGAAAAGTAGGCTAATTGTTGTGTTTAAATGTTTTGCCGCTTGCGTGAGCAGCTTATTATACAAACCTAGAAGTCAAATGCATGAATAATATGTTGGTTATATTTATTAAGTTTAAACTAATGTCTATGATTATGAAAGATTGTTACTGTTCTGTGATAAGAGTCACACTTTTTTTTTTTTTACATGGTTTGAAATATAGAATAATGAACAAATGTTGTGTTTGTGGACTAAACAGCCGCGGATTAGTAGCGGACTGCAAACGCATCCTGTGTGAAAGCACAATGAGTCCGTGCTGCTTCTGCACCACACACACACGGACTGCATACGCACTGCAGAAGGAGTATGTGTGAAACAGGCTTGAGTCTTGTCGAGGTTTTTTTGGGAAGCTTGGTAATTTCACAGTAGGCATACACACAGGTTCAAAGACTTGTTCTTGCCCCCTACAGTGCAATTCGTCTAGGTATACATCCGCGCTAAACTATCACGGTGAAAGTCATCATAGCTTGCGTAGTATAGACCCAGCTCCCAACCCAACTTTGAGAATAGATTAACGGCGAATTTTTTTTTTTTTTTATCGCCCGATAAGAGTCTCGCGTTAACGCAGCACGTTAACGCCGATAACGGCCCACCACTAATATATATATATATATATTATATATATATATTTTACAAGGAACTTTTACAAGGAACTTTCTTTTCCTTCAAGGCTTAATTCAATGTAGACCAGAGGTTCTCAACTCTGGCCCTCATGATGCACTTTCCAGCAGAGTTTAGCGCCAACCTTGATCAAACTCACCTGCCTGTTTCATTGTAGCAAAGCAACTGGAAGGCATTCTGTAACCTTTAGCCAAAAAAAAAAAAAAAGTGTAACAGCTAATGCTAATGCTGCTGCTTTGGTGGTATGCAGGGACGGAGACCATAGGTAATTTTTTGAATGGATGTCAATTGAGGGGAGGATGAACTTCAAGCATTTTTGAAGAGACAGCTTATTATTTAATGAATCAACAGCCTATTGGCTAATCTTCAACACGTTTTACACTAAACAATCATTTTGGATTCAAAATTTTTTAGAGTTTACACTGAAAATATACTGTTTTATAAGAGAAGTGACTGACTTTTTGCTACAGGAAGTATTCAGTTTATGATTCTTCTTATTCATTCCTATGGTATCCGTAAACGGTGATTGAGTGTCGCACAATTCTAACTGAAGTTCAATGATGTAAAGGCTGTAATGTGATTGGTTTTCAAGGCAGACATGATCCAAGTTGACCGTTATGCTTACTCCAATGGTAAGTACTAAAGTCCCTTGTATCTCCAAATAATAAGACCATATCTGTTTGTAGCAATCCTGACAACCTTGACTAGCTTGTTCAGGTGTGTTTGATTAATGTTGGAGCAAAACTCTGAAAAATGGACCTTGAGGGTCAGAGTTGAGACCCCCTGGTGTAGACCATGGAAAGCAAGATGACTGCTTTGAAAGGTTAAAACATATTTTGCATGAGCTGCCATCTGCATGAAAAATCAATCTGATTGGTTCAAGACAGAAGATGAGAAACACCTGATTGTTGCTTGTTGGAGATTGTGTTGCATGATGTTTGGGGATTATTGTTCTTGGCATAAAACGCTTTAGATGTGTTGTTTTTATCAGAATTTTGATCTCAACAGACAGGATTTTTATCAGTACCCTGGTACGACACTTTTTCTGGACCGAGATCAGAAGTAAACTCTAAACTCATCCAGATATGTATAGATGCATATAAGGGTGAAAATATTAAAGGAGTTGTAGGCAAACTTTATAGTGATATTTTCTGCAAAAAAATAAGTTCTCTGGGAATCAGCAGCCTTGCTGGAGGGAGGTTCTATTCAAGGTGACTCAGCCCACATTTTTTGGTTTTGTCCACATATTCAGCTTTTTGGGGTAAGGGCGGGACAGTTAATGTCGAGGGTAGTAGGCTTTAACATAAATGAGTCATTTCCCACTATGTTCATCTGGGTCACTCTGGAGGGTTTGAACAAAAGAGATAATTACCTCTTGAAGATTTTTATTTTTTTTTAGTTGCATGTAAGAAAACAGTTACTGTAGAGAACTGTAGAGAAGCCCTCCCAATATGGACCTTCCTCTAAGTATTGTCAGTCAAATATGCTCTATGGAGAAAATAGAGAAGAAAAAAAAGTAAAAAAAAATCAGTATGTGCACTCCCTGGGAATTGAACCCATGACCTTATGTGCTGCTAATTCAATGCTCTACCACTGAACCACAGGAACATAATCAAATGTAGCTTTTACAGTTCAAACATTATGCGGAGACATATGTAGATGGATTTCCACGGCTGATGTTTATGAAAAAATCTTTAGCCCAATTCTCCGGTGGTTATGTGTGTGTGTTGTATAGTTTTCTATGGGAGGAAAGTATTCTGACCCTTAACGTGCAATTTAGCGCAATTTGCTTTCATATTCTGAGCTATTCTGCTGGTCTGTAAATAGTAGCCTATATGTTTATTATTAATAAGGTGTGTCCTCCAGTGTCAATCTTTTAGTAGGATACATTAAAGGTGCTGTATTTAGGATTGACACCGAGTGGTCGAACTAGGTATTGCAGTCCAAATTCAAAATATTGGAGAGGGTTATTTTTTTACCTGGCCCCTCCTCCTCAGACCTGATTGATGACACCAACAAGAACGAGCGTACTTGACAAAGAATGAAATGAAATATGCTGTGTTTTCCAACAACTGGCATCCCTGGGTGCCGAAACACAATTAGGTAAACTGGCAGTGGGCGGATTTCACAAACCAAAAACAGAGAACGGCATTCCGTCCCAGAATGCACACTTTCAAAGGAGAATAACTGACTGTATCATTGTTTTTCAGATAAACAAGTGTTAACTTAGCATGCTTTTTTAAATATCTGCAAACATATGATGGTATTTATATGCTTTAGTAGAGCCAAAAACTTACATACAGCACCTTTAAGCCACGTATTTGTGAAACTGTCTGTGGCCACACCCCCGCTTTAATGGTACAGCCCACAGCGCAAATTGTAAGATAAAACAATGGAAAAATAGAAAATTGTTTAGATTTGTATTTAAATGATCATTTCTTAAGTCACATTTTAGTAACCGGACAAAAAGGAGAGAAAATTATTTATTCATGAAGTAACTGAAAAAAAGAAAAGAAAAAATCAATGCTTCGTTGAATTTTTTATTTATTTATTTATTTATTTTTTGCATTTGCATTTGCACCATATGATCTGAAAATTTAACTGTGAACCATTACATGGACCTAAAAACATAACTTTTTAAAGAAACCAATTTTAGCTTGCTTCTGCAAGTTTTTTTTTTTGAGGTCTTTTATCTTGAATCAATCAATAAATAAATAAATAAAAGACAAAATAGAAGAAGAAAAAGGTAGATGCATGTTTTTCTGTGAGCCTGGGTTGAAAATAAGACACACATATTAATTTTTCTACTTTGTCAGGGCTCAAATGGATGATGCTTATCATAACTTTCTCTCTTTACCTTAACAAACTTTGTCAAACTTTGACAGCCATACCTCCTCTGCAACCACTGATCTGAAAGCCACTCTACAACTTTAAAGCATCTTAAGCACTCACTGGAGAGATTTTACAACACAAATCAGACCCATGGACTGTGATGCTCCTGGTATTCAAAAGTACTGTTGGGTTCCTTTCGCTTCTCTCCAAACACCCTTTAAATCAATGGGCCTGACTTTGACGTGACTATTACGACACACACACCACTTGGTCAAGAGCTTGTTCTTAGAAGCAGCAGCACCTCTAGCTTTAGTGTGGATCTTTAGATCTTTTGAGACCCCCTTACAATACCATAATTTTTTCCCCAGTCACTCACTTTTACCACAGAGGTAACAATGTTCTTTGTCCTTGGGGATCTCCCAATGTTCTCTTAGTAAGTCCAGGGGCCTTCTCACTTGTCAGATGTTAGGCAGTTCAAACAGGAAAAAGCTGATGACTGGGGGATCTCCAGGTGTTTGAAAAACAGCTAGAGAAGCCACTGATCCCAGTCAACAGTGGTCTGGCAATAAAAAAAAAAAAGGTGATAACAGAGGACAATCAAAACTGGAACCTAATTCTCTCTGACATGTGAGCTGTACCCTAGGCTTCCACAAGGCTAAGCCTCTTTGAACAATTGTTTAAGAGAATGCTACAGGGGCTTGTGTATTTTGCCATAACAGCTTGGGAGTGACAGCCATCTCACCATTGGTCAGTGATCAAGCATTTATGGGGCATGAGGGAGTATTGATGTTGATGTCCTTGGCCAGAAAACACAAGCTGGAAACTCAGTGCTTCCAGCAGAGCAAATACAGTAAACTTGTGTGCTTATGTGAGTTTCATCCTAGTGATACAGCACTGGTTCATATTCCTTATGCTAATTCAAACTTTTGGGTTTCTTGGTAGGTGGTGTATACTGTCTGTGAGAGATTTGAACACCTGAGATGCCAAATTCTGCAATTTTAGCAGATTCCTGATTGCTCTGTTCTGTTGTGTTTATTTTCTTTCTTTCTTTACCAACAATGAGATTAACTAAAGACTGATTCCCTTTTCTCCCTCTGCCTGCCTGCCTGCCTGCCTGCTTGCCTGCCTGCAAAAAAAAAAAAAAAAAAAAAAATCATGAATATCGTTCTTCAAGAAGAGAGTACATTGTCTGAAAACAAGGTGAGGCAGGACTCACTTTAAACTAAATTTGCCTTTGTTCAAAAAAACAAACAAAATATATATATATATATATATATATATATATATATATATATATATATATATATATATATATATATATATATATATATATATGTGTAAAAGTTTTTGAACTGTGAACATTTAACATCTCATATTGATGCTGCTTGATTTAAGGACTAAAATAACTTCAGCTCTCATGTTTCATGTCAACAAGTATGTGAAAACTACAAACCTGCAAGTGATGCCTTTTTTAGCCATGTTTTGCCTGCATTGTGCAGTCACTGATCAGTGGTAATAGTTGGTCTTGTCAGTATGTTCAAACTTGTTATTTAAAATAACTTCAACCTATTTCAGTTGACCCAGAAGTAAACAAAATCTCAAAGAGTATTAAAAGTAATATTTAATATTGGAAATGTATTATTTATTTATTCATAATTTTGGCATAATTTGTTTGTTTGTTTGTTTGAACAAAACACATTTCTGTAGTCAACTGAAACTAGTGATACACCGATACCACCTTTTTTTCATAACGAGTCCAATGCTTATACTTTCATTTTTGGTATTCGCCGATACCGAAACCGATACCTGTATTTTCACAAATTTTTATTTTTATTTTTTTTTATACATATATTGGGTACAGAGACAAAATAAGAAGAAGAAGAAGAAAAAGAAGAATATGAATAATAATCATGTTAGCTGGCTTCATTTAGCGAACGGATATTTCCTTCATTTATTTCCACAATTAATTATACCTGTAAAATGCATTATATAAGCTTTTGTTACTTTTTACTGTTAATTTTAATGGCGCATTAGAGTTGCTCCATTGCAGCAGCTCAATACTGTAATCACAAAGCATTTTCCTCAAATAATGCAGGGAAGCACTCGTTATACATTATAGGAGCATGCACATACTATTTTGGTGATGTAATTTTCGTCATGTGCACTGTACATAGACCATAATTTTAAAGCAAGCTAAACATGCGCAGTGCGCACACATTTACATTGGTGCAGAATGAGAAAGACACTAGCGCATTTCACACAGTCTGCTAGTTTCACTTTTGCTTTAATCATGTATGCTTGACATTTAACATAAATGTTGTGAATTTATACAATTTATATACAATTAAATTGTATATAATTATACAATTATATTTATATACAATTTAATTGTATATACATTGTAAAAATACACTATAAACAACATTTATGTTAATTGTCAATTGACGATTAAAGCAAAAGTAAAATAAATAAATAAAGAAATAAAAAATGAAACAATTTATAGTGTTTTATATTTATGATTTAGTTTTAATCCAGGTGCATGCGCTAATGGAGCGAACAGCAATCACGATCATGCAACAGAAGTGCTCTCTCTCTCTCTCTCTCCTTACCTTTCAAATAACTTTAGTAAGTTGTGTACTGATTTGGTTTACATATCTGACATAGCTCTCAATACTTTTGACATATCCGACTGAATTACAAACATTCCAGTGATGTCTGTGAGATATTCACTCGATATTCAATCTATGCCACCACACGCTCAATCCACTCAGCGCGCTCTGCTTATCAGCTCGCACACATGTACTTCATAGACATCCTTAATCTCTAATAACTCCGTTCTACTCTCTGTTGTTTTGTTGTCATTGTTTCTTTTTTTTGCTTTTTTTTTTTTTTTGGAAACAGCTGTTCACACACTGCTGGGTATCAGGAATTATTTTACCATTAGGAGAAGAGTACAGGAGCGCAGTATCGGGCCTGACACAGATACCAGTATTGGTGCATCACTAACTGAAACTAAAAATTCACTTTTCAATCAAATATATGTATCTGATAACCCTCTGCCCTGCAACTGATTACTTTCACACCGGTTTCTCATTAGGAGGACTGTTTAAGTTGAACATTTTCACACACTCATTGCTGAGTCTTGTTTAGCTGTTTGTGGACATTTCTAAGTGTCCCCTTGTTTTCCAGGTTCCTTATGTTCCTGTTACCTTCCCTTGCCTTTGTGTATTTTGACTTTGGATTGTTACCTGTTTTGTGATCGTTTGACCGTTGCCTGTCTGCTGAATTACTCTTTTGTTTTGCCTTGGATATTGTTTTGCTGGTGTTTGACCATGCCTGTTTTGACTAAGATCTATTTAATAAAGCCTCAAGTGGTTCCTACTCCGTTGTCATGCTGTCAATTACAATTACATCAGAGAGAAATCTTCTTTCCCAGTACACACATGCACATGCACACACACACACACGGGAGGGGAATAATTGCCTTTTGGAAATGACGATCGTCTAATAGTCACGCTTTTCCCGGTACATCTTTCCAGCGCAATGGTGCCGCCGTGCAAGGCGAGAGTGTTCCATACTCTCAATAACTATAAACTGTGTCACCTAGATACCTGATTGGGCAGATAGCTGGTCAACTGATAAAAAAAAATAAATAAATAAACAGGCACATGCATTTTACTATGGCACAGTAATATAGTAATAATTTACTACTTTTTCCTGTTTTACTGTTTTGTTTTGGTTTTGTTTGTTTGTTTGTTTTTTGTTTGTTTGTTTGTTTTTTCCTGATCATTTGGAATGAGAATAAAAAGACAAAAAACAAACAAATAAAAACAAACCTTGCAAATAAGTTCAAACATCCATTCAATATCTATTATTTCCTGAATATTACTGATGAATGATCATAAAGTAGGATTATGTTCTAATGTGATTTTTATTATATATAGTGTAGTAATATAGTAGTAATTTAGTACTTTCTCCTGTTTTATTGTTGGCTTCCTCTTTTCTGATCATTTGGAATGAGGATAAAAATACACACACACACACACACACACACACACACAAAAACATGCAAATAATTTCAAACATCAATTCAATATCTACTATGTCCTGAATATTATGAAATTTGAGATGGCCGCCCCCTGATGACGTCATAATATGCAAATTAGATGAGTATATTTACACCCCACATAAACTTTCGGTCATGCCCAACATTTTTTTAATTCACAGTAGATCTCTATCTTTAAGCCCTTTCAAGTCACAAGCTTTTAAAATCTTGATGTCAAAATACAGCATTTTTTCCAAAAAACCCTGGTGCCTAAAGGGTTAAAATTATGTATGTTTATATATATATATATATATATATATATATATATATATATATATATACGTGTATATATATATATATATATATATATATATATATATATATATATATATATATATATACGTATATATATATATATATATATATATATATATATATATATATATATATATATGTATATATATACGTATATATATACATACATATATAAATTTTTTGGATATATATAAAGCAAAAATATACTCAACCACTGACTGGCCATGAGAGTCACCGCCACATTCTACCAAAATATTCTATAAATTTAACCTTAAAATTTCAGGACTCACAACCAAATTATGAAAGCAAGTTTGGCTGACATGTTCTGCATGAATAGAACTGCAGTAAAAACTATTTGCCAGTCGCATCATTGACATTTGTATGACATGGATCATGTGTTGTGGGTTATTCTTTGCTGTCAGTCACTAGAGTATGTTAGAGCTGTCAACCACTCTCTGGTTATGAAATATGGCAGAAAATATGAGTATTGTCTTGTTGGGTTGGAAAGAAAGACAAAACTCCTATTAAGTGTTTGGGCAGAAAAAAATAAAAAAAACTTTCTACACTGTCTTCACACTTACTACTGTTATCACTCAATATTGTTACAGTCATTTTAAAATAACTGAATAACAGTTTTCTCATGCCTTAAATAGTACTTTCTGGTTTCTTTCTAAGGGGGTCACATAGAGTGCTTTGCCACCAGCCTCAATGTCTCTTCTTGGTAAATGGTGATCATTTCCATTTAATTATTGTTGATTACTGTCATTAGATCGCAGCTAATGATTTCACACACCCTGTTGGTGGCATAGATCAATGACACTACCAGGATGATTGTTTCTTAAAGCTAATTGGCTGCAATTCTTTAGATGCATTAGAAAAAGCCTGTCACAAAATCTGCCAAATTTTCAGCTGTCAAATTTTAAGCTTGAAGCTTTCAAGACAAAATGAAGGGCCGAGGTTCAATATAAGTCACTGTTTAAAAAACAACAACAACAACAAAAACACACACACACACACACACAAAAAAAAAAAAAAAACTAAAAAAAACTAAATTTAATCAGATGATTAGGCTTTTGGGAGGATTCTCTGTTGCCTTGTTTCACTTAAATGAATTCTCTTAAACTGAATGATCTCATAAAATTTATAAAGCACTCTTTAACTTTACTTCCTGTCTTTTTCAACTAAAGCATAGACTGGCAAGAAAAATGCTAGATAATAGTGTATTTAATCCATTCTGTCATTTCTTACATTATTATTATATTAATTTTCACATTCATTTATATATATATATATATATATATATATATATATATATATATATATTTTTTTTTTTAGGCTAGCTAAAAGATGGGGTGCCATGTGTACTCAGCCAACATTATGAATGTCAGACTCTGTTCCGTGTATTGTGTTTGTTTCCCTCCCTCTTGTGACCATATTTGGATTTTGTGTTCCTGTCCTTGTTTAGTTCTAATTATTAGGTTATTAGTCCCCAGCTGTGTGTCTTTTATTATCTAGTTTACTCCTCATTAGTTCTAGTACCTTAGTCCTGTGTTTGGCATCCAGTCTTGTCGTTCTGTGTTCCCAGTGTTTGGAGCAATAAAGTCTGTGTTATTTGAAGAATTCCTTGTCTCTTTGTTTCCTGCTCAAGAGAAGTATGAAAGTGAAAGTGAAAGTGAAAGTGACATGACATACAGCCAAGTATGGTGACCCATACTCAGAATTCATGCTCTGCATTTAACCCATCCAAAGTGCACACACACACAGCAGTGAACACACACACACACACACTGTGAACACACACCCGGAGCAGTGGGCAGCCATTTATGCTGCGGCGCCCAGTGAGCAGTTGGGGGTTCAGTGCCTTGCTCAAGGGCACCTCAGTCGTGGTATTGAAGGTGGAGAGAGCGCTGTACATTCACTCCCCCACCTACAATTCCTGCCAGCCCGAGACTCGAACTCACAACCCTTGGGTTGTAAGTCCAACACTCTGACCGTTAGGCCACGACTTCCCCAAATATGACAGAAGACAGAAGACTGGATAAAACCGAAAGTGAGTGGTGCCTTTTCCCCCATTTCGTTATTCATTTTTTAATGTTTTTGTTTTCTTGTTTCTCCTTGTGGCCATGGAGTTGGCCGCCACCCGATTCCTTGCCCTAGCCCAGAGAGATCTCGCCTTCTACGAGTACGTCGGGGAGTTCTGCAAGCTCCCCGCAGCAACATTGTTGGATGATGCGATCCTTAATCAGCTTTTATGGCTCAGGGCCAACTGCCATAGCTCCATGGACCTCCCAGACACCACTGGGACAAGTTGGAGGACTCAACTCAACTTCACCAGCCATTCATATGGCATGCCCAGTGAACATTAATGTGTCAAGCCTGCCATCCCCAAAGCTCACTCCAGTGCCCACTCCTTGAAAGCGCCTTCCAGAGTGTCCTCAATTGCTTGCTCCAGCCCCAGAGCACGCTTCAGTGTCTGCTCCAGAGTCCCCTGATCCGCCATGGCACCCCAAACTGGTTCTGCTCTGAAGGCCACTGTCCCGGGTCTGTCCTGAAGGACCTCCAGAGCGCCCACCCTCCTCCCTGCTGGATGTTATGGCATGAGGACATGCGTTCTGGAGGAGGGGGAGGGGGGGCATTATTTCAGACTCTGTTCCGTGTATTGTTTGCTTCCCTCCCTTTTGTGACCATATTTGGAGTTCCTGTACTTGTTTAGTTCTAATCGTTAGGTTATTAGTCTCCAGCCGTGTGTCTTATCTAGTTTACTCCTTGTTAGCTCTAGTACTTAAGCCCTGTGTTTACCTGTCTTTGGCATCCGCTCTTGAATGTCATTCTGTGTTCCCAGCATTCCCTATGTGTTTGGAGCAATAAAGTATAAAGTCAAAGTTATTTGAAGAATTCAATGCCATCTCATTCCCTGCTCAAGAGAAGCGTGACAATGAATCGATTCAAAGATAGATACTTTAAATGAAATGCCACCTAAACATTAATCTTTTATAAAACTGTGCTCTTGGCATACTGTATCTTAGTCTTTCCTTTTCTTATTTACTTGCAAATATTGTGTTTTTTTTTTTTAAAGCTTACTCAGAATTTTACCTTTTCCTAAGTGACACTATTTTTCCTTCTGCCTAAAAACAGTTCAAGGCTGACCATTCAAATATTTTCTTTCAAGTGGATCCAGTAACTTTGCATATTATGCATCTGGACTGTTTTATATATTAAGTACACTAAAGAAATGACCTTTGATTAGGGATTTTATACATTTCCTTATGAGGGTAAGAGTATAGACTGTTTATGGTGTGTTTAATGGTTGTGAAAATGTAATAGTTACAAGGCTAGAAAGACCAATAATTCCAGTTATTAACATCTCATTTAGAGTGGTCTGTGCTTTCTATGCATTTTGTAACAACTGAAGATGCATTTGGAGGTGGTCTTGGAAGTCAGTGTTTGGTGCACGCAGTATCATTATCAATCTTGTCTCTCTCTCTCTATTTCTCTTGCTTTAGGCTCTCTTCTGGCCCCCATTCAATTGGTTAGAGTTCAGAACAGTTCTCATCAGTGAGCCAAGTTGGGCCGCCCGCCTCCTCCACTTACTGAATGCCATCTATCTTTAGAGTTAATGCAAACTCAGCACTCTTTCAATGAGTACCTTTTAAAACATCAAACATCAGCCTTCCGGGCTGCTTTCAACCTCGGGAAAACAAAAGGGTGAAGAGGAGGAGTAGGGAAAGGAGGCGGAAGAAGAAGAGGATCTGGAGGTTCTAATGTTTGTTTGTTTGTTTTTTTTGTTTTAGTAAGTATTCGATTCATTTTAATCTTACTTTGTTACATTTAGTTCTGAATGGTTCCCAGTCACATACAATATTTTCAACATGAAGTAGTTTTTAACATAAAGTAGTTTTTAAGGTTTTTTTTTTTTTTTTTGTATAATATTTTAGGCTTAGGAAGGCCAGAACTAGGCAGACCTTGGAATCCTCAAGAATCACTTTGGACATAATTTAGTAATCTTCTTCTTTTGTTTTTCTGCAGTGGAAATTCTCCTCCATAATCATATTGACTCAAATATAGAGGCTCCAGTACGTGTCTTCATCTGTACCATCTGGTATTGAACAAATATAATAACCAGGCTCCTTACTGGGTCCCTTAAGGTCTGACACTTTCTGAGTGGGCTTAAATCACACATCATAATTATCATTAGTCAACTTCTCTTTTTCAGAAGGACTCTAATATGGATAATGTGCAGGATCACAAACGTGTACAAGCAGTCTAAATGTCACTGTACCTTGTTGTAGTCAATTAATGGAAGGGAAGGGTGGAAGGTAATACATTTGTGAGAACCAAAACGTTGGTTGTAAAATCTGGGAATAATTACAGGGGTGAACCATGCAGTGCAGGGGAAGTGTAATGCGATGCAGTATGGTCTCTAAGATAAGACAATGAAGGTGTAGAAAGAGGTCATCGTGGGTAAGACAGTAACCAGTATTTATAGGCTAGTTTGTTCCAGGAAAGTTGGACTGAGATCAACATTGCTTTTCTTGTTGAAAGAATAAAGGTTAGTTATAAGAAGTAGTACTACCAAAAGCAGAAACACACACACACACACACACACACACACACACACACACACACACACACACACACTAAGAATAGTGCCCTTTAAAGCTAGGAGATGCATGTTAAAAGTTATATTTTTACCTTTTGCTTCCCAAATATTCTATCATTCAAAATATCCTCCAATGATGGAAAAGCAGTTCAACTAATTTTTATTAAATATATGTCAATTATACCATCAGATTTTCACTCCACTATTACCATGTCCCAAAAATTCACAATAATTATATTATTATGATATATGCATGTAAATAATAATAATAATAATAATAATAATAATAATAATAATAATAATTATTATTATTATTATTATTATTATTGTCATTATTATAATGCTATCAGTCAAATTCATCTTTAACATTGTTCATTTTATGTTTCATTTTTGACCAATGTATCATGCTTAAAATGTGAGTGTTGGGAGGCAGAAAGAGAGTTTGTAACCATAACTGTTTAGAAGTATATGCTTCTTGCAGACTGAGATGTCTAACATTCCATCTTTTTACAGAATCCAAAGAGCTCCCACACATGCTGAACTAACTTTTACGGGTGTGGATAGATTGTCCTGTTTTTGCTTGTTAACTCTGGCTACATGATTATGGTTGGCAGTAGTAGTTACACACCTTATCATAAATTTTCTGTTCTCTTTATAATATTTGTTTAGTATCTCACTATGGGAATGCCCCAGGCGTGACAGATTGCGGTAGCACCAATGACTCCATGTCTGCCAATAACGTAGACCAATCGCTGCATTGATCAGTGAGTCCTGCCTCCCTTTATATATACAGCAGCTACCTACTGCTTTGTCATTCTCACTCTCGTCTACATTGAAAATTTTAGAAGCTGTCCTCAGCAGACTTTAGGAATTATTACTATTACTCAACAATTAACCAATGCAGCCGCATGGCAATGTCCCAAACACAATATTACCTTACATTCATTGACTGACTGCACTTGGTGTTGGAGAAACTCGCTGCTACAGTTCAAAGTTTCAGCTCAAAGTTTCTCAGTAGTCTGCATTTTTTTCCCCCAAGTTTGGTGGCACTCATTACGCACCAAAAAGAGGGAAAAAGAGAGCTCACTCACTAGCTCTCAAGCATAGATCCATACTAGTTTTCATGTTGTAGTGGACTTACCATATGAAGAGAGTGCAGACGCCTTCATTGCCACCTAGAGAGAGCCAGAAAGCCACAGAGAGAAAGGCTGTCCTCCACATCCTTGTGCCTTTGGAGTGTGGATTTCTACCAAGGATTCTCACAGTATCTGCACCTCCTGCCTGGGCACTAAACACGCTCAGGCAGCACTATCCAACCACGATGGCTACCTTCACTGCGTGATTTTCTCAACTAAATGCCAAGAAAGGAGACACTGAATGGCAGCTGCAGGAAAGTCGGACCCATGCCTTTCTGCTCAACCCAGAGAGGAACCCATGGAGCGTCCACAGGCCTCTAACAAATGGGGAGAAATGATGGATAATGTGTCACCTGTCCTTCCCTCGCTGTTTGAAGATCCTTTAGTGGGAGAGGAAGATGATTCAAGATCCAAGTGTTTTATTGTCATATGCACAGGAAACACTCTGTTACACTATACAATGAAATTCTTACTCTAAGAATCCTATAGCATCCTGGACATGAACATGAGGACCAAAAAGAAAAAAGTACTCAAAATAATAGTTAGACAATTACAAAAGTATTAGTGCATATATAAGTGTGGATGTGCAGTGTAGACATATTAAAAGTGTATGTTAACATGTAGGCATACAGATATTTGCATGGTTTATGCGTGGTTAGTGAAAAAGTAAAATTTTGAAGACACTGAAATAAGGCAATAAAACACCTAGAGAACAGATTTTAAAGCCTACAGTTTTTGCTTCAAAATGATGAGAAAATCATCTTGATTACTCGCTCACAGAAAACAATATATTGATTTACATTTTTTTAAGACACTTTTTGTGTAGGAAAGGTATATGCGGGAAGGTGTCAACTATCATGCATAAGGCTGTGATTCACACCTGAGAAGACAAAGGCCCGCATAATAAGCTGCATGAGCCTTTCAGCCATGTGTGTGACCGAGAAAGAAGAGTTACAAGAAAGTCTCTGAGGACAAAATACATTTTTTAAACTACATTATTAACATCATTGTGATGGTCACTGATACTAGTACTAATTTATAAAAAAAAAGAACACAATTACCACATAGCACACATATTATCAGTGATATTTACAGCTTACTTGGTAAATTTACACCTCAGAGGATCCCGGGTATAACACATTCAAAATACTTACACCAGAGTAGATATTTATGAACAGAAGCTTAGTTACATTCATAAACACAAGCATGCTTTGTATGTAGGCCTATATAATATATATAGTTATAAACATATGTGGCTATATTCGTGAACAGAGAACAGCCTATCTAAGTAAAGTTTGTCTAACCATTCTTACTGACATTAGGCTAGCAACAATATTTTTTTTATATCGTATTGCTGTTTATGTTATATAACATAAAAAAAAAAAACATCCTGGCATGGTGAGACTTTTAGATGCTGTGAATGAAACTTTATAATGTTTCAGTTGATTATACATTTAGTCAGGAATTATAGAGATAGTTTTAAAAAAAGTCTAACTAGTAAAATGTGTACAGGTTATGTGAAAACTAATACAAGTAGGATAATAAAAATAAGACTTAACTAATTTTTAGGATCTCTGCTTGATCAAGCCGCTGCATCAATAATCCAAAGGTAATCCAAAGGTTTGTGAGGTGAATTCTTTCTTATTTGTCACAGCAAGTCTTTTCTGCTGTAAATTTCAGTCTCATTCCTCTCAGCATGAAGTGCAAAGTAAAATGTAAAACACTTGCTGCTTTGTTTGTTGTTATGGGGCGTTTACCCGCCATGAGCTTCACTTGGATAATTATAATGCCGATAGCGCGCTCTGCGCATGGGCGTGGTCGCATTAGATATAATGAAGGGAGACATGAAAGACTGGACATCGCGTTGGTTTCATATGGATTACTTTATCACAGAATATTTGTTTTTGGTAGCACTTGCTTAGTTTAAAAGTAGACATGTCAAGCTTTCTATAGATCTATCTCTCATGTCTCTTCGTTGAGTATACACTGAGTTACAGTTCATTTTAATGACGCGTTTCTAAATGAAGATCACCGCAGACCAAGGCTGCAGACAGCGCACAGTTTGTTTTCTTTATTTTGTAAATGCACAAAGTTTTGTTGTTATTATTTGTGTATACAAATAAAAGTAGACCCTTTACAGATTCGATTGATGTATTGCTCTTATCTGTACGATAAAAACTGAAAGTGTAATTCTTTTTGGTGTTATCAGGAGAAGATGCCTCAAAATGCATATTTGCGTTAGTCGGCCCAAGAGGGTTAATAACGCAAATCTTTCCTGTGAACTGCCAAAATACAGACAGCATTTTACATGTCCCACCAGAGACAGTAATATAGGATCACTGTTACACCACGATAAAGTTTGCATATCACTCTGTTCCACGGGCAGCTTTGGGGCTCTCTGATTACTGTTTAGTTCATCTTATACCGACCTACAGGCAGAAACTGAATTCAGCTAAACCTGTATTAAGGACTGTTAAAAGATGGACTAATGAAGCAGAGCAGGATTTAAAAATTTGTTTTGACCTCACTGATTGGAGTGTTTTTGAAGCTGCTGCCACTGATCTGGACGAGCTCACAGAGACTGTAACATCTTATATCAGTTTCTGTGAAGACATGCATTCCTACCAGGACTCGTCTCATCTACAACAATGACAAACCATGGTTCACTGCACAACTCAGACAGCTACGTCAGGCCAAAGAAGATGCTCACAGAAATGGGGATAGATTCTTGTATAAACAGGCCAAATACACATATTTATAGATTTATACTGGAAAGCTAAAGAATCAATTATTTTCCAGTGATCCTGCTTCAGTATGGAAAGGTCTGAATCACAGCGCACCACTCCACGCACTGTAAACAGTAACAACCAATCACAGCGCACCATTCCATGCACTCTAGACAGTAATGGCGGCGGCGAATGGAGCTGCATTTAATACACAGAGCCATAGATCACTGACAAGCTGCTCTATATCACGTTCATTAGATGAATCACATTGGATTATGAACGCAATATTGCATAGCTTGTCAGTGTTAGTGTTTTTATTATTGCCATTTAGGTTTTTATTAATACAGCACATGGCACTAGTCAACTAAATGAATGTAACATGGCAAAGATGAATGCACTTTTGGAAGCTGAATGTAAGGGAAATGTCATTTTGGAATTTCTGTGGTCTAATGTGATGTTGTTCATGTTCTTGTTCATGATGAAATTTTCTTGTAATGCTGTAATTAATTTCATTTTGGAAGCGATGACTGATGGATGTATTTTTAGTCCAGTGTCTGTGTAGAAGTATTGATTATGATATAATATAATTAGTATTGACCAAGTTTAGAGGCTGTCATATGTGGATCAACTTGCTATGTTGTGTATATTCATCAGTTTCAATATGAAAAATAACTTTCGTATTGATTCGTTAGTATTTATTGAGTTTTGAGGCTGTAAAATGTAGTATAATAGATTTATTGCATTTTGGGAAAATAAATTATACAATTTTATAATAAATCTTTGAAAATCAAAACCTGGATTTTAATTTTTTTTTTTAAGTTATTATAACCAAAAGATGCTATATGAAAGTTTGAAACAGAAAATAGTGGTTTATATCTTGCCACTTACTTGGTAAAGAAAACACAATTTGTCAAAAACATATTATCTGCGATAAAATGTAAAAAAAAAAAAAGAAAAAAAAAAGTGCTTTATAGGACAGAACATTCTCTAATTTATTTTTTCTTTTTATTTATCCTTTATTTAACCAGGTGAAACTCATTGAGATTAAAAACTATTTTACAAGAGAGACCTGGCCAAGATGCAGCATAAAAAAAAACATAAGGAACAGTCTCCAATATATATATATATATATATATATATATATATATATATATATATATATATATATATATATATATATATATATATATATATATATAACACATCAAATACACATACATATATATCACAAGACCCAGTGCTGAATAAGGCTTAATATAACTTTATGAACAATTACACTGACCAATGTTCACCTGCTCCACATTCTTCAAAGTTGAAACAAACTGTCTATAAGATATAAAGGTAGTCAATTTCAATGATTTCTGAAGAAGGTTCCAGGCAGAAGGTGTTGCAAACACAAAGGCTTTTTTTCCTAATTCTGTTTTGACATGGGGTACCAACAAGTGTAGTACATCATTTGAATGTAATCCATAATGGCCATGATTACTTGTTAAAAGGACACTCAAATAAGTAGGAGCTAGTCCAAGAAGTGCCTTGTAAATGAAACATAGCCAGCGAGTATACCTTCTTGCATAAAGAGAGGGCCATTGAGTTTTATAATAAAGGATACAAAGATGTGTCCTATAACCACAACCAGTGAAAAAATGTAATGCACAATGATACACAACATCCAGTTTCTTCAAACATTGGGCAGAAGCATTCATATATATCAGATATCCATTTTCTTATATGGTTGGGAAGGTGGATTTTTCCAGGTATTCTCTAGCGCGAATGGATAAGCATGATTTTGATCTGTAAAGATAACCAGGCTTTATCTTAAGCTTAGAAACCAGATTGCTAACATGGGTTCTGAAACATAGTTTAAAATCAATGATTACACCCAAATATTTATAACTGTTAACTAACTCAATTTTAATTTCCTTCAAAAGTTGAGATGCTTGAAGAAGAAACTGGAAGTTGTCTTGAGTTTGTGAATACCATTATTTTTGACTTTTGTACATTTAAGACCAGCTTAAGCTGTTTTAAACAGTTCTGAACAGTATTGAATGCAGACTGCAAAAGTTGAAGGGCTTGTGCAGTAGATGATGCAGTACAGTAAATAACAGTGTCATCAGCATAAAAGTGATATATAGCATTCAATAGATTTTCACAAAGTTTGTTTATATAAATTGAAAATAATATGGGCCCTAATACTGAGCCTTGAGGTACCCCCTTGGAAATAGGCAAAAATTAAGACACAGAACCAGCCATCCGAACACTTTGGGTTCTACCTGACAATTAATTTGCAAACCAATCTACCGAATGCTTAGACAAGCCAATGCTCACTAGACTATTCACAAGAATGCCGTAATCAACCCTATCAAAAGCCTAATATTTATAACAATAGCAAATCTATATTTATGTAACGCAGCAGGTCATTCTTTTATACGTTTGCTTGTATGTATTTTGAACTTGCTTCATTGCGCTCTCACATGTATCACCTTCACTCGCACAGCATGGGTGGAGTCTTGTACCTGTGCTCACGAGTACTGTCCGCCATGTTTGTGCAGTTTGGATGCAAACAAAACAATGGATTATTTACCAAGAGATATGGATGTATGAATTCATTTCAATAAAACACTTCTGGTAAGCATCGTTGAGCATTTCTTTTTAGTATTTTACTAGCGCAGGCGCTTATAAGCTCATAAATGAACTCGCAAACCTTTACCTCACATGTGAGACTGCAGCGAATGCGGCTTTGTGCGAAACCTAAGTAAAAAAATAAATAAAAATAAATGATATATTTTTCATTTTTGATCGAATTGTTGTGTGGGTCTACTCTAGAGTTTTTACTCTGCAGAAAACTGACGAGCAACCCAACCCACCAACAGACGAAGAAGATGAGGATGATAATCATAGGGGTCCAGCATATACAAAGAGAAAGGTCTGTTTGTATTTTTAGCTTTCACATTCTTATTTTTGTAAATGAAAGTTGCAATAAGAAATTTTTTTTTTTCCCATATTTCTTAGAGTATGTAAGAGTGAAGATTTGTTTAAGTGGGTCGTTGTTTTCAAATAACCTCAACTAAATGCATTAGCTAGTTTCAGTTATTTTTATGATGAGAATGTACTGTAGTCATATATGCATCAGTTTGTCTGAGATCATCTGTAATATCTCTGTCCTGTTTTTACAGATGCTAAATATAAGCAGACTATACAGATGCTTATCTCTGCCAAAACACACGTGACTACAACACAAACACAGCATCATAGTTCATCACTTTACTTAGTACTTCACTCAGGATGTAGAGACACACAGGAGTCCCTGATTATTTCTATTAACATGCTACACATTTATTTTAATATTTCTATGTTTTGTAGTAACCAATAGAAGCTGAAGGAATGGCAGACATTACTCAGACACCTGTGAACACTGAGCAGTGGTTGGAGTCCAAGACAGTGAAATCATCTGTATTATACTTCTGACTGAACTAGCAAGGAGCATTAGAGACAATGAGAAAGTAAGTCCAAGTAAAAGGTTTGCATTGACCATTTCACCTTGTTATTTTTTGCAGTAACTGCAGGGAATAATATTAACTGAAGAGACCTTATCAACAGCAAGCTTTGGATCTACTGAATGTGTATTTTTTTAAGCATTTTATTGCAGGGTTCACTGTTATTTTGCTTCATTGCGATGAGTGGTGAAAAGTGTTTATTAATTTATTTTTGAATGTATAGTTAACCAGAATTCTGTCTTTTACGTTTTACCAAACCTCTTACTTTTGTTTCTCTGCAGAACTCAAAAGACGATACTTGCTGGAATGCTGGTAATCAAACCCAACAAGTTTGTCAGGTATGGACAGTACAAAGGGGACAAAATGTTTTCATATTTTGGGTAAACTCTCTTTAATTAGCATGCTATACACTAAATATTAATCATGCTGGGCACAGCCACTTACTGTGCTGTCACTGCAGTTAGTGCTGTAAATAGTCTGTCAAATAACAGGTACATTGCTACAACATAAATTTAATGTAGTCCACAATGATGCAATACGTTAGACCTTTACTAATAGATACTTGTATATTATTTGCTCTTTACAGGTGCAGAAATAAAAGCTCCCAAACAAAGATGTCATCGGATTAAGAAATGAAAAGACATTGCCACTGAAACCATAAATCCTGAGCAATTTGAATATGGGCAACAACCGAGGAAAAGTACCCATTGTTTTTATTATGAATGATCCATGATTTTTGTTGTAGTATGTTATTTGGTAATTGTATATGATTAGATATTTGTTTTAATTTTAAAAATGTGTTTTTTTTTAAAACTCTGCCATTTACTAATGTGTTTTGTGTATCTTTACAATAAGGTACTATTAGTTAACATTAGTAAATGTTGAAATTAACATTAACAATGAGCAATACATTTGTTACAATTTGCATTAATCTTCGATACTGTTAAAAAAAACTGTTTTTTGAAAGTTCATGTTAGCTCTGATCCATTAATGTCAACAGGCACAACCTTTTTCTTAACAATGTATTAGTAAATGTTGAAATTAACTAGGTTAATATATTCACTACAGTTAACTAAGGTTAATGTTAAGTATTTGTCATGTTAGTTCATGTTGGGTAGGTAATTAATGTTAACAAATGAATCCTTATTGTAAATTGTAAAGTATCACCTGAGTGTTTATTGTTTATACGTGTTAAATTATTTATATGTAAGTATAAATAAATGTAAGGGTAATTTAGTTAAATGTTATGTTATTTATATATATTTTCTGTATGATTTTTTTTTTTTCGTCTTTTTTTTTTTTTGCTGTAATTGCATAGTTTTGTAAATAAATTGTTCTCATGCCAACTTAATCCAGTGAGTTCTTTACTTTTAAAATGCATTTATCATAATGAGATAAGTTAGGGTTAGGGGAAAGTAAACATGTAGCAGCATATCAATTTTAAATGAAATATTAGTGAACAGTAAAGAAGATATTAAAAATTAATCCGGGCCACGCCCAGGGCGCTGTACACTTCAGTGTCGGGCGGATTCTGGCTCAGATGCGGCAGTGTCGGTTTTCAAGACACTCACAATGCGATATAATACTACCAAACAATTTATAATCCTAACCTTTAACTCCATACCGAAATCCCAGAGAGACAATGAAAATGTAAATAAAAATAAATAAATAAATATAAAAATTATTTGTGCTTGGGATGCTGTGAGCATGGCGACTGTAGTGTACACCGTAAGTTTAAAAACGTTTAGCTTAAATGTTTAATATAAATAAACAGTGCTCATAAACGACTGCTGAGGCAGTATTCTCAAGTGAAGCTTCTAACGTCACCACTTAACAACCGAATAATGTTCATATAAACCAAGAAAAAACTTTCCTAACACATTAAAAAAATGCAAATTTCAAACATTTAACAAACATTCACTAATAACATTTTCATAACGTTTTCAAGATGATAGAATGAAATGTTTCTATAACGTTTACATGAACTGAGAAAAAACGTTCCTAATACATAAAAAAAATGCAAATTTTAAACATTTAAAGAACATTCAGTAAGAAGTTTTCATAACGTTTTCAAAATGGTAGGATGGAATGTTCCTGTAACATTCGCAGAAACCCCACAAAAAAATGTTCTTAATACATAAAAAAAAAACTTGCCGTTTTCAATGTGTACAAAACATTCGGAAATAACATTTTCATAACTTAAAGGAAATGTTAGTAAAACGTTCTGACAACTCATTTTTGTTAGCTGGGATGTGCTTTGTGCAACTGCACTTATAAGTGCAGTATGTTGCAAAAGGAAGCTCAAATTCACACTCGCACACTGGCGGGCAGTTTTTTTGTGTGCATGCTCCAAGACAGAGTGGAACACTGACAAGAAGGCCTATGCACCTAATTCTCGTAGTGGAAGCGTTTTGTGCAGTTGATGCCTTGTTTATACTTTAGACTCACTGTCCGCTGTGAACCTGCTAACAGCACGTGCTTCTCCCTTAATGGATGAGGCTTTTATACTCAACATGCTTGCCATTGTATAATTCTTTGAAATGACGGGAGGGACTCAGAGTACTATTGGGAGATGAGAGGGTGTGTATTACTTACTATTGGAGAAAAACAGTTAAAGGTGACCTAACACATACAGTTTCACCCAATCTCACGTTAATCTTGAGTATCTATAAAGTAGTATTGCATCCTTCATATCTCCAAAAAGTTTTTAGTTTTATCATCTTTATAAAAGAAAGAAACAGCTTTTCGATTCTCTCTGAAAACAGTCGAGCTCCTGGAGGTGCGCCATGGGCAGAGCTAAAGAGTGACAAGCACTTGTGCGCTGATTGCCAACAGAACACAGACATTTGATGCAGTTTCACTTACTGTCTGCAGTTCTGAATCATGACCGGGAAGGGTTATAGCTGGGACCACTCCATCTTTCAGTTTCAAATGATGTGCAAATCCAGCATCGAACTGGGCATTGTTTATAAAACATTCATCAACAAACACACTTGTAAAACTCCGTTGCTGCCCCCAAAGAAATAAACTGCATCCACTGTTTATGTAACGCTGGGTTCTTCGAGAATCTGAACAGGGTAATCTTTCCCTTACAAACAAAAACACACTTCTTTGGAAAAATTCTTCCTGAGCGAGTTCTGTGCAGCGTTGCCGAATGAAGTGCGTTGATGGGTGTGCTCTTCCTCTCACTCTGGTCGAATATGTGTGCGCAGGCACGCTCTTCCCGAAGAAGTGTCCATATAAGGAGTTCCTCCCTTCATTACGTAATGAAGAGCCACAATTGAGAAAAAAAAAAAAAAAAAAAAAAAAAAAAAAAAATACCTTTCATAAACTTGTAAGACCCGGAGGTGTGTATTTGGCACAAAAATACTCTATACTTGCAAATCATTTTTTGAAACTTTGGCCATGCTTAGCATGAGAATCCAATTCTTTAACAGTGTAAATAACTCTGAATGCATGGGACAGCATTAGACCTCCCCTTTAACATTATAACCCTATAACCTTTATTTCTCTATTAGTGCTATTGGATCTTAGCGCCTCATTTGAAACTATTGACAACAGCATTCTTTTGAATAGACTAGAAAATGTTGTTGGCATTAGTGGAAGTGCATTAGCATGGTTCAAATCATACTTATCTGACCGGCCATCAATTCATGGCAGTGAATGAAGAGGTATTATATTGATCACAAGTGCAGTATGGAGTACCTCAAGGCTCGGTACTAGGGCCATTACTTTTCACGCTTTACATGTTGCCCCTGGAAGATATCATCAGGAAACACAGTTAGCTTTCACTGTTATGCTGATGACACTCAGCTCTATATTTCTTTGCGGCCCGGCGAAACATTCCACTTTGAAAAACTGAATGCATAGCTGAAATACATATATATATATATATATATATATATATATATATATATATATAAAATGGATGACGAGTAATTTATTACTGCTAAATTCTGAAAAAAAAAAAAACGGGGGTGTTAATTATCGGACCTGAACCTCTGCATGTAATAACCTAGAACACTCTCTAGGACTCGATGGCTGCTCTGTCAATTCTTCGTCATCAGTCAGGAACCTAGGTGTGCTATTTGATAGCAATCTTTCCTTTAAAAGCCACGTTTCTAGCAATTTTAAAACCACATTTTTCCATCTCATAAATATATCTACATTACGACCTATGCTCTCAATGTCAAATGCAGAAACATTAATTCATGCGTTCATGACCTCAAGGTTAGATTATTGCAATGCTTTATTGGGTGGTTGTTCTGCACGCTTAAGAAACAAACTCCAGCTGGTCCAAAATGCAGCAGCTAGAGTTCTTACTAGAACCAGGAAGTATGATCATATTAGCCTGGTTCTGTCAACACTGCCCTGGCTCCCTATTAACCCTTTTGCACGTGAGTTTAAAATTTTCAAGCTGAGACCCCGGCGTGAGTTCTTTTTCAGGCGACCGTTATTTGGAGTGTACCGCCTTATTGTTTCCATGGCGACGCGTCATGCTTGTCATGTGACACACCAAAGCCAAAATAGATCTGTATGACACATGGACCGCTTTTATTTCGTTTTTCCTGTTTTATTCAAAATATTCACAAACATACTCACTATATTATGGTATATCTGATATTCCGATTCTGAAATGTGTGCAAGTAAATATATTTGGTAGTTTAAACACTTTTGTATCGACTGTGTTAGTTGATCTATACCGGGTGATGGGCGCCGCCATGTTAGTTCGCGCTGAATCCGAGCTGTGGGATTTACAGCATGCAAATTCATCCTTTCCTCCCGAAACACGTTAAAGTAGGTCTCAGGTAAACTCGGAGAAAGGCAGAATAAACTTTGTAGTTACCTACACAATCTGTATATGATATCAAAAAAACATGTCTTACTTGGCAAAATCACGGCGACCTCTCTTTAACCTGGCTTACACATAACACACTTACACATTTGTAATATTCAAATCTGTTAAAGGATTTTTTGCATTAATTATGCATTAATTTGGACAACCGAAACTGGGAACACTTCCAATAACACACAATGTATTTGCTTTAGCGTTAGAAGAATGGCATTTATGCTAATATTAGTCTGTTTCTTTCTTATTCTGAGGTCACCATCAGAGACGTCATGCCCATTCAAAGTGAGTTGGCTCAGATTTCTGAGCCAACTGGATTTTAAATGCAGCTTCCAAAAGACAAAAAAATAGCCAAATTATATATATATATATATATATATATATATATATATATATATATATATATATATAAACAGCTTGTAAACAGCTTCAGTGATTTAAATGGGAGTTTTTCAAAAACACGTTTGGAAATATTTTGAATAAAAAGGGAAAAATAAAATAAAACATTCATTACCTGACAAGCATGACGAGCACCCCTCATGACACCCCCCCACACTCGTGCCCCCTCAAAAATCATGAGTGCATGACCCTCCTGGTCACCATAGCCACCAGATCCAGTCTGTATCCAGCCCAGATGGTGGATCAGCACTTAGAGATGACCTCAACACCCTGAATGTCAGCAGAGACCAGGACAACTAGATGAGCCCCAGAGACAGATGAAGTGAAGACCTTGTCTTTTAGATGGCCACTGGGACAAGACCAAGAGATCCTCTGCACAATGTGTCTTTGCTGCAGCCTGGAATTGAACTGCGGGTTTCGTCTGGCCAGAGGAAATCTGGCCCCCCGACTGAGCCTGGTTTCTCCCAATGTTTTTTCTCCATTCAGTCACCGATGGAGTTTTGGTTCCTTGCTGCTGTCGCCTCTGGCTTGCTTAGTTGGGGACACTTAATATCCAGCGATATCGTCGACTTGATTGCACAGATATTATTTAAACTGAACTGAGCTGGATGATGGCATCACTGAATTCAATGATGGACTGCCTTTAACTGAAAATTGAGTGTTTACTATTGTCATTTTGTATTATTTACACATTGTTTCCTATTTAATACTGTAAAGTGCTTTGACAATCTGTATTGTTAAAAGCACTACTTAAATAAACATGACTTGACTTGACTTGACATTAATCACATGTGCCCCAATAAACAATCACATTACAGGCTTGATGTCATTGAATTTCAGTCTATCCAGTGCTTTATGATTGGCCGAATACCTCAAGCATGTGACAGAAATAATACGCCCTTCACGATATTGTTATGCTGTGTACCGGAGTGGCAAAACTGTTGAACTGTTCTGGAACAGTGTTGTAAAAACAACTTAACCACTGATTTTTGTAACTCTCCAATATGGCCCATCAAGAAAGCAATGGAACGTGGGGACTTACAGTGGATTACAGAACAGCCAACAAATACATAGATAAGATCACACCTTCAGCTGCTGATCCTTCCACAATTCCCAATGGTTTGCCTTTAGATTGTAAAGTGTTCTCAGTGATTGATATGCCCAATGGTTTCTTCTTTGTACCTCAAGTATCAAGACAGTCAGCCTTGGTTAGCATTCACAGTTGACTATGAGCAATATAAGTGGACCCGGTTACCACAAGGATTTCAAAACCCCCCAACCATCTACGATAAGACATGTCAGATACAGAGTGTTCAGTCAAACAATCCACTGTCATTCAGTATGTCGATGATATTTTGATTGCATCAGCTGATCATGAGACACATAATGCCAAACTGTTTTCTTTGTTGGACTATCTACATAATAAGGGGCACAAAGGCAGTTTTCACAAAACCCAAATTGCTAGGGACAAAGTAACTTTTGTAGGGCAGACTAGTGGTGCGGGAGTCAACTTCAGAGGGTTAAAGATTCTGATTCTATTTGTCTTGAAGAACAACAGCTTAAAGCATTCTATCTCATGAAAGAAGCTTTATGTCAAGCACCAGCACTAGGAATATCACAGCTTGATTACCTCTTCTGTTTTATATGTGCATGAGCAAATCTATGATGGCATGTCTTATGCAGGATCATGGTGGTATTTTGCGCCCATTTCATTATTACTCTATCAAAATAGACGTATGCTCAGGGTATGGGCCCATGTCTCAGAGCAGTACAGGCAGTCCACCTAGCCCTTGAAGATTGTTCCAGTGTGGTGTTAGGGCAGACAATAACAGTCAGGTGTCTACATGCTATATCTGCACTAATGAATCAAGCTAAAGTCACCTCTGTCACCTTCTCCTGTTGGGAAAAATTGGTTAACTACATCACAGCCCCGCACATTATTTTGCAACATGCCCAAGTCACTAATCCATTCTCTTATATGATGTCTCCAAGACTGAGGTTTCTTTAGAGGATAGATAAGTGACTCATGATTGTGTAACGCTTACACTCTCACCTCCAACTCCAACTGCCTCCTGGCGCTCCCAGCGGAACCTACCTGTTGATTGTAATCATCAATAAGGGAGTGATCCAGAATGTCCCTAGCAGGGACCCAACTCCTCTTCTCCGGACCATAACCTTCCCACGCCACCAGGTACTGGAATCCGCGTCCCCTCCGTCTCCAGTCCAGAATACGATTAACCGAATACGTAGGTTCCCTGTCTATGAGTCGCGGCGGTGGGGGAACCGGGGCTGGCGGATTAAGGTGAGAACAAAAAACAGGTTTCAATTTGGAGACATGAAAGGCGGGGTGAATTCTCCTGTACGCTGGAGGAAGTTTGAGGCAGACTGTCACCGGGCTAATGATCTTGGTGACAGTAAGCGGGCCGATGAATTTGGGAGCTAACTAATTAGACACGGAGCGGAATATTCTTGGTAGAAAGCCACACTTTTTGACCCAAGACGTATACGGAGGCCTTGACCGGTGGCGATCGGCCTTAGCCGTAGTGCGCGCCCCCACCTGGAGCAGAGTCTCATGGGCTCTGGTCCATGTGTGGTGACACCTCTGGATGAAGGCGTGAGCGGAGGAGATCCGCGACTTTGGAATCCAGACTCAGAAAAATTGGTGGCTGGAACCCTAGACTACACTCAAATGGAAAGAGGCCTGTGGATGACACTGGCAACAAGTTATGTGCGTACTCAACCATAGAAAGTTGTTGGCTCCAGGATGAAGGATTCTTGGACACCAAACATTGCAACACTCTCTCCAAATCTTGGTTGGCTCGCTCTGTCTGACCATTGCTCTGGGGATTTTAACCCGAAGACAGACTGACTGTAGCTCCTAACAATTTACAGAACTCTTTCCAAAGTTTGGATACAAATCTACAACAGTCACCGCAGTCTCCTTGGCTGAAGGTAATTTGGGCAAGGGAATAAAATGTGCCGCCTTCGAGAACCGGTCCACTATGGTTAAAACAACCGTCATGCCATTAGAGGGCGGGAGGGTGGTGACAAAATCTAGCGCAATGTGGGACCAGGGTCTCGAAGGGACAGACAGCGGATGAAGTAACCCATCAGGAGGTCAGTCAGACGTCTTACCAATGGCACAAACTGAGCAAGCCAAAACAAAACTGCTTATGTCGCGAGCCATTAATGGCCACCAGAATCGTTGCTTAACTAACCAGCTAGTCTGATTTACTCCTGGATGACAAGCAATGTTGGAGCAATGACCCCATCGAGTGACGTCGGACCGTAACTCCTCCGGTACAAACAATCGACTCGACTTGACCTTCAATTCGACCTCCCATGTGTGTGTGGAGATGCTATCTTCTCAGGCAAAATGCACTCGGGAGTAACCGGGCGTTCGGATGGATCAAAAATGCAAGATAAAGAAGATGTTCTTGGACCTGGGGCGGTACGAGAGAGAAAAGTCAAAACGTCCGAAAAAAACTGCCCATCGAGCCTGCCTGGAGTTGAGTCTTTTAGCAGATCTAATATATTCAAGGTTCTTATGATAGAAGTTGGCGAACCCCAGAAACCTCTGTAGGGCCTTATGGGAATCTGGACTTGGCCAATCTACCACAGCCTTAACCTTGTCAGGATCCATACGCACTACCTCAGAAGAGACAATGTAACCTAGGAAAGGAACAGACTGTGCATGAAAAGTGAATTTCTCCGCATTGACAAAAAGCCCATTCTCTAGCAACCTCTGAAGCACTCGTCTGATGTGTTGAATGTGTTCCTGGAGAGACGAAGAAAAAAAATCAATATGTCATCCAGGTAAACATATATGAACTGATCTATCATGTCTCTCAACACGCCGTTGACAAGTGCCTGGAAAATCGCTGGGGAGTTGGATAGCCCGAAGGGCATAACCAACTATTCAAAATGGCCCCTGGGGGTGTTAAATGACGTTTTCCACTCATCCCCCTTCCTGATGCGAACCAAATGATAGACGTTACGTAAATCCAGTTTTGTGAAGATGGATGCTCCCTGCAATCTCTCGAAAGCTGAAGACATCAATGGCAAAGGATATGTATTCTTTACTATGATGTTGTTCAGCTCTCTGTAATCAATACAAGGTTGCAGAGAACCATCCTTCTTACCAACAAAAAAGAATCCCGTCCCCGCAGGAGAAGAGGAAGGGCAGATGAATCCGGAGGCTAGAGAATCAGAAATATATTTCTCCATGGCCTCCCTTTCTGGAGAGAAGCTGCATGGGACTTACTGAACACTTCCTTCAGGTCGAGGTACTCTGAGGGCACGTTAGATAAGTTCACCGCCTCCTTCTGCAAAACAGAACATGACACAGACGGACAGGCAGACACAAGACAAAACTCATGACATTGAGTACTCCATGATGACACAGAATTGTGTCCCCAGTCAACCCTTGGACTATGCTGAACCAGCCAAGGGTGACCGAGGACGATGGGCGCCAGGTGTGAGTCCAAGAGGAGAAATGATATTGATTCTGAGTGATTGACAGATATGAGGAGTGTAAGAAACTTGGCAGAAAAGGTTATAGCAGGGAGTTCCTGACCGTTAAGGGCATTAATGGAAATGGTGTTAAGTGGAGTGATGGGAATTCCAAGAGTTAGTGCTAGTGACCGGTCCATGAAGTTACCTTCCGCTCCTGAGTCCAAGAGTGCTTGACAGGTGTGGGACCGGGCTGCCCACAGCAGTCTTACCGGGAGGCGAGTAGAGGATGAGGTCTTATCTACGGAGATCCCGCCCGACAGTAGCCCCCTACTTACTGCCAGGCTCACTCTTTTACCGGACAGTTGTTCAAATAGTGTCTAGCTCCGTCGCAGTAGAGGCAAAGACCTCGGGATCTCCGTCTCTCTCTCTCCTCCCGGAAAGCCGAGCTCGACCCACCTGCATGGGCTCGGGATAGAAGACAGGGCTGACCGCATCACCGCCACTGGCCTGAGGGCATTTGACGCTCCCTGGGTGCAGAAAGGTCCTGGAACGTTGCTCTAGACGACTGAGACGAGCGTCCACCCTCAAGGCCAGCTCAATTAGTCCATCCAGCTTACTGGGCAGGTCCAGGTCCAACCTTTTGGTGGCGGTCAGCCAACCCATGCAGGAACATGTCCCACTGCGCCTCTTCGTTCCAGTGGCACTCGGCAGCCAGGGTGCGGAAGTCTATGGAACAGTCGCTGACCGAGCGGTTGCCCTGACGGAGGTCTGCCAGTTGACGAGCTGCTTCCCTACCTGCCACCGCCCGGTCAAACACCCGCTTCATCTCCTCTGAGAGTGTCTGGAACGAGGAACAGCATTGGTGTTGGTTCTCCCACACTGCTGTCCCCCACAGTGCCGCTCGTCCCAAGAGCAGTGTCAATACGAAAGCCACCTTCAACTCCTCAGAGCTAAAAGTCTGTGGCTGGAGGGCAAAAAACATTGAACACTTTGTTAGAAATGCTCTGCAGAAATTCGACTCACCGGAGTAACCCTCAGGAGTGGGTAGACGCGGTTCAGACTGGCGGCTGGGTGCTGGTGGAGTGAGAGGAAGCGGTGGTGGGCTGGGCGCAGCGGGAACAGCGAGGTGTTGAACCTGTTGGGTCAGCTCAGACACCTGTGTCACCAAGGCTTGTACTGTTCTTCCTGTAAGAGCCAGATTCTCCTCCTGTTGATCCATGCGGGCGCTGCTGCATGATAAAAACTCCTGGAGATCAGTGTTGCTTGCTGAATCCATGGTATTGGTCAGATCGTTCTGTGATGAAATGATAAGATGGATTCAATTGCAAGTAAAAGTGAGTTTATTGGTAAATGCAGGAATAGAGATGATGAGGATAAGGCGAAATAGTGTTCAGGGAAGCAAACATTTAGTGACACAGGGACGCTGTAGTACAGCCCAGTCCAGACGTGAAGATCCCAAGAGATGAGTGAAGATGGCAACAATCCGGAAGTAAACGGTGGTGATAATCTGAGTGAGGCCGATGAAGTGAAGGCGGACGTGCAGGACAAACAAACAGGCAGCAACAGTAACTGGTCAGACAGGAACATCCAAACAACGATCTGACAAAAGACAAGGTGAGAACAGAGAGACTAAATAGACTGTGCTGATCATCTACAGCTGGCGTGCTGATCAATCCTGATTGGGGTGCTGATTAGCCCAGTAATCAGTGGCTCCACCCACACACACACACACCAACACAAACATAGACAAGAGAGAGAGACGGCTAATTTATGAACAGTGACAGGTGGATTCATCAAGCTGCTTGATCAAAGGGGGAAAACACTACTACCATATCTGGTCCAGGAGCTCCATAATTTAGGCCATATTAACCCAGCAGCAATGACTAATTGTTTCTCAAATCAGTTGTGGAACCCTGCGTCTAGAGCAAAAGCAACAGAGACAGCCAAACAATGTGTCATATGTCAACAGAATAATGACATTCCAGCAACAACAACAGTAGCAGCACACACCCCAGTCCCACCAGGGCCTTTCTGGCAGTTACAGGTAGATTACATCTTAATGCCTCCATATAAATAAAAAACTGATGTCTTAGTAGTTGTGGATAAACTCTCAAGATGGGTAGAAGCCTATCCCACAAGGCGAGCAACTGCTACACATACAGTTGAATGTCTGGTAAACGATTTCATCCCCAGATGTGGTTTGCCTGATTCAGTTGACTCAGATCAAGGTAAACACTTTACAGGGGAAGTTGCAAAGGAAGTAGCCAGAATGCTTAAAATCAAATGGAACCTTCACTGTCTGTATAGGCCACAAGGCTCAGGTCAAGTAGAATGGACAAACAGGACTATTAAGACATGATTAAGTAAAATGCATCATGAAGGAATACCATGGCTTGAAGCTCTGCTAGCGGTATTAAGTAGCATTAGAGCACACCCAAATCTTTAGGTTGGTCTTAGTCAACACAAAATTATTACAGGACGCCCTATGTCTATGCCAGGGACTATTGATCTCAGAAATGCCAATGTACACATAGCTTCAGATGCTTTGATAGCTTACTGTGAAAATTTTACTCAGTACAGAAGGCTGGAGACAGGATAGCTGCTTGCTGGCAACCTCCACCTGAAGGGGGAAATGCTATTGTTCCAGGACAGTGGGTAATTATAAGGTCTTTTAAAAGTAAACTTTTAGAGCGAGTGGCAAGGACCATACCAGGTGTTGTTAGTAACAAATGATGCAATATTCTTGCAAGGAAAGAAAACTTGGACCCATGTCTCTCATTGCAAAGTAATTTCACCACCCACATGGACAGATTAGGAGACACGGACCAGAAAGGAGCCTTGGGAAGAGCCAAGGTGCAATAGCCCCCGGGGGCCAACCCTATGGTGAAGATTCCCTCATAGGTTTGTTCCCATTTCCATAGATTATTCTCACCTCACTAGTTCATAGGTGTCACAGCATTAATGAATAGGGAAAGTAAATACAAAATTCTTTACGATCACAATTAAGTATAAATAGGAAGTTAGGTACGTGTTTATGTGTGTGTGTGTGTGTGTGTGTGAATCCTGATCTGCGTTTTTTTTTTCTTTTTTCTTTTTTCTCTCTGTGTGCAGATCTGAATGCGTGGAAGTCCTGAACTCATATACACAACCTCCTCCTCAACATTTCCTGGGAGCAAGCCATTATCAGAGACATCAGCAAGAGACCATAAAAATTAACAAAAAAGATAGACCATCTCAACAACTCTTCAGAACTAGCGGGCAAGACTATACCCAACAAAACATCAAAATGTTAATTTTATTTTGGCTAAATTTGGACATCATGCGCCAGTTTACCATTTGTCTTTTTCAAGTTAATCATACTATAAGAAATTTCATCATCCTCACAACAAAATAATAAGGATATGGTAGTATGTATTATGCAAACTAGCTCATTATAAGCTATTGAATGTGAATCAATGGTGCAGAATCCCCCCTTCGACAGGCGTGTTTTGGCTATGCGGAATCTCAGTCTATAGTGTACTACCAGTCAAGTTTAATGGCAGGTGCACCTTAGTGCCCTACCTGCAGTCAGATAAAACTTGAAATCCACTCCAGTCCTAACAACAGAAGACACCACCTTTCAAAATCCTCCATGTTTAATTGGTTCAATTCCTACCATTAACCGGGAGGATGGTTGCATTCCGGACTTCATTTGCGCCCAAACCTGGTGGTCAAGAACTCTTGGGGCATTAATTCCAAGTTATGGTGTTATGCAAGTTCTGGATCAAGTTAGAATTTTATCTGAAGCCATACAAAAGCTATTCAATGATACAGCTTTGGCCATTGGCAACATTTCCAATGCTTTAGCCTCACACCAACTTATGATACTACGGAACAGAATGGCACTGGATTACATTCTTGCTACACAAGGTGGATGCATGTACCATTATTGGTCCTGAATGTTTCACTGGCTTGGTTGATCCAACCAGTAACCTAGATAAAATACAAAGGGACAATAGGGAATTATCACTGAAATTGCATGATATGACTGTGGAAAATTTCTCATGGTTTGAAAACATCTTTGGCAAGTTATTGTCATAGCTTAGAGAAATAGTAGTTTTGTTACTCTCACTTTTTCCTATTTTGCTACATATGTTATATAAAATGTCTTACACAACAAATTACTGCCCCCACTAGAAAAGAAGTAATAGCAGTATCAGTAACAAATAGGAATTATTATCAATAGATGATTAGTTTATCTTGGGGTTATTGTTGTTTGTTTGTTTGTTTTTTCTCTTCTTCTCATTTAGTGACATTTGTAAAAAAAAAAAAAAAAAAAATACATATGTGATTCAATAGTATCAAATGCACTGGTTTTAATGACTAGCCTTGTTTTAAAAGTTGGATATTGATAGAGTTCTCTAGGAAGTCTCAAAGTGGGAAATGTGGGAAAATAATATTCAAAGACACTGTAATAACAAATGACCATCTGACCATTCTCTCCTCTTTGATTGAGGTCAGCTGTCCTCGGAAGTTGACATAGCCTTTGTTCCTGTGATACTCGGCTACGAGATATTGACTTAGGGTGCTTTTACACCTGTAGATCGATTGCTTTGTTCCAAAATAGAGATTAAAATTATTACAATGTTGCTTTTTATTCTTGGTGTGGTTCACTTTCACACAGCAAAGTTTCTAAACAGACCAAAATTGTTAATACAAATCACATGTGAGTAAACTGTCCTCTTATTGGTCAAAGTTCCATGGTTTATTTTCCAGAATTCTGCTCATAGCTGTCATCCGTCAAGATGGAAAGACAACAGCTTTGAGGGCTTATTGTTGTTATTTTTTATTTCATTATTATTATTTTTTTTTGTAGCTGTCATTATATTAATTTATCATTGTAAACAGGAGTCCAGGATTCATCAGGAAAACATTTTTAAAATGCAAGTAACAGTTATTACGAAGAAGAGCAATAAGACAGCATTATATAATGAAAAGGTGTGCTTTGATTTTGAATGGCGAAGACCTGCTCACCCACAGACATCGCCTGCTTTCCAATGTGCAAACTATCCATCCTAAATTCTATGTGATATTAGTAATTTTCAATACTATTTAGGGCAGATAGGGTGGATAGTATGCACATAGGGATGCCAGGACCGTCTCCTGCTTATCCATCATACACCGTATATAGCCTGGTTTGTTGGTCCTTTGGATCGGATTTCTTTCTTACTACAACCGAACTGCTCCAGAGTTTGTTTTCAATCGAGCTGAGACCACCTCGTTCAGGCGATCTCGGACTGATTGTTTTGGCATGGATCCGAGCGTGATTGCCATGTTCACATATGACCAAATGAACCGAGCTAAGGGGGGAAACGCGCTAGGTTCCGAAACAACAGGCCAAGTTCCTGTAACGAAAAGGGGCTTAAACCCTTTTGGTAAGGTCGTTTAGAAGATTATGAGATAGACCTGCTGGAGTTTTACGATCGGGGGTAAATTCCTGCTCTTTTCTGTTGTCCTTTGATCTAATGGTGTCACCTCTGAATACTGTGTCAACATCCCAAAGGACGGCCCCGGAAATGCTTTTAAAAAGTAAGACACCTTTGTATTAGTTAGACTTTTGATGACTACAGCACCACGCAGCATGTTCTCAATAAAGAGTCCTGCTGAAGATAACCAAGAGTCTCCTGGTCTTCGCTTCTGAATTTCCAGCACTATCAACGTGGGACATCCATCTCCAGCTGCCATGAGGCCCGCGCTTTATCGGTCCACTCACCCCTTAAGGAGGCAGATAAATTAGCCATACACTAATCCTGTTTCTCCTACTTCCACAGGACCTGACAATTCCAAGGTGCCTCCTCCTCCAGAGATCTGTAACGGAGATTCTATCTACAGAATGAACTCCATCCTGGATTCCCAGCGTCGAGGCAGCCGCCTTGTATATCTGGTGGACCTGGAGGGCTTTGGCCCAGAGGATCAGTCCTGGCTACCTCATGACGATATACTTGACCCCTCTCTGCTGTCTGACTTCCATCAGTTCCACCAAGATAAACCAGCACCCAGAGGATGCGGCTGTCCACGTCGACGGCAGCAGGTGTAAGAAGCCGCCTGTGGAGGAGGGGGTACTATCAGGAAAAAACCAGCCTTGTCAGGTCCCAGCACTCATCCTGCATGATCACAGTCACCTGAGTTTTGATCCCCCACACATATCACCATGTAATCAAGACCAGTATAAAGCCACATTCTCTCCTCACCTACCTTTATCTGGTCTTGAAGTTGCAACCATAGACTTACCTAACACTATTACCATCGGATACTTACCTGCCGATCCCGATCCTTTTCATCCTTAAGTAGAAACAAACATAACTTCATGCTAACCATGTCTTGGGAAACCTGTGAAAAGGAGAAAGAGCCTCTTCACCAAGCTAAGTTGACGGTATCCCTAGTAAAGTAAAGACTCACCTGCTGATTCTCCATTCCTCGGCACCCCATTCCTGTTGCTAATAAACACCATTTCACTTATCAGTTACTACATTTGTGGTTTCCTTCTGTTCAGTGACAGTAATGCAGGCTTTTTTTAAAAAAAAAGATTCTAATTGAAAGACAAGGCAGAGTAAAATATTTTCGACATAACCATTAGCTCGTGAGTAAAGCATCACATGGGTCATAGGTCATGGGTCATAGAGGGAAATTGGTCTTGAAAAAAAAAATAATAATAATAAAAAAAATACTGAATTGTGGCCTCAATAAACAGTGTTGTTTAACCAAATTAATTTTGAATCTTGAATTTTGAAGATTTTATCAGATAAAGTGCTTTAGTACAGAGCTTCATAGCATAATATAGAACAATCTGTCAATGTTATTCTGTTAAATAAATTTGTGCATTACAGAACTTTAAAAGATTAAAATATCTACAAAACAAATTAGCAAAAAATCTTGGAGATCTTCTAGTCAAGACCCCTCCTCTCTTTTCTTTTTTCATTTTTCTTTTTTTTTTGGAATCATGGAGATGATTCATCACGCCTCTCTTGGATCTTCATCTGTTTTGGTCTCATGATCTCAACTGACATCAAAACAGAATTGACATTATGGGCTTGTACCTTCTTCTCTAGCACATGGAGGTTGTTCGGGACTGTCTGGAATGATGAAGCCTCTTGCAGCAAGAAAACTTTGTAGAATCTGACATGTTCTGCATTGTACTTAAATGCCTCAAACCATCTTTAGGGAGAGACCAGCCCTGGAGTTTTTCCTTCTAAATGAGGACACTCGGATTTTTTTTTTTTTTTTTTTTTTTTCATATTTGCAGGTTTCTTGAGGAAGACAAAACTCAGTCAGGTCAGCAGTAATGTAGCCTTAGTGAAGATCTCTGATAGCTGACATGGCAGAGACAAGGCAAATACCCACAGTTGAACATGCAACTTTAAGACTTTAAGACTTCTTCTGCACAATCTGACTTTGCTGCAGCCTGGAATTGAACTGCTGGTTTCGTCTGGTCAGAGGAGAACTGGCCCCCCGACTGAGCCTGGTTTCTCCCAAGGTTTTTTCTCAATTCTGTCACCGATGGAGTTTTGGTTCCTTGCCGCTGCCGCCTCTGGCTTGCTTAGTTGGGGACACTTCATTTACAGCGATATCGTTGAGTTGATTGCAAATTATTGCACAGATACTATTTAAACTGAACTGAGCTGCATGATGACATCACTGAATACAATGATGAACTGCCTTTAATCGTCATTATGCATTATTGACACATTGTTTTTCCTAATTAATGTTGTTCAGTTGCTTTGACACAATCTTTTTTGTTTAAAGCTCTATATAAATAAAGGTGACTTGACTTGACTTGACTTTGATGTATGCTTTTAGGCAGTATAATTATTTGTGACTACTGTTACTGTATGGATCCATAAAGTTTCTTCTCATGGATCCTGTGGAGGACTGCTTCCATATGATGTCTGCTGCTTTCAATCTCATGCAAATCTCCTATGCATTTGCAATGCTTAAGCAGAAACAGACATAACTTCACTCCACAAACAAACTCCTTCACAGACTCACTCCTTGCATTGGACAGTGTGCTTGCACTTTGGAAAGATAAACTCTTAGTGTGTAACGTGTTTTAAAGTGCATTTTAAGTGGTTATCTCAGGTATTCTTTCCACACTGTGTTGACAGAACCTGCTGTCCAGATTCCCTGAATTCAATATTGCTCTGCTGTGAATTTAGATTTTCTTTTTCATCAACTTAGTCATCTCAGATGACACCTCTGTTTTTATTTTATTTTGTTTATTTATTTATTTATTTATTTAATGTAGTCAAGTAACTCAATCCATGAAATATCCTGACATAACTTTTCCAAAAATGGGAAAAAGTTTCTCTTGCTGTCAGTTTATTTGAAAATTAAATGAAGCCAGATCAGAGAACTAGCATTAGATTTAGCTTTTGATTAATTTCATATAAAAATTTGTGCATTTACAATAACTGCATACAGAGATATCGATCATAGGGCCCTCAAAATGTTGGGAGCCTTGCACCAACATGAAAGAATACAAAAACTAACCAGAATAAATTTGGGCATGTAATTGTATCTGCTCAGTCACCATATCATTAAAAATGGAAATCCAGTCTCATGCTAGCCCTTAGATGAACTGGGCTGGGTTTATGCAGCCTTTGCAGGATAAACAGAGACATTGCCAGAGCTCTATATTTTTCATCTAACTTTTGGTACTGATTGGTCTGCTCTCCACAAATGGTGCAACTGGGGGCTATATTAGAGTAAGCTGGTGTAACAGGCACACACATGAATAATTGAACATTGTGGCCTTCTCTGATAGTGCTTGATTCATCCGCTGCCTCAGACCAGGATGAGGTAGTGCCAATTATTTTAAAACCCTTGACCATTCTTTAGCTGGGAAGAGTCCACCCCCGAACCTCTCCCTCCACTATCATCTCTGTTCTGTTTTTACTGTTCCATGCTCAGGCTCTCTCAGGGCTCACTGCAGTATTGATCACACCGTGAAAGCCTTGCTAACAGACCCTAGGCCTGGTGTTAGGGCTAACAAGGTGAGAAATGATAATGGAAGAGAACTGAGGCACGATGCGTAAGGGGGGTCTGCTCTGACCTCAGCCTGCTATTAGTATTCTCTTTACAAGATCATCCAATTTATTGTTCCTCTGGGGATTCGAGAGAAAGGTCTTAGTTGGAGCATGCATTCTCCAGCTCTCGCTCTCATCCCAGCTCAGAGTTTTGAGTTTTGCTCAGTTTTGCTCATCCTTTTCCTCATGATGACATGTCCTTTGCAGAAATGAAAGGAGTGTGAAATGAAGAAACTACGTAACTGTTCAGTAATCCCTTGCATTTGACTGTGGGAGGGTTAAAGACAATAAAAGGAAGGGCAGCATTAGGAGATTTGTGGATAGACCAATTTGGAGGAATGCAAAGCTTTATAGTCAGGCTTTCTTCGAGCACATATTTATTCACTTGGCATCCTTAGAGTTGATCCAACCCACTGTCTTAAAATGATTAGATCTGCGGCCAGGTGAGTGAGACATCGCTTATTGTTGACACCTAATCAAGAACACAACAATCAAACATACCTTATGTGTATCAACAAATATGACAGGGGCCCACCCTACTGAAAGAAAGAAAAGAAGAAAAAAAAAACCCACATACTGGTTAGATATGTTTTCAAAAATGGCTGCTGGTTTGAGCTGGTTTAAGCTGGTCCTTAGCTTGGTCATGTGCTGGTCCTGAGCAGGATTTAGCTGCTTAACACAAGCTTAGAACCAGCACAAACCAGCTCAAACCAGCAGCCATGCTTCAAAACATACCTAACCGTTTTTTTCTTCTTCTTCAACTGGGCAATCAATTCCTGGCACCTTATATTATTATATTAATTGTAAAAGGTTTGTTTTAAAACTTCTAGGCACTGGTTTGCATTCCTACTTTCCACAGTGGCGGACTATGAAAAAAACAGTGTCAGTGAATAAATTATTAAAAATATGTTCATCCTTTTGTTAATAATTATTAAAAATATGTTCATCCTTCATGATAAATCTTATTGTGAATTGCAAGCCAACAAAAGGCTTGCAAACAAAGGGTCTGCAAACAAAACAAAGATCAGCCTCCATTTTAGGTAATAGATACAGAAGGCTGTGGGACCTTCAAGTGCTGATGCAGATAGATTCTCTGCAGGGCTGTTTTTGGATTTCTTCTGAAGAAAAACATAAATTTAGGTGTTACTGCACTGGCAAACATTTTTCTAAATGTATAACAGCTCTACTGGCCTTAGAATGTCAAATGAAAGTTGGGTGAAAGCAGACTGAGAATAATAATTAATCGAGATGGAATAATAATAATAATAATAATAATAATAATAATAATAATAAACTTCTGGAGAAATCAAATGCCATATTTTTTTGTTTGAAGATATTTACAGTGCAGCAGTTGACAATAAACACTTTTGAAGATGGATTGAGCACAGAAAGGAGGAAGACTATTTTTTTTTTTTTTTTTTTTGTTCTTTTTTTTTTTTTTTTTTTTTCTTTTTATTTTTTTTGTTTTTTTTTTTTTTTTTTTTTTTTTTTTGTTTTTTTTTTTTTTTTCTTTTTTTTTTTTGTTGTTGTTGTTTTTCTTTTTTTTTTTTTTTTTCTTTTTTTTTTTATAAACACTTTTGAAGATGGATTGAGCAAACAAATGAGTACAGTGAGCCCCTTCTCACTTTCTCTGAAGAGAAAAAAAATCTTTCAAAAGATTGTACAAATCTGTCCAGTAGAACTCAGTGGCTTCTTTGGCCTCACTCCACCAGAGGAGATGAACTCATTGTGTATTGTCATGAAACATTAATTAGTAGGTATATCAGGTTAATGAGATTAATATCATGCAGGCACAAACCCTTGCTGTGAAAGGGCACCATTGCCCTGTCATTACAATATGAGAAGATGTGAAGGGAACTGTGTCTTTGCCATTTATCAGGCAGTGGCTAAAAAATAAAAGTAGATGAAAGAAAGTGAATTACATGCACAAACTGACTTAAAAACACCTGGGTATTGGCACAATGAGTAAGAGAGGAGTTAAACGACTGTAAACCTCCTTGGAAGTTGCCCTGAACAATGGGTCACCACTCACTCGGCTTTATATTCCACAAATGTACACAATCTACACACAGCAGGCATAAACTCAGGTTTCCAGTCAGTGTAATTAAGGTTAAACATATATGGTATTTTAAGCAAGAGCATGAGACCAGTATAAAAAAGAAAGACTGCTTAATGACTGCTCTTGACTACAGAAGAATCTGAAAGTCTGATGGTTGCTATGGTTATCATTTCTTACTTGACTGAAAATGGCATGAAAAAGTGAGGTATGAAAATGGACACACAGCCATTCCACAGTCTGATTACAATTGATTTTTACCTCTCGTAAAATTCAATTATCAGAGTATACAATCGATATGGGTATAATTGTTCCTGTCTCTGGTACCAGCCCATCAAGGACCAGTTCATCTTGTTGCTCTCTTCCATCGTATTCGATTGTGTGATAACTGGTGCACTAATAGAATTTAATTTTAGACCAAAGCAGTGATTATCTGCAAGGTAGTGAATGATCCATATGCAATTAGGGGATAACTTGCTTTTATCAATTATTGTCCCAAAACTGTCAATGACAATGGTATGATTGCAAATTAGATTTTAGCATAATTACAATTTAATCAAGGTTAACCAGTATAAAACACGTATTCAGACCTACAAGAGCTATCAAAATAAACATCCTTTACATTCTAAATAAACATGGTGTTGATTCCATTGCACAGCAGAGTAAGGTGCTGGTTTGTAGCATGAATAAGAGGAAGCCAGTCTTTGGACACTGATATTGGTTTTCCAGGCCATTCCTCAACTAAGCCAGGAGTTTGTAACTTTATAAAAAAAAAAAAAAAAATTCCCCTTGAGAGAGATGGTGTTAATTTTGTTAAATTTGTTAAATAAAACAATCAAAAATGTCAATATGTGGGAGTAAGAGAAGAGCAGGCATATGGATAAATCTGATGATGCAAAAGAGAACTCAGTTTTCTGAGCGCAGACACTGAAGGAGAATTTAAAGAAAAAATTATGTTGAATTGTCCGTTTTGAAGAGTATTCACGTAAACACATTTGATTACTTCTTAAGTGAACGTAAAAGGTAGGGAGAACGTGTATCAGTACATTGCATCCATCGCAGCTGTGCATTCATTTTTAAAGGGATAGCAGGCTAATTTAGTTGCTATCGTCCAAGTCATTGATGTTAATCAAGCAACAAAAGAAAGACAGAAATAATGCACTGCTCTTGACTGAAAAACTTTAGTAGCCCCAAAGATTAATTTAAATTTATTTATAGAAATAAATGTTTGCTTGTAAGAATGAAGAATATGTTAAACAAGTTGCTATAAAGAATGCTTAATTAGCCTATATAACCATTGGTATTTCATTAAAAGGAAGACCATGTTCTTGTTCTCCATTTTACCATAAAGGCATGTTGTGTGTCACAGCAGTTAAATCGGTGTCTATCATGATAAAACCTTGATATCAAACTTATATAATGAGTTTGGAAGTTTTAGATAAATGCTTAATAAATGCACTGTAACTAAACCCATTAGGTTTTAGATGACTAAATTTACTGTAGATTTAGTCGACTAAAATCTTATGATATTTAGTCGACTAAAACAAGATTAAAACTAAAAACAATTCAGATAACTAAAATATGACTAAAATTAAATGACAATAAATGGCAATCACTCGACCCACTGCAGTTTGCCTACCACTATAACAGCTCCACAAATGATGCAGTTGCCTTTACCCTGCCCTTTCCCATCTTGACAAGAGGAACACATATGTGAGAATTTTGTTTGTGGACTACAGCTCAGAGTTTAATACCATAGTGCCCTCTAAGCTTGTGGTGAAACTCCGGGCTCTGGGTCTGAAAAGTTCTTTGTGCAGCTGGATCCTGTACTTCTTGACAGGCAGACGGCAGGTGGTTAGAGTTGGCTGCAACATATCCTCCCCACTGATCCTTTACACTTGAGCCCCGTTGGGCTGTGTTCTCAGTCCTCTCCTGTACTCCCTGTACAGTCGTGGCCAAAAGTTTTGAGAATTACATAAATATTGGAAATTGGAAAAGTTGCTGCTTAAGTTTTTATAATAGCAATTTGCATATACTCCAGAATGTTATGAAGAGTGATCAGATGAATTGCATAGTCCTTCTTTGCCATGAAAATTAACTTAATCCCAAAAAAAACCTTTCCACTGCATTTCATTGCTGTCATTAAAGGACCTGCTGAGATCATTTCAGTAATCATATTGTTAACTCAGGTGAGAATGTTGATGAGCACAAGGCTGGAGATCATTATGTCAGGCTGATTGGGTTAGAATGGCAGACTTGACATGTTTAAAAGGAGGGTGATGCTTGAAATCATTGTTCTTCCATTGTTAACCATGGTGACCTGCAAAGAAACGCGTGCAGTCATCATTGCGTTGCATAAAAATGGCTTCACAGGCAAGGATATTGTGGCTACTAAGATTGCACCTAAATCAACAATTTATAGCTTCATCAAGAACTTCAAGGAAAGAGGTTCAATTCTTGTAAAGAAGGCTTCAGGGCGTCCAAGAAAGTCCAGCAAGTGCCAGGATCGTCTACCTAAAGAGGATTCAGCTGCGGGATCGGAGTGCCACCAGTGCAGAGCTTGCTCAGGAATGGCAGCAGGCAGGTGTGAGCGCATCTGCACGCACAGTGAGGTGAAGACTTTTGGAAGATGGCCTGGTGTCAAGAAGGGCAGCAAAGACGCCACTTCTCTCGAAAAAAAAACATCAGGGACAGATTGATCTTCTGCAGAAAGTATAGTGAATGGACTGCTGAGGACTGGGGCAAAGTCATATTCTCCGATGAAGCACCTTTCTGATTGTTTGGGGCATCTGGAAAAAGGCTTGTCCGGAGAAGAAAAGGTGAGCGCTACCATCAGTCCTGTGTCATGCCAACAGTAAAGCATCCTGACACCATTCATGTGTGGGGTTGCTTCTTATCCAAGGGAGTGGGCTCACTCACAATTCTGCCCAAAAACACAGCCATGAATAAAGAATGGTACCAAAACACCCTCCAACAGCAACTTCTTCCAACAATTCAACAACAGTTTGGTGAAGAACAATGCATTTTCCAGCACAATGGAGCACCGTGCCATAAGGCAAAAGTGATAACTAAGTGGCTCGGGGACCAGAATGTTGAAATTTTGGGTCCATGGCCTGGAAACTCCCCAGATCTTAATCCCATTGAGAACTTGTGGTCAATCCTCAAGAGGCGGGTGGACAAACAAAACCCACTAATTCTGGCAAACTCCAAGAAGTTATTATGAAAGAATGGGTTGCTATCAGTCAGGATTTGGCCCAGAAGTTGATTGAGAGCATGCCCAGTCGAATTGCAGAGGTCCTGAAAAAGAAGGGCCAACACTGCAAATACTGACTCTTTGCATAAATGTCATGTAATTGTCGATAAAAGCCTTTGAAACGTATGAAGTGCTTGTAATTATATTTCAGTACATCACAGAAACAACTGAAACAAAGATCTAAAAGCAGTTTAGCAGCAAACTTTTTGAAAACTAATATTTATGTAATTCTCAAAACTTTTGGCCACGACTGTACACGCATGACTGTGTAGTCACGCATAGCTCCAACATCATCATCAAATTCGCATATGACACAATGGTGGTAGGCCTGATCACCGACGATGATGAATCAGCCAACAGAGAAGAGGTGCACACCCTGACTAACTGGTGCCACAACAACAACCTCTCTGAACATCAAGAAGACCAAGGAGCTGGTGGTGGATTTCAGGAGACGGACCAGTGAGCACGGGTCAGTGATCGACAGTGATCGACGGGACTCCAGTGGAGTGGGTCAGCAGCTTCTAGTTCCACAGCGTTCACATCACCGAGGATCTCACCTGAACTGCTTACACACAGTCAGTAGTAAGGAAGGCCCACCAGCATCTCTACTTCCTCAGGCGCAAGGGCAATTCTAGTATTTTCATTTTAGGGGGGCTCAGCCACCAATGAGGGTAAATAAATAAATAAATAAAAAATGCTGTTTGTCTAATAGGTTAGGGTGGTCTACTAAACCTATAGTGGTATTCCACTGTATTTCATAAGTTAAATGGGTATAACATTTGAGTACTGCATAAGCCAAATACAAGTCTATGTCACATGCACTGTAATATGGTTTATATTGAAAGTTTCATTTTCAAGTGAAAATAGCAACATTTTATAAAGTATGCATTCATGTGTTAAGGTCTAACGAAACATTTTCACTGGAGGAAACAGCTGTGGTGTGATGAGGGGTGAACGGAGTGAAAACTGTAAAGTAGATAAGGAAACCGATTTCTCCCCCATGATATTTGTAAACTGTATTTATGACAAATTAGATTGCAGATTATTGCACAGATACTATTTAAACTGAACTGAGCTGCATGATGACATCACTGAATTCAATGATGAACTGCCTTTAACTGTCATTTTGCATTATTGACACACTGTTTTCCTAATTAATGTTGTTCAGTTGCTTTGACGCAATCTTTTTTGTTTAAAGCACTATATAAATTAAGGTGACTTGACTTGACTTGACAAATAACTGCAAAGATGCAGATATTATAACAATCTATCAAAAAACACACACCTTGTCCTCTGTTTCTCACTCTGCGTCACCGCGATCTGCGGATTGAAAAACGCTCTGAAAGACGTTTTTATATGAAATTTAAAGAGGATGATCATGAATTTGTGTACAGTTTATGGATCTAATCGCAACATTTTTAGGGGGCTAAAGCCACCTTAAAAATGGCCTAGCGATGCCCATGCTCAGCTGACTGAAGAAATTTGGTCTGAGCTCAAAAATCCTCAGTCAGTTCTATAGTCGCACTGTGGAGAGCATCCTGACTGGCTGCAGGTACGGGAACTGCACCGCTCTCAACCGGAAAGCCCTGCAGAGAATAGTTCAGACAGACCAGCACATCGTTGGAGGTGAGCTTCCCTCCCTCCTGGACATCTACATCCAGAGATGTGTGAGGAAAGCACGGAAGATCATCAGAGACTCCTGCCACCTGAGCCACGACTCTTCTCACTGCTACTATTAGGCAGACGGTACCTCAGCATCAGGACCTGAACCAGCAGAATGTGAGACAGCTTCTTCTCGCAGGCCATCAGACTACTGAACTCCAGATAGTAAAACGATAGTCACCTACCTACACCTCTGACTGGACTCCATCTACATACCAGCCGCACTGACTCTGACAGCACTGTAGCATGTCTTGCACTGCATAGCATAGAACACATGCAGCTCCATCTTCTCTTCTGCACTAACAATCTACTGCACTGAACCTCACAGTAAAACACTACAGTTTACATCACTGTAAGTCATATATAAAAGCTATACATTTATAAGTCTCTTTAGTATACTGTGTACTATGTGTATATTATGGAAATGTGTATATTGTGTACAATTGTCAATTGTATATTGTGAAAAATGTGCATATTGTGTAAATGTGTATATTGTTATGTATACTGTTAATTTTTCATATCTTGTTGCTTGTACTGCCATGGCACATAGTCTTGTACCCAAGAATTTCAACATCGTTACACTTGTGTACATGATGTTTGACAATAAAGTGATTTGATTTGTTTGATTTGAAAAGACTATGACTAAAACTAAATCAAAATTTGCTGTCAAAATTAACTCTGGAGAGAGACCCAATTTCTAAAAAACAAAAGGCAAATGTATATTTTCACGTATAAAGACCATGTTGTGAAAAATAAAAATAAATATGTTTGTGTAAAATATTATCTTTTATTTTATATTTTATCTTATGTTTCGTTTCTGTTGAGCTGAATCAAAACCTAAGAAATCACAGTTTACTACATTAGTAACTACCAAAATATCAACCAAACAGAACTCTTAAACCCAATGTAACTGAACTTTAAACACATTTCCCCTTACTCATTTTCACACAATCAATCAATCAATCAGTCAACCAATCAATCAATCAATCAATCAATCAAAACACTTAACTGTTCAATTTAACTGTTCCCCACTACTATCATGCTGGGTAATGGAAATCCTCCTGCCCAGCTTCTATAAAAGTACGTCTTTTTTTTTTTTTTTTGGAAATGGGTTTGAGAGCCCCTTGTGAGAGCAGTGCCACTTTCACCTATCTACCTGCTACTAGCTAAAGGGAAACATAATGATTAATGCAGTTGTCAAAGAGTCAACAACATTTACAGCACCAGACCCCTACACTCCGTCCACTCGTTCAAAGTCGCCAGAGTTCTGATCACCTGCACCTGTCACATCCAATCAGCACAGATTCAATTAACTGCTCACCTCAGTTTAATGTTGTCTGGTCTCATTGTTCCTTCCTGAACGCTACCCAACCACTTATCTGCATGGGCTTAGCTTCTTCCGTTCTATATTCATCTGCCTCCAACCTCCGGCTCACCAACACCAGTTAAGACAAACCTATAAAACTGTTATTCACTGAACTACCTCAGCATTGCTCTGTTGACCAATCAATCACCTGCTAACCATGTGTATCTGTCAAAACCTGCAATAACCCTGTTGCTTGAATTACCTTGTGGCATTCTTCTGTTTAATGGCAGCAGTAAACTATACTTTATTGATTAAAGTCCACTTGTTCAGTGTAGACATAATAAAGCAAGATGTGTGGCTTTAAACCAGTTTACTTCAATAAAGGCACAGTCACCTATACATGCAATTTGACAAACAATTGAGAAATATCAAATGTATATGCTTTCATTGTACAGTAATATTACAATTAAAACTATAATGAATAAAAATGCTCTATAGACTGTGTGAATTGTGTGACTTATAATTGACATTAAAGTTTGTCTTAAACCTAACAGGAACTGGGTCTGTTTAATATTGCCTACTTGTGCACTGCATGTAGATTTTTTTTAGCTTTTAGTATTCCTGTTGTCTAATGATGAAAGACGATACAGGTGGGAAATCAGTTGATGGACCAGATTATTCTGGGAGCTATGTTTATATGCAGAATAATATTAATAATAGTAAGTTGTATAAGTTGTAGAATTGATGCTGTGCTGTAACTCAGAGCGATAACCACCACCACTGGAAAAAGGCTGTGCTGTGAAAGAATACTATACTTTGTGATTGTATAGTGATTAATTTAAGGAGTGTAACTTCAGTTTTCCCTTTATTTATTTGTTTGTTTATTTATTAAAATTTAAATTATGTAATTTACATGTTAAATAGGTTTGAGTAATGCCCTCTTACAACAACAAAGATGCTGAACATTTATCATGGCTTAGAAAGTATTCTTGGGGGAAAATAAATGTATTATTATTATCCATTGCACACATATATTGACTGTTTTTAGACTTTTGTTCATCTTTTTATGGGTTTGGAATGACATAAATAATGACAGATTTTTGAGTATATATCCCTTCAAATGATCCCTTTGAAGGCAACTGCTATATTACTTTACAAGAAGTCTTTTTTCTAGTGTTTTCAGATCCAAACTATGTACCACTTGTGTTACACACAACATTGAATTTAGGTAATAAGACAATAATAAAACTTGTATCTTACTTTAAAATAATTGTGATTAAAAAAAAACTAATAAAAATAAAAATAAACGTTTTAGGTATGTATAGGGCGACACATCCAACAATTAGCATACATACCGGTGATTTATCCCAGTATAACAAAAGGAAAAGTATTAAGACTTGAAACATTTTAAAGTGGTCCTATGATACTTTTTTAAAGATCATTATTTTGTGTATTTGGTGTAACAGAATATGTTGACATGCTTTAATGTTCAAAGAACACTTAACCTTTAAATCCTGTACATTATTGTAGGTCCTCTATGCCCCGCCTCTCTCAAACGTGGCGTTTTCTACAAAGTCCCTCCTTCTGACAAGCGCAGTCTGTCCTGATTGGCCAACTGACCCAGTGCATTGTGATTGGCCGAACACCGCAAGCACTCGTTGGAAATGTAATGCCCCTTTCCATAATCGCGATCTTAATCTTTCAAAATTAAGGTAAAGACAGTTAATGTCTTTAGTTTTACCATCAGTTCAAGTCAGAGAGAACAGGGAACAGTGTCCGTGACAGACACAGTGATGATGCTTGTATGTGTCTGCAGTACACAAACCATAAAGAGTTAAGACAGCTAACTCCACTGTGTGATTCTCTCTCTCTCTCTCTATCTCTCTCTCTCTCTCTCTCACACACACACACACACACACACACACACACGATACACAAAACTCAGCATTTGAACAGTTAATAGCAAATACTTTAATAACAAAACATACTTACAGTAGCTGATTCAGAAGCACCAGATTGTCGTAGCAAAATCAGAATTACCTCCTCTACAAGGTTCACGAAACGGTCGTCCATAAAATGCGTTGCTGTTCTGTTGTAAGTAATCTTAAAGATTCCTGAATGCATCTACTTTTGGAAGGCCAAATAAAGTGCTTTTGCTTTTGCCTAGAAACACACGGCATCTCCCTGACATGGCTGCTTCAACACTAACAGTGGTTACTGAAATCACACCTTCTTTCTTTGCGTGAACATCCGGGCGGCATTTAGCAATAATTTTCCACATAGTGATGTAGATATGTGGGGGCGTGTTTGAACGAGCCGTTTTAGGGGGGCGTGGAAGAGTCTTAACTTTGATAAAGAATATCTCTTTGGATTTGAGACTTTAGTCTTTGCAACTTTACAGATCTTCTTCATGCACTTAGAGCTTGTAACACTCCAAAGAGAAAGGGAAAATAGAAATCGCATCATATGACTCCTTTAACGTTGTTAACTGGCATTAAAGCAGATTTGGTCCAATTTATCTTGTTCGCCGATAAACTATTAAAGTGGTCAAATTCCTTGATTATACCGGTTATTGACATATCAAAATTATCTAAATATAATGTCATCAGCGTACAATGAAATAATATGATTATGGTTATGAATCTTAATCGGTGGAACGTCAGATTTCCTAATGGCTTGTGTTAGTGGGTTTTTAAGGGATAAACAAAACTATACAGGGGAAAGTGGACATCCCTGCCACGTTCCACGCTGTAAAGGGAATGGGGGTAATATTACCAGTTAAGACTGTTGCCTCAGGTGAGTGGTAGAGTGTCTTAATCATAGTGATGTAATGTTCACCGAAATCAAAACATTGCAGAATTGCCCACATATAGTTCCAGTCTAGCCTGTCAAAGGCTTTTTCTGTGTCAAGTGAAAAAAAACAAAACAAAAAAAAAAAACCCACAAGGATTCGGAAAAGAGTCTGCAAAATCAAGTACATGAAATAGTCGACGCATATTATCGGGCATGTGATGCCCCTAAATAAAACAGGTTTGGTCCTCTTTGATTAAGCTATGAATTAATTTATCCATGGGAGAGGCATGGTCATCAGCATGGAAAAATATAAGAACAATTTGTCACAGAGCCAACAATATATAGTAAACATTTTCAGGTTTATTAGAAATAAACAAACTAGAGCAGGGGTCTCCATCCCTGCTCCTGGAGAGCTACTGTCCTGCAGATTTCAGCTCCAACCCCAATCAAACACACCTGAACCAGCTAATCAAGGGCTACTTGATAATTACAGACAGGTGTGTTGGAGCAGGGTTTGAACTGAAGTATGCAGGATGGTAGCTCTCCAGGAGCAGGGTTGGAGATCCCTGAACTAGAGCATAGGTGAAATGCAGAAAAGAGAAATAGCAATATGGAAAACATAAAAAATAAAATAAAATAAGATACCAGAATTCACATTTTTAGATTTTACAGATCTATAAATGCATATGAAGTTATTTAATAAGCTTTCTCAGATTACCTGTGTTTCCTATATCTCAGCAGCTCCCATTAGATTTTTTTTTTTTTTTTTTTTTTTTTCTTGGAACTTCCCCTCTGTTTTAGAGTTTTTTTTTTTTTCTCTGACACTCCTGAAATCACAGTACAATTTTTATAAATATTAGTTTTTTAATGAAACATCAAAACGTGTTTGAAATAGTTTCAGCCCATTTTAGCCTGCATGTAAGTGACGTCACTGATAGACTCTACAGTACAGACTTTTAGGTTAAATTAATTAGCATACTTCCATTTATCTACTGACAAATTACCATCAAAACATTTACAAAACTATCAAAACCGCTCATCTACACACACACACACATATATATATATATATATATATATATATATATATATATATATATAGATAGATATACAGGTGCATCTCAATAAATTAGAATGTTGTGGAATAGTTCATTTATTTCAGTAATTCAACTCAAATTGTGAAACTCGTGTATTAAATAATTTCAATGCACACAGACTGAAGTAGTTTAAGTCTTTGGTTCTTTTAATTGTGATGATTTTGGCTCACATTTAACAAAAACCCACCATTTCACTATCTCAACAAATTAGAATATGGTGACATGCCACTCAGCTAATCAACTCAAAAAACACCCGCAAAGGTTTCCTGAGCCTTCAAAATGGTCTCTCAGTTTGGTTCACTAGGCTACACAATTATGGGGAAGACTGCTGATCTGACAGTTATCCAGAAGACAATCATTGACATCCTTCACAAGGAGGGTAAAAGCCACAAACATTCATTGCCAAAGAAGCTGGCTGTTCACAGAGTGCTGTATCCAAGCATGTTAACAGAGAGTTGAGTGGAAGGAAAAAGTGTGGAAGAAAAAGATGCACAACAAACCGAGAGAACCGCAGCCTTATGAGGATTGTGAAGCAAAATCTATTCAAGAATTTGAGTGAACTTCACAAGGAATGGACTGAGGCTGGGGTCAAGGCATCAAGAGCCACCACACACAGACGTGCCAAGAAATTTGGCTAAAGTTGTCGTATTCCTCTTGTTAAGCCACTCCTGAACCACAGACAACATCAGAGGCATCTTACCTGGGCTAAGGAGAAGAAGAACTGGACTGTTGCCCAGTGGTCCAAAGTCCTCTTTTCAGATGAGAGCAAGTTTTGTATTTCATTTGGAAAACCAAGGTCCTAGAGTCTGGAGGAGGGGTGGAGAAGCTCATAGTTGTCCAAGTTGCTTGAAGTCCAGTGATAAGTTTCCACAGTCTGTGATGATTTGGGGTGCAATGTCATCTGCTGGTGTTGGTCCATTGTGTTTTTTGAAAACCAAAGTCTCTACACCCGTTTACCAAATTTGTGTAGCACTTCATGTTTCCTTCTGCTGACAAGCTTTTTGAAGATGCTGATCTCATTTTCCAGCAGGATTTGGCACCTGCCCACACTGCCAAAAAGCACCAAAAGTTGGTTAAATGACCATGGTGTTGGTGTGCTTGACTGGCCAGCAAACTCACCAGACTTGAACCCCATCGAGACTCTATGGGGTATTGGCAAGAGGAAAATGAGAAACAAGAGACCAAAAAATGCAGATGAGCTGAAGGCCACTGTCAAAAAATCTGGCCTTCCATACCACCTCAGCAGTGCCACAAACTGATCACCCCCATGCCACGCTGAATTGAGGCAGTAATTAAAGCAAAAGGAGCCACTACCAAGTATTGAGTACATGTACAGTAAATGAACATACTTTCCAGAAGGCCAACAATTCACTAAAAATGTTTTTTTTTTTTTTTTTTTTTTTTTTGGTCTTATGAAGTATTCTAATTTGTTGAGATAGTGAATTGGTGGGTTTTTGTTAAATGTGAGCCAAAATCATCACAATTAAAAGAACCAAAGACTTAAACTACTTCAGTTCGTGTGCATTGAATTTATTTAATACACGAGTTTCACAATTTGAGTTGAGTTACTGAAATAAATAACCTTTTTCACGACATTCTAATTTATTGAGATGCACCTGTACAGTATATCAACACATGAAGTGACCAAGTGAGAACTAATTACTGCAGCTGACTATTTTATAGGATTTTTTATATATGAAGTATCTACAGTATATTTGCCATTAGCTTGTAGTGTGACAAGCTACTTTCTTGTTGTTAACCTGTAGCATTTTATTAGATGTGATTAGTCTCCATTTTCTCTCATCCAGCTTGAAGGGAGGATCAATGGGATACCTAAAGCCTTTGAAATGTTTCTACAGCCATCTGCTGATTTGTACCATTCCACAGCTTTACATCAAATTTATTTGACAGCACCCCATGCCTGTTATGAATTATTTTCTTTGAAATGCATTTTAAAGCAGTGGAATCTTCTTATCATCTGATTTTATTCTGAGCTTAAAAAAGCTAAAAATAATAATAATAATAATAATAATTAATAAAATAAAAAATCTAAGGCCCTTAAACTGTTTAAGTAAATATTACATATATTTTGGTAACATGTAAAATATTGCACATTGTATTGGGCTTTTGCAATGCTTTATCGCTTAATAAGAAGAACCACAAATATTAAATAGTTTCATTTGTTGGACTACTGTACTGAATTCATTGCACAGTATTGAAAACCAAATGTGTAAATAAAGCTCTCTAAAAACGTTCCTTCTCAATTCTCAGCGAAAGCAATAACTGATAAAATGTAAGTTTAAAAAAATAATAATAAAAAAATCTCTCTTTTTTTTTTTCATTGGAGATTGGTAGTGTCACATCAGTTTGGAATAAAATCTAAACATGGATAGTGTGGGGAAGTCACGTGATGTGCTCATGAACCTGAGTAGCGCTCCGTACGTTTGGTCCTTTTTTACTGATTTTTTTATTTTAAGTTTTATTTATTAATAATACTTTCCCTGATGGCTTACAATCGGAAATAGCAGGAGTTGTCTCCGTCGGCTTCTCCGATTAAGAAGAACACGAACGATTAAGATGGCGAACACTGTTGCGTGCTTTGAGGATATTCTAAGAACTGAGTTGACGGCGATGCGGAACGAGTTCGCTTCTCACATATCAGTTGTTCAGTTGCTATGCTCTAAATTGGATCTTCTTACAGGGGAGATGAGAGAACAAAATAAAGTTGTCGCAAATCACGATAGGCAAGTAGTCGCGTTAGAGCAACAGGTTGTGCACTGTCTGGTTGGATTGCCTGAAGGTTCTGAAAAGGACGACCCTATGGGCTTTTTGAAAAGATCGCTTCCGACGTGGCTCCCATCTCTGGCAGGCAAAGAGATTGAAGTGGAACGAGCGCATCGCGAGGCTCTCCTCAGATCAAGGTGAACCTAAAATGCTATATTCCCCAGAAGAAGCAAGAGTTTTTCTCAGATCCCATTCATCCACCAACTCTCGACATTTGCTGTCTAATCGGAGAAGAGATGCTCTAAATGGTTAGGTGACTGTGTCTTCCACGGTTCACTCTAATGTTTACTAATTAATTTATAGTTACTAGACGATTTCATTGAGCATGCAGTATCGCTTACTGATTATGATGTTATTTTTTTATGTTTTAGTTGTATTCCTTCTCTCTTTCTACCCACTTTTTTTTTTTTTTTTTTTTTTTTTTTTAAAGAGATACTATCTAGACAATATGTGACTATGGGGTCAATGTTGGTGCTTCAGTACTAATGTGCAGGTTTTTGTTGACACCATGGATCATATTAAGGGGGGCTGGCAGATCAAGGTTTGTTCTTGGTTTGATCTGCCATAGTTCATGGAAATGTGTTTATGTTATTTTAAATAGTGATGGGAACTGGTTTTATTTTCAAATTTGTATTTTGTCTTATGCAGTAATTCTGTTCGATACCTATGAGTAAACTTAATATTATGAGTTGCAATATTAATGGTCTAAATCGCCCGCACAAATGTACAGGTTTTCTGGATTTTTTGCGAAGAAGAAAGACTTATATAGTGTTAATTCTATAATCCCATCTGAAAGAGGAGGATGTACACATGTGTAATAATAAATTTTATAAAGTGATATCTCATTCATCTTTGGACACTAAAACCAAGGGTGTCTTAATATTGGTGTGGAGGACTTTAAATATTACTGTTTTAGATAATGGTTGTGATACAGACGGTAGAATAACATATATAAAAAACAATAGTGGGGAATAGGAATATTGTAATTCCTTTAGTTTATGCCCCTTGTACTCCTGACCCTATTATTTTTTTTTTTTTTTTTTTTTTTTTCTGTTTTGTCAACCTATCTCTTGAAATTTTCAGATTTTGAAATTGTATTGGGTGCAGATACGATTTCTGTAATGTTGCATATCCTAGATAGATCTGGACCAAAGGAATCACACTCTCAAGCTTTTTGTTCGGACAAACTTCGGCAATGTGTAACCTCATCCTCATTAGTGGATAGCTGATGTTTATTAAATCCTTCTGCTAAGTCTTTCACTTTCTTTTCTGCTACTTATAAATCCTATTTGCAAATTGACTATATTTTTATTTCTACTTTATCTTCAGCTGTTTGTGATGCTGGATATCTGTTCCTTATCTTTGTCGGATCATGATGGAAATTTGTGCAGATTATTTTTGATCCCTCAGCCATCTCGTGCGACTAGATGGCGATTTAACCTTAAATTGTTACAGGATGAAAACTTTTGCAGTCAGTTTAGAATTAAATTTGCTGAGTTTATTTAAATTAATCAAGGTTCAGTAAATGATCCGCGGACACTTTGGAATGCAGTTAAAGGATTTATAAGGAATAACTCAATTTCATATACCTCTTTCCTTCAGAGAAACCAACACAAAAAGATAGTTGAACTGGAATCACAGCTCCAGAATCTGACTAGATATAATCAACGTTGTTTATCAGACAATACACTCAGCAAAATTATGGCGGTTAGGTCCGAACTCAATTCATTAGTGAGATCCAGGGCAGAATCCCTGATACAAAGATCCAGGCAGAATTACTGTTTTCAAGGAAGTAGACCAAGTCACCTTTTAACTCTAAGAATACGCAACAGTGAAAAGTTCGCTAATATTTCAGCAGTGAAATCCCAATCCGGGCTCATTATGACAGACCCAGAAGACATTAATATCGCTTTTCATTCTTTTTACTCTAACCTCTATACTTCTTCTGCTGATGGTGAACCTGACTCTTTTACATCTTTTCTGTCCAACCATGATTTACCTAGGCTGTCAGATTCGGATTCTGATTACCTGGCTGAACCGATCACTCTTCAGGAGCTGGAGTCAGCAATCCGATCTATGAACAAGGGGAAATCCCCAGGTATAGATGGTATTCCAATTGAATTGTATACTACTTTTTGGTTGGATTTAGGCCCCCTCATGTTAGATATGATAATTTTTTTAGTTATTCAAGGCTCATTTCACCTCATTGTACTGTTTTTCTTAGACCATAAAACACCCTTTGTAAAGATGCTGTATAATTAAATGTTAAATGCATCCACTATTAAAAGCAAGTCATTAATAGCAAGCTATATTCATATGAATTATAATAAAAATTATTACATGCTAACATGACTGGTTCTGACAAATTAATCAAAGATTTGATATATCATGTGACACATCAAACTAGCATTTCCACTCATGGAAACGGATAAATTATGAGGTGCAGAGAGATATTATGTATAGTTGGAACATGAACTGATGGGGCTTATTTGAAGTAATTTATTAAGAAGCCAATGGACAAAATAAACTTTCTGACTGTTTGGGGCATCCGACTGCTTTCCAAGAAGAGTGCAACTGATATCATACAAGTGTTAAACTAAATTACTGAATTATTAAGACTTTGATGTGCAACTGTGTTTGGGGTTCTTACTAATGGGGCATTTTAAAGATTTTGACCCTGTCCAAATACCCAAACTTGCGGTCTTGGCCTCTTGAGAGCATGTGTACGTGACAGTGAGTGCACAAGACTGTCCCAGGTCTTAATAATGCCAAAGCGCAGTGCCCTTAACGCAGACTAAACCCACACAATCTCCAATACAGCTCTGGAGCGCTATTCAATGCTTAGTGTATCCCATCATGCATCATGTTTTGGAATAAATCGTGAGACTTTTTGACGAGATCTCACGAGAGGTCACGGAAACCTTTCCAATGTATGTGAAATATTATTAATAATAATAATAATTAGATATTAAGAATAATTTGGTAGTAAAACAAAGTGTTGCATGTTTTCTTGGTGCATAGAAAAGTATATTTATTTTGTACATCATTTGCAACTGCTTTTTATAACTTAATTAGAAGCACCACAAATTAAATTGTCATCTGTAATTGGGACTATTGAACAGACATTTAGAAGTTTATTTCAAAATGCAAAGTTGAAACTGAAAAAAAAAAAAAAAAAAAAAAAATCTCTGCAAACACTATAAGTGTGTCCCATAAGGTAATGAAAAGTTCTACACACACTTGTGGTCTTCATGCTCACTTGAACACTTGGGCCAAATAAAGGAAATACATCAAATAATTAATCAAGTGGTTAAGTGCAAAGACGGCACGTGTGGGTATTTGGACAGTGCAAAAGTTTAAGAAACAACAAATGCTGTTCAAATTAAAACAGCAGGAATGTTTGATAAATGGGTAAAACTAACACAGACCTACCACTGCAAATGTCTGCCTCCACAGCTTTCAGTCTTCTCCATTTCTGAAGGAATACCTCTCCACAAACAGGACTGGGCTGACTTCTTCCAATTATGTCTTTTCAGCTAAAAAATAAAATAAAAAATAAAATTTAAAATAAAAAAGGGAGAAAACATAAAATAGAATTATATACAGAATATTAATAATGATCTGTAAGCAAAATATTTAAGATATAAACTCATATGAATGAACTGCAAGATGGAAAAAAAAAAAAAATATATATATATATATATATATTTTTTTTTTACATTTTTTGGATTTTACATTAAAAGGTATTACAAGCATGGTACAGTAAATGTGATTACGGTGATATGTGTCATATAAAAGCACATCGAAACTACCATTACAGTGGTATAACCAAAGTTAGTTTAGTGATTATTGTGCTATTACTATACCATATTAAAACTACAGTTACTGTGGTAAATGGTCCTGTTTACTGGGTTTTAACAAAATTTAATTTGTTACTATTGTAAGTGTCGTGGTCACCATGATTTTACTACAAATACAACTTACATCTTTGAACCTGATATGAATATAAAACTGATCCAAGGATGGGGGATGCAAAATTACTAAAGATTCTTAGAACACAAACATATTGTCTATGTATCAACATGTAATATATTGACCAAACATGGTATATGTAAGGTTACATGAATGTTTCTAACATAAGCATGCATAAAACAGTATAAGACAATATACAAGAACAGCAGTAATATACACATTGACCTGAATTATATGTGTGTTCATTCAAAGAAAGTTTTTCCTATTAATTAATTAGAGAAGAGTCCCTTTTTATGGGCATTATGTGTCTGTTTTAGAAAGACTTGAGTAAGGGTTGCTTTGCCCGCATTCCATTTGAGCCATAAAACTAGTGTTATCAGATAGTTTGTCTTTGGTTGCTATGGAACCACAGGCCTGTTCTGCTTTTTTGAGGTGTTAGTTGCATTTCAGGGGAAGGATCCATAGACCCTTTGGTTAGATGAGGGGGCGTTAGATATTATTTGTTAAATATAACAAATAGTTGTATGTCTGATTGGTGCAAATGCTACAACAGTGTGTGAGTGAATCTGTTTAGTTTGTGAGGTAATCTGAACAAGGATATCTTAACAAAAATCTGGCTTATGACTGTTGTCTTAGCTTTATGTAACTTAAACGTATGATGTTAAAACACTCTTTCTAGCTCTCTCTTAGTATATTTCCAAAGTGAAGTAAAGTGACGTGTGGCCAAGTATGGTGACCAATTTACAAACCTGATTCCAAAACAGTTGGGACATGTACAAAAGTTCACTGAGAGTTGTTGGATGAATGGGACGTGAGAAAAACTCTTGCTTCTTCTGGGGAGTATAGCATTTTAGGTTCACCTTAATTGAGAATGACCTTCAGTGTTGCAGGATAAAGAAAAAAAAAATTCTGGATGCCAGCTTATCTCACTTCCTTCCTAACTGGCGCAAATGCACTTCTTTTTGCAGTGACCGGAGAAAAATCTGGAAAGAAAGACAGCATTGCTCCGTCGGATGTTTTCACTGGGGCATGAAGTCTGGCAGCCTGCAGAATGAGCTCCCTGTCCGTGCACCGCAACAGTTTAAAGATGAAAACCCGTGGTTTAGCGTGATCTGAGGAGAGCCTTTTGTACACGCGATGCGCTCGCTCCATTTCAATCTCTTTGCCCGCCAGAGACGGAAGCCAAGTCGGTAGCGATCTTTTCAAAAAGACCAAAGGGGCGTCCTTTTCAGAACCTTCAGGCAATCCAACCAGACACAGATTGCTGCGCCTATTGCGATCCAGGAAGTCTACTACCTGTTGCTCAAGTGTGGTTACTCGCCTATCCTGATCTGTGACAACTTTCTTTTGTTCTTTCATCTCCCCTGTAAGAAGATCCAATTTAGAGCATAGGGACTGAACAACTGACATGTGAGAAGCGAACTCGTTCCACATCGCCATCAACTCAGTTCTTAGAATGTCCTCAACGTGCGCAACAGGGTTCACCATATTGTCCATCATATCGCCCGTGGTGGGTGGCTTGGATTTCTTCTTAATTGGAGAAGCAAATGGAGACAACTCCTGCTGTTTCCGATTGTGTGCGATCTGGGAAAATATTATTAATGAATAAAACTTAAAATAAAACGAAAAAATCTGCAAAAAGGGGCCGGATGTTCGGAGCTCTACTCAAGTGCGACTAGGTTCATGAGCACGCCACATGACTCCTTGTTCACAATTCAGTTGTGCATATTGTGTAAAGGTTCTCAGTAAAAATGTTACAGTTTTTCTACAGATGCTATTCTTACAATGTATTTCACTATATAGAGGAAAAAAAAAAAAAAAACTTCTACTAGCTACTTCTGTTTTATCATGCCTTTATAACAAACTTTCAAATAAACAATACCTATGAACTATTCCAGGACTAACCCAAAATTACTAAACTACCCCACAACCTCTGCACCCGCCCCCAGAGTGCTTTTTCAATGAGACCTTAGCATGAAATGCATTGAATAGAAACAAACAACATGTATTATTGAGATTAAAACATGGCACATGCATTCAGATTTGCAGCACAGCAGAAACAGGGGTGGAAGAATTGGTGAACTGTGCACAAAAATGCCAAGCAGGCATCTCGGCTCATGCAATTTCAAAGTTCCTAAAAATAAATAAAGAGTTAAATAAACAACTATGTGTACAAATAAAAAGTGCTGGGTTGGAAGTGAAAAGCACATGAAAATTTTATAGGGGGAGCGTTATTTTGCTGTGGTTAGATGGTTGTGAATTCGGAGAGATGGATTGTTTTTGCAGAGGTTGAAGGCAATATATATTTGTGCATGCATGTGGTCTCTGTCCACTGATACCATGTGCTATTGCAAATAAAGTGTGTCTTCATTTTGACTGATTGATTGGTTTAAAATAGTCTTCATTCTCCACTGTTCACATTTTTTGGATGAAGACATTATATATTGTTGTCTGTAACGTCATAAGAGCGAGAAGTGAGGCATTACAGCACAGAGAGAGACATACATGCAAGTCTTGTTAAAGGGCACGATGATAGTGTTTATTGAAGGTTCCCTGATTTGAACTATGGCCTTTCTGTCGGGTATGCAAGGCTCTTACAGCAGAGCCTCTTGGCACCTTTACGTATCCTTCTCAAATGTACCATTAAACCCCCATCTACTGTATCTAGAGCAGATAGCACTTACTGCTGAGATGTTGCATCTCTGAAACAAATACCAGTCCACAGAAATAATTAGCTGTCAGATATATGGTCATCCAAAAACAAATGGCTTACCATGCTGACTGTGACACAAAAATAAACCTACAGGGTATTAGCTTTACCAGTTGGGGAAGTCGTGGCCTAATGGTTAGAGAGTCGGACTCCCAATCGAAGGGTTGTGAGTTCGAGTCTCGGGCCGGCAGGAATTGTAGGTGGGGGGAGTGCATGTACAGTTCTCTCTCCACCTTCAATACCATGACTTAGGTGCCCTTGAGCAAGGCATCGAACCCCCAACTGCTCCCCGGGCGCCGCAGCATAAAAAAAAAAAAAAATGGCTGCCCACTGCTCCGGGTGTGTGTTCACAGTGTGTGTGTGTTCACTGCTCTGTGTGTGTGCACTTCGGATGGGTTAAATGCAGAGCACGAATTCTGAGTATGGGTCACCATACTTGGCTGAATGTCACGTCACGTCACTTAGATATATGCATATTTATATATAAAATAAAAAATGTAATGCCGTTTCAACTAATTATTATTTAGTAACAAGTTCCACAGAAATGTTCAGTCCATTTCTGTCTTTAAAGTGGTGCCTGAATTTATTTATTAATTTTTTTTTTCCAGCCTTTACTGAAATAGTTTTATAGCCCTTTCAACTAAAATTATTTAATTGGTCAAACATTTATAAAACTAAAGCAAATTGTGTCAATTAAAATTTAACCATTTACTCCATGTGTTTCATATGTTACCTCAATTAAGATTTATTATTTGGGCATTATAAGATATTGCTGTGGAACTAGTTATTATATTTTATATTGAGTTTAAGAAAAGTATTACCTGGTACATTTCCCACAGCATTTAAGCAGACTTGGGTAAGCCCACTGCTTAAGAAACCATCTCTAAATCCAGCACTTTTGGAAAACTACAGACCGGTATCCCTTCTACCATTCATTGCCAAGACACTTGAGCGAGTTGTGTTCAACCATCTCTCTATGTTTCTTGTACAGAACAACCTCCTGGAAAGCAACCAATCTGGCTTCAAAAGTGGCCACTCAACTGAGACTGCCCTGCTCTCAGTTACTGAAGCCTTGCGACTGGCGAGAGCAGCTTCCAAATCCTCTGCTTTTGACACAGTTAACCACCAGATTCTCCTGTCCACCCTCAGAAAGATAGGCATCTCTGAAACCGCACTCCTGTGGTTTAAGTCCTTCCTCTCAGGTAGGTCCTTCAGGGTGTCTTGAAGGGGTGAGGTTTCTAAGTCACAACTTCTTGCTACTGGGGTTCCTCAAGACAGAGCTTGGACCACTCCTCTTCTCCATCTACATGACGTCATTAGGATCTGTCATTCAGAAGCATGGCTTTTCTTATCACTGCTATGCTGATGACACTCAACTCTTCTTCTCATTCCAACCAGATGATCCGACAGTAGCTGCTCGCATTGCAGCCTGTCTGAGAGACATTTCTAGCTGGATGAAGGACCATCACCTTCAGCTCAACCTTACTAAGACAAAACTGCTTGTGGTTCCAGCTAACTCATCGTTTCACAACTACTCTATACAGCTGGGTTCGTCAACCATAACTCCTTCCAGGAAAGCCAGAAAACTAGGAGTTGTGATCAATCATCAGTTACGCTTCACAGATCATATTGCTACAATGACCCGGTCTTGCAGATGCCTTATACAAAATTTGGACGATCAGACCCTTCTTGTCAGAGCAAGCCACACAACTTCTTGTTCAAGCTCTTGTTCTCTCCAGACTGGACTATTGTAATGCTCTCTTGGTGGGCCTTCCTGCATGTTCTATCAAGCCTCTGCAACTGATCCAGAATGCAGCAGTGAGAGTTGTCTTCAATGAGCCATAAAAAGCTCACGTTACTCCTCTCCTCATCAGGTTACACTGTAGCTACCAGTAGCCACTCGCATCAAATTCAAGCTACTGATGGTTGCCTACAAGACGATCATTGGCGCGGCACCAATATACCTAAACTCACTAATTCAAACTTATGTGCCCTCCAGAAGCTTGCGTTCTCCAAGTGAAAGGCGCCTTGTGGCGCCATTCCAAAGAGGTTCAAAATCACTCTCACGGACCTTTTCCTGGACTGTGCCCGGCTGGTGGAATGACCTCCCAATATCAGCTCGAGTCTTTACTCATCTTCAAAAAACATCTAAAGACACATCTTTTTCGCCAGCAGTTGAGCAACTAATACTAGCACTTACCTTACCTTACCTTACCTTTTCTTTTCTTTTCTTTTCTTGAAAAAAAAAAAATAGCTACGTGTTCTGTGCTAGACTAACTGAGACTTGTCATGGCACTTGTATACTGTTGTTGTTCTTTCGCTGGTCTGATTGTTTCTATTGTTCTCATTTGTAAGTCGCTTTGGATAAAGGCGTCTGCTAAATGATTAAATGTAAATGTAAATGTAAATGTAATGGTATCTATCAATCACTAAAACACACACACATTACAACACATAATAGCCTTTATTTAATAACCATCTGCATTTATAACATTTGTCATACAAACTAAACATGCAGGCTTAAATGGATAGTTCACCCCAAAATTTAAATTTGCTGTTAATTGACTCACTCTCAAATCATCCAAGATGTAGTTAACTTTTTTCTTCAACTGAACAGAAAGGGAATTTGTTATATTTTCGAATATTTTGCCTGTTACCGGTATACGTCACTGGGTGACACATTTGCATAATCCCTTCCTGCCCACGAAATACAAACAGAGTCTGTATGACCTGCCCACAAACACTTCTGCTAGTTAGTGTGTTTGCATCATGTTGAGAAGATGCCATGTTCAAGGATACCACAGAAATACAATTCAAAACTTTTGTTGTGTGCATGTCATTTTACCAAGGACTGCTTCGCTAATCTTGGCTTTTATCTTCGTTGGCTTCTAATGTTCTTTCTTAATTTGGTCTAACAAGCGTCTCAGAACCACAACCTGTAAGTAAGATTGATACGTTATGTGTACATTTATAATTGAGTGTTCAAAATATAAAGTTTTTGAGCTGATATGTGATGTATACCTAGTGCAGCATTAGGTTTCCAGGTAAAGCATGATATTAGTCTTACTGAAATAGTTCTGATAATTCACTGTGAACCTAAAAATGTGTCGATAAATGTAGACTGACATTGTTCTAATTATTTCTTTTAATTAATAATGAATGTAGTGTAGCGCACAGACTTTTTAATCATATTGAAATTGCTGTTTATTTTACTTGTCAATGGTAGTGCTGGCTAAGTGGCTCAAGGGCTCCTCTCTGTGCCAATCACAACAGGCTTGGCCAGCTGACCAATCAGAGCAGAGTAGGCTTATGGAAGAGAGGGGTTTGCTCCGAACTTGCTTGGAACGAATCGTTTCGAAATCATGGGCAAATGATTCTAATATTAGTCAATATAGGTAGGTCTATTGAAAGAAAGAAATTCATACAACGCTTATTCGATGTTATTATATATGTTGTATGTTTGTGTATAAATACATGTGTTTTAAATAATATGTTTACATATTTTTTTAATATATGGTACAAGTATTGATAAATTCAGTCTAAGTACAAATTCAGTTCCACTTACCTGATGCGTGAACTTGACATACATTTAACATAGCCTAAATATTATTTTTTCTTCGGACACACAACTTATAAAACACTTATAAATATCCACTCAAAAACATTGGATATGCTGTATGTTTTGTCGATAAATTTAGTCTCAAAAATATAATTTATTTAGTGGCACTTACCTGACTCGTGAACTTGACAAGATGGCACTGTTTCTCCCGTGAAGTCACTCAGGCTCGTGCAGGTGCAGAACGATCCCAGTGTTGGATGTATTAGTTTTTATTAGCTTAGTCAACATTAACATAGATAATTGTTGACTTAATATAATATCCCTTACAAAAAATAAGTTTATTCAAATGTGCTATTAGTATACTTCTTTTAAACTAAAAATAGGAAAGCATGCTTTTAGTTTACTTTTTATTTACTTCTCAGAAATGGGCTTTATGAACTCCTCAGAAATATACTTAAAATGACATTTAAGTATAATTATACTTACAAAAAGTCTAAATATATTTGAGCTATACTTGTGCTCCAAGAATCCGTGTTTTCATTATTATATGGTAGAGGGCTCCAGTACGCATCTTCTTTACAGAATTTCCCAAAAAAAAAAAAAAAACCACAAGTGAAGAAGAAATTGAAACAACAGAACAGATACTAACACATGTAACATGATCATCTGACATGAAACAGCATCAAAACTGTAATGTTATGGGATAAAATGTCAACTGATGAAGAGGTAATAATTACAGTCAAGTTTTGAGGTGTTGATCAACTCCATCTACATATTGATTATCATTCTGAATCCAATACATTTTTCAGCTTTTTGTTCAAAATGTTATTTCTTTATTTTTTTTATGAAACTTACCCACAATGAAGTGTTTTAAAAAAGAATTCATGAAGCTAGAATAAAATGTTTTTGTTTACAAGCAGATACCCTGTTCTTTCTTTGGATGTTTTTTATGTTCAGATATTCATATAACAAAATATATACAAATTAAAACCTAAATAGGGACATAGTAGTATACTTAAAGTATGATGTAAAGTTCACTTAAAGAATACTTATGAGTATACTTGCAGTATAAAACTACTAAACTAGTAGTTTACTGAGACTATACTTCAGAGTGTACAAAATATTTAATTAGTAAACTATCAGTATACCTTTAAGTTCACTTTTAGTATAATTGCAGTACAAACTACAAACATAGAGATAAAATAGTTGTGTACTCAAAGTTTGCTACTGTTATACTTAAAGTATACTTTTATATACTAGAAAGTGGGCCAATTTAGTCCCAAGGAGTATTGAAACAGTACACTTACAAGTATACTATCAGATCACTGATATTTGTATACTTGCTACATAAAGTATACTTAAAATATACTTGAACTTTAGTATAATTAATAAAATAAACTTGAAGTATACTACTTTTTGGTAAGGGATTTCCTCTCAACTAAGCCCAAGCAATAAAATTAGCTCAACTTAAATATTTTTGCCCTTCCAACATTTTGTTAATTGGATTTTTTACAGTGTATATCAAACATCAAACACTTTAGTAAATCAATGAAAAGGGCTTAATTCTGAGGAGAGATGAACACGTTTTTCCAGGGTCAGCCAGGTAACCCCTAACATGACCGTGAACAGCTTACACTTGCATTAGATACTCTAGGGAGAAAGAGAAAGCATGCTTTCCCATTACAGTACCCTGACTTGTGTTAGTGCCTGGCTTTTTGCTGATGTAATGTTTGTATAACAACAAATACAATTTACTAGTGCACAAGAAATATCCATGCTGTAAAACACTGTCATAAAATCACACAATAGTTTAGACTATTATTAGCCAGACTTTTGAAGAAAATAATGATAATAATGCTGTGTGTCATACAAGAAAACACTATTTTTTTTTTTTTTAATGACCTAAAAGTAATTAAAATAATAATACATTTTTGTTGTTGTTGCTTTGTATTAATAATTTAAATTTTGTGGCTATGAAGAGTGTAAGCTATTTTCATCTTTGAATTAAAAAGAGTAATGATGATGATGAGAATACACACACACACACACACACATACACACACACACACACACACATACACACACAGCCCTACATGACGCATCAGCAGGACACTGTTTTAAGATTAATTATTGATTTGCTGGGAAGTGAAAACAACTCTGTGTGAGCCATTTTACATCTGTTCATAGTCAATCCTTTGTCAAAGATTGAAGAAATTTTCTAATTTCTTCATCTAATTTGTGTCACTTAATTATTAATAGAACATAAATTGCTGTAGGGAAGTTTCTTGAAGGATGCATGTTTACAGGCTTGCTCAGTTTTTGAGCACACAGGGGAGGACTGGAAAGACTTTCATATGCACCATGGAAACCACAGAGCTACAGAGGAATTTTTATTAAGTAGGAGCAACAATTATTAAGACCACAATGTTTTGAGTAGAAACTTCACTAGTTGATAGCAAGACCTTTTAAGGTCTTCAGGCATTTTAACCAGTCCATGAAATCAACACATAAAAGGTGGTGAAATATTTTTTAAGCCCTGCCATAACTGTAAAATACTTGAATGATAGCCAGCGCTAAAAAGGTAAAGGAGTCAAGGTTCAGCTGGCATAGAGACTCATAACTGACCTATGACAGATCCATTATCATCAGTTCTGTGTGTGTATTGTCAGAAGAGAAAGGCAGAGTGAACTACTGAGGAAGGGATCTAGGACTAGTTTTAGACATTACTTCATGCATTCCCGAAAGTTGTGATTTAAAAGAAGATTTCCATTAACTAATACCAGTGTTCTTAGACTTTTGCACTTGTTCAGTTGTTTTTGTATTAGATAAATGACTGACCTAAATGTATTTTATTATTATTATTATTATTGCCTGTGTAATTCCTAGTGTTTACATACATAATAACATGATTTGTCTTGATTTATTAAACGAGTATAAATTGTGCATTTTGCCCCAATCATTTCCTAGACATAAAAATCAGGCTCCACTCCACAACTCTAACTGATGATCTGAAATAATGTTTCATCAGACAGATTGGCTTGCCCTCAGCCATCAAAGTAATGCATCATAAATTCTCAGAGGCAAGAAAAGATAGAGGAAGTGACAAAATTTGGGAAGCAATTACATATTTCTTTACAAGATTTCATATTCACAATTGCCAATCAAATTAAAGAGAAACAGAGTCAAGAGAATTGCGAATTGCCTGATATTTTCACTGAAAAAAATAGCTATCTGTTTAAAACACCCTCAAAGCTCAAAGATACACAATTCACAGAGGGGATGTCATAGATTATTCTGGAAATAAAAGCTGCATCAGCAAACAGTAAGAAGGCAGATATCAGAATGCATGAGGCTCTCACTTTACATACAAATTGCTGTCAAAATAAAATAGCCTATTTTGCATTTGAAAATATAGGAAGAACAAAATAAACGGCCTCAATAGCCCAGTGAGGCATAAAAGAGGAGGAGAGGGTTGAAAGAAGCATGAAACGGATATTTGCGTCACATTATTCTGTATAGTTCTACCACTTCCACTGAAAAGTTTGTTCACTGTAGATCTTAAGAGAAGCAAATGACACTTCATCATTATCTAATGAATTATCCAAAGATTGGTAGCTCAAATTCTGCCCCAATATTTTGCAGATTCATATTATTGTAACTCTGTGCAGCTTCTGTATGAATGTATAATTTGTCAGAGACAGGCAAATCAAATTTATTTGTATAGCACTTTTCACAATATGCATTGTTTCAAAGCAGCTCCACATAAGTTACTGCTATGTTTATAATATCTTATAATTTATTTGTTTTATGGGTTATAATTTAGGGTTATTATGAGATTTGCTTTATAGTTTATGGCTCTATGTGGGTATGTATGTGGATAAAGCTTAAAAAGTTATAAATATATAGTTAAATATAAAGTTGTTAGTTAAACGTGTATGTTAATGAACTGCAATCATTCGTAAATAGGGCGCTCGTGCACAGTCATTCACAATTAGCATAATCCCCGCCTATGAATTATAGTTACACACATTTTGCATCTAGGAACGCAGTGGAATATTCTGGTCTAATTTCTCAGGTTTGGCTCCAGTACCTATTGCATAAATGCAAAAACGACTAGTAGGCCATATGCCTAACAATGAATATTTAATAACATGTATCCACCAAAGAGTTTTCAGCCAGGTGAAAAAATGTCAGACATTTTTTCACCTGGCTCTCCTTAAAACGACCAGCTGGTGGCACTTGAAAACACTTTGGTGGCACAGTATTTTTTTTTCCAGCTGATATGCTTTAGTTGCTATGATTTTGAATATCCATGGCAGCAACTTATTAGCCTACTAGTATCTCATTTTTAAAAATTGAGTAGGCTAACCAGTAATATTGATTTCTCCATTGTTGTAGGCAGACATTGTAGCCTACAAGTAGGATGGTTGGTTGCTATTTGTCCCACCCGTCCTCTATTTACGGCTGGGTAAATAGTGACAGTGACGAGCGCTGCAAATTTACAGTTATCAACAGAGCTGCAAAATACAGGTGCTGGTCATATAATTAGAATATCATCAAAAAGTTGATTTATTTCACTAATTCCATTCAAAAAGTGAAATTTGTATATTATATTCATTCATTACACACAGACTGATATATTTCAAATGTTTATTTCTTTTAATTTTGATGATTATAACTGACAACTAAGGAAAATCCCAAATTCAGTATCTCAGAAAATTAGAATATTATTTAAGACCAATACAAAGAAAGGATTTTTAGAAATCTTGGCCAACTGAAAAGTATGTACATGAAACGTATGAGCATGTAAGGAAATTAATAATTTGTTTGGGCTTCATTTGCCTGAATTACTGCAGCAATGCAGCGTGGCATGGAGTCGATCAGTCTGTGGGCACTGCTCAGGTGTTATGAGAGCCCAGGTTGCTCTGATAGTGGCCTTCAGCTCTTCTGCATTGTTGGGTCTGGCATATCGCATCTTCCTCTTCACAATACCCCATAGATTTTTCTATGGGGTTAAGGTCAGGCGAGTTTGCTGGCCAATTAAGAACAGAGATACCATGGTCCTTAAACCAGGTATTGGTAGCTTTGGCACTGTGTGCAGGTGCCAAGTCCTGTTGGAAAATGAAATCTGCATCTCCATAAAGTTGGTCAGCAGTAGGAAGCATAAAGTGCTCTAAAACTTCCTGGTATACGGCTGTGTTGACCTTGGACCTCAGAAAACACAGTGGACCAACACAAGCAGATGACATGGCACCCCAAACCATCACTGACTGTGGAAACTTTACACTGGACCTCAAGCAACGTGGATTGTGTGCCTCTCCTCTCTTTCTCCAGACTCTGGGACCCTGATTTCCAAAGGAAATGCAAAATTTACTTTCATCAGAGAACATAACTTTGGACCACTCAGCAGCAGTCCAGTCATTTTTGTCTTTAGCCCAGGCGAGGCGCTCCTGACGCTGTCTGTTGTTCAAGAGTGGCTTGACACAAGGAATGTGACAGCTAAAACCCATGTCTTGCATACGTCTGTGTGTAGTGGTTCTTGAAGCACTGACTCCAGCTGCAGTCCACTCTTTGTGAATCTCCCCCACATTTTTGAATGGGTTTTGTTTCACAATCCTCTCCAGGGTGTGGTTATCCCTATTGATTGTACACTTTTTTTCTACCACATCTTTTCCTTCCCTTCACCTCTCTATTAATGTATTTGGACACAGAGCTCTGTGAACAGCCAGACTCTTTTGCAATGACCTTTTGTGTCTTGCTGTCCTTGTGCAAGGTGTCAGTGGTTGTCTTTTGGACAACTGTCAAGTCAGCAGTCTTCCCCATGAATGTGTAGCCTACAGAACTAGACTGAGAGACCACTTAAAGGCCTTTGCAGGTGTTTTGAGTTAATTAGCTGATTAGAGTGTGGCACCAGGTGTCAGGCACTGGAAGGAAAGACCCAATCGCAGAATGACAAAGTACAAGGGTTTATTGTCAAAAACAGGGCACAGAAGGGCACGTGGAGTGAAAGTCCAACAGGAGGGGATACTGGGGTAATGACAGGATAGCTGAGGGTGACCACTGGAACCGGCATAGGGTGGCAGCAGCTAGGACCACTGCTGAGGAGATGGCACCAGACAGAATGTTGATGACCAGGCGAGGCACTAAGGAGCAGAGAACTGCAGCTTGAAGATCACCGGCCCAGAACCAATACAGCTGCCAGGGTGAGGGGAAACAGCAGGCAGGGAACCACAGACAGCCGGGCAGGGCTGGAGGGGGAGAAACACAACAGACAAAGACACCACAAGACAGGACAAAACAACTAGCACACTAGACTACACAAACAAGACAGGAAACAAGAAAACCCTTCCAAAAAAAAAAAAAAAACTCCCGGAACTGGAGAAAATAAATAAATGATAAATTGAAACCAAGAAAAAAACTAGGTAAAAGACAAAGAAATAAAGAGCTAGACCTATACGGGTAAATGCTAAGGGAAAAAACTAAACTTGACTAGAGGCTTGAATCTAGCAAAAGACTAGAAAAAAAAAAAAGAAAAAAAAAAAAATTGGATAATAGGAGAAAATAGACTAAAACTAAAAAGAAACTATAAGAGAAGACCTAGAAAAAAATAATAATTATCGAAGAAACAAGTAGCTGGACTCAACATGAAAATCCAAAAGGAAACAGCAAAAACTAGACTCGACTAGTAAAACTCAAAACTGGAAAACACACATTAGGCAAACACACAGCCAAAATGAACCGGCAACTACAAGAGCAAAGAGAGCACAATAAGAAGGGTACAGCGACATGAGGAACAGGTGACAACACTCTGACTAATGAGGACTAAACAAGGGGGCGTGACCCAGGGAAACAAGGAGGTGGGAGAGGAGCACGTAGCAGACACAAGAGACACAACCATGTGCTCAGGCACAAAATAAACAAAGACACATTGAACAAAGACAGTACAAACAAGACTGTCAGGGCAGGATCCTGACACCAGGTGTCTTCAATATTGAACCTTTTCACAATATTCTAATTTTCTGAGATACCGAATTTGGGATTTTCCTTAGTTGTCAGTTATAATCATCAAAATTAAAACAAATAAACATTTGAAATATATCAGTCTGTGTGTAATAAATGAATATAATATACAAGTTTCACTTTTTGAATGTAATTAGTGAAATCAACTTTTTTTATGATATTCTAATTATATGACCCGCACCTGTAAATAACTAAATAAATAAAGGAAAATTTCAAAAAGAGGGCAAGTGCAAATTACCTTGTAATTATTATGGCAGTGCATCAAAATTCAGTGCCGTCAGTTTGCCAAAAAGAGCACATACCGTTTTACACACCATTTACACGTGGTACAGAGCAGGTGTACATTTCTTTCATACTTTCCAGGAAGGCCCAAGGATCACAGTTTCCATGAAAATAACTTCCATATGTTACAGATACTGTATGAATACAGCATATTAGAACAACAACAAACAATAATCCCCCCCCCCTCCCCCCCCCCCCCCTGCATTAATAATTATACATTATGCATTATTAATTTTAATTATGAACAGGCTTACAGTAGTTCTTAGGGAGGTATGGAAACAAATAGTAGCTCCTGATTAACTAATAATGAACTACCACATTAAGCACTATTACTTACTAATTCATTAATCACAATTCCTTTTTAGTTACTAGTAGTTACTAGAGTGCTAATATTGTGTTACACGTGTTCTTGTGTAGTTATTCATTAATGATGAAACAGTATTCTAAAGTGTTACCAATAAAGCTACAGTCCCAATTCACTGAAAAAGAACAACGGGCACAGTCTGGATTTTGTTTTCCATTTCCGTGGAAGAAAATCATATGGGTTTGCAATGGAATGAGGGTGAGTAAATTTTAACATTTAAGTTTAAGTTCAAATGGTCAAGATGCCTGTTCTCAATAGACATTTTGAGGAATTAATAAAGCAATGCATATAGAGAGTAGAGAGAAAGAGATGGAGACCTCATAAAATAATGATTCCTGTCACTTGGTTAGACATTAATGATTATTGACTGGTTGAGATGGAGCTGTCAAAAAACTCAGTTGCCTTAAATTACTGTGCCCTCCTTTGATATCAAAAGAGGATAAGAACAATGCATCCATGGCCTGAGGCTGGACAAGTTTTGATGAAATGAAAAATAACGGTTTCCCCTCCCCCACAACCTTGTAGCAACTTGATTTGAAAGATGTAAGGTGAGGGACTTTATGACTTAATGGCAATTAATTTAAATGTTCTTTGAATTGTGACTTAGTGTTGTTGACCTCTTTCTTCAAAGTTCTTGCCAGAATAATAGTTTTCTATCTACTTTTCAAACCATAAGGTCAAAAGGTCTTCTATAATAAGACTTTGTAATATGGCTTTCTCACTCGTTGCCACCTTAACTTATCTTTTTTGAAACCATGCAAGTCAAATCTGATATCATAATCCTTTTTGAATATCAACTGTCTCTACAAAAGAGAGATCATAATCATAAATCAAAAATGTAAACTCCTATAGAGTATTATATAGAATGAGCAAAAAAGGTTTTTAATATCTCTTGCAATGCATTTGGAAGGTTTTGGCAGTAAATCCAAAGGCACATAAATTTTAGAAACACAGTGGATTGAATTCTAAGAGTGTAGTGAATTTTGGTGATTTGTGAGAGGAACTTTGCTAGCTGTGTCTCCTGATAAGACTACTAGATTTAACTTCTGGTTTCTTCTGATTCTTCATTCAGGGGGGCTGGAGTGTGTGTGTCCTCATGTATAATGCAAAGTGAAAAGGCTGCTGTTTATTGAGTTATACATGGTTCTCCCTGCGCACCCACCGAGGCTGCTAAATAGATACTGTAATTTGAAATGAAAATGACATTTCTCTGCTTCTGTGTAATTTTGCCAGAAATGTAACATTATAGCAAACTTTGTGAACTGAACTTCGACATTAGGTAGATGTTGGCATTCTCTCTAAGAACAAAAGACTGGATGAGCAAAACTATGCTAATCCTGTTGTGGTTTGATACGTTAAGGATGGAGAGTTAAACAATATGACGGTGACAGATATACTGTAAACCCAGAATCTCATTTGTATGGAAGCAGATCAGTCATATTAATAATTCACAAATAAAAAAAAAAGTGATGCAGACATGACAGTTTCACATGCATGAAACCAAATTCATGTACACATAAAATAATTCTCATGCTCAAAAAATGTATGTATATGTTTACACAAAGCAATTAATTTGCACACAATTAAATTATATATTTATAAAATACTTTTCACAAATGCAAAACATAATTCGTAGATATACAACTGTGCACAAAAACTTTAGAATGTTTAAAATTTTATCTTAGAAAATGAACGTGCAAAATCGTCATTCGAGTGTGAATCACCTTGAATGTGTGTGTGTGTGTGTGTGTGTGTGTTTGAGACATCTTTGACAGCGCTCTCCTCCCACCCAGATCAGTCATAGTCTTTAGCCAATCAGATTTTAGTTCATTTCTGTGTTTACTGAAGTAACCAGTAGCTATTGATGTTTACTTCATAAATATTTATTTATGTGCATACCATACAACATTAGGATTCATAAACTCAAAAGAAATCATAACAATGGCTTGACTGATTAGAGATGTTGTATATAAAGAGATGATTATGAAAATTTAACGTGTCTGGATATTTTCCACTTGTAGTGGTCTCTTGTAGTGTTATTTAATGAAGATAGGAAAGAGCAGTCACAACAGTGTGTTTGGACCTGCATTTACTGTTCTGTCCACTCCACATTCAACAGATGATAATGGATGTAATGACGTTAATATACACTCAAAAAAATAACTCATTGGACAAACTCAATTTAATTGAGGGCAGGATTTCCATCCAATAAATATGCGTAGCCCCAACTCATAAAAAAACTAATTCATGCAATGAAATGTAATTAAGTTGGTCCAACTCAATTTTGATCAACTTAAATGAGTTGGTCCAACTCAATTTTGATCAACTTAAATGAGTTGGTCCAACTCAATTTTGATCAAATAGTTTTGATGAAATGGATACATTTATAAAATTAGTTTTATGCTTCTTAAACTTAAATTAAAACATTTCATTGAAAAATAAATTAGGAAATCCTTCTTTTGCACCCCATAAAGACAAGAGACAAATCTTGATCGAGATTTTTATTTAGATGTGTTAATGTGAAAAGTACTTAGAAAAATGCAAGTACACATTTTAAAGCCTTTTTTTTCCCCAGCCTTTGTGGCACACGAACAGTTTATGGAATTCTAAAGTCAAAAACTTGCCTATTAAAAACAAACAAAATAAACTTGACTATAAAATAAACTTCAGAATCATATAAACAAATGCATAATGGCTTGTCTTAAAAGGGATAAATGAAAATTTTGTCATCATTTACTCATCCTCAGGTTGTTCCAAACATGTACAAATGTCTTTATTCTGTTGAACACAAAGGAAGATATGTTAAAGAATATGGGAAACTGAACAGTTCTGGGCCACCATTGACTTCCATAGTAGGAAGAAAAAACAACAACTATGGAAATCAATGGTGGCCCAGAACTGTTCATTTTCCCATATTTATTAACACATCTTTCTTTGTGTTCAACAGAACAAAGACATTTATACAGTTTTGTAACAACCCCAGGATCAGTAAATGATGACAATTTTCATTTTTGGGTGAACTATCCCCTAAAGACAAGAATGACTAACTAGTATACGAAAAAGTGTGTAAGAAAAAATACACAAAAAGTGTGTAAGAAAAAGCATATAAGAATGTATAAAAAGGAAATGTACTTTTTTGTGTGTGTGGTGTGTGTACGTGCATGTATTCTCAAATAATTCTCATTGTGTTCTCAAAAAAAATGCACATCTCATGCAAACATTTTGATTTTGAGTTGCTGGATCTTTGCATTCAGCCTATGTCCATCAAAGTTTTTTAGGATTTTCTTGATAAACTCGAAGGTTTACTTGAAGTTGTCAGGAAAACTAAGATCAAGAGCACAAATGAGACTGAACAGCATGATGAATGCCAGGATCATGCAGTCTAGGTTGCTCATAACCTTAATGCCCTGGTGAATTTGACCCATTATATTTTAAAAGTAATCAGCAAATTGCATTGCTACTTTTTAGTCTGAAACTTAACATCTTCCTTAACTTCTTGGACTGTTTGATTTGGCATACACAACATTGATAGAACATCAATAATACGCTTTACAATATGGTTCCATAATGCATTAACTAAAAAATATCAATACATTTGTTACAAGATTTTTTAATCTTTGTTGACGATAGTTAATCCAACTGCTCATTGTTAGTTCATATTACTATTACATTGTTGGCATTTACTTCGATTCTATGGACATACACATCTAAACCTTCTACAAATGATATTGTGTTCAGATGAACACTGAAAGGCATACACATGTAATGAAAAAAGGGACACACATTGGTGAATAAATTAGTTTTCATTTTGAGTATTTTTTTATTCACTTAAAACCCTGATTTTACATCTACCAGGCATGTCAGGGCTCGAAAAATCGCTTACCACGCATGACCCGCCTACATTTGAAATAACAAAATTTTGGTCGGCAGGAAAAAAGGCCTACCCCCACCCCTCCCCTACACGATTCACGTAAATGACCCAACTGACCAAGAAAACGGCAACTGTCGCCGAAAAGCGACAAGTTTGCAGGTGTGCATACTTGTCACACAAATTTCAGTTCAGATAGTACCAGATGCATATTTGTATTGATGATTTGAATTTGATTATTTTATATCCAATTGTTGATATTTGTGTTTTGATTAAGTTTTTGATTCATTTTTTGACTCATATTCTACATTAAAAAATTGTCTTTTTATTTGGGCTAGTAAAATTCATTTCGGGCTACCAAAATCTGAAGAGTGCCTGCCTGAAGGGCTACCAGCAATTTTTTAAATTTTGCAAGCCCTGCATGTGATCAGCTAAAGACAAAAAATAATGACCCTCCCCCTTCAAAATTATTAGTATTAAAAAAAATATTTTATTAAAATTAATAAAACAAATTCTTATTATTCCACTAATACATATTGTTTTATTGTGAAATGAAAATGTAAATTGAGGATTTAATAAAAATCAATCATATATTCTATTATAAAACATAAAAGTATTAACAGAATTGTTGTTATATTCTATTATAAAACATAAAAGTATTATTTGTATTTATATATATATATATATAAAATCACTTACCACATACTCCTTGAAGAAAGAGTCTGGATCTTCAGTCAGGTAGATCATCAGGCCTTTCAGGATGCACTCTCTCTTGATGTTTATGTTAGTGTTGTCACACTAGAGCAGGGGGGAAATCAAGACTGAAATTAGCCAAATGCAGAAAGCTGTACAATAACTAGACAAAACATAAGACATTGCATGCATTTATACTAACAGAGTCTGTGATCGCCAGGGCGTTTTTGATCTTTTTCCCCTTCACTCCTCCTTTGCTCTTGAAGATCTATAGACCAATCTACTTTGAGTGTAAACTAAACGAGCCAATGCACATTGGCATGCAGTTATTGCATCCAGCTGCTGCTGATCACAGCGTGTATATAATAAGGCAGCAGGTGGAATGCATACCAGGTTTTCGCTGAGGAGCCGAGCCGGAGACCCGGCGGCTCAGCGGTGGTACAGCAACCATGGCGACGGGACGTGGCGTCTCTGTTCCCTCCTTCAGGGAATGAGGGTTACCATACGTAACCGAGACGTTCCCTTTCTTTAGGTCACTCTCGACGCCACGTTGGTGACCGACGAAAATGGGATCCCTACCAAAGCACTATGGGTGCTGCCCCTTCCAGTGCCCTGTGCGAGCCACCTGCGCCCCTATTTGGTGTAGGCCGGGGCTCAGAACAAGTAGTTCCACTCACCATTTTCAAAGCACTACCTCACTGGGTGAGATTGGATAACACTGGGAAAACGTACCCGTTCCACTTGGAACAGGGACACTGCGGAGGCCCCATCCTTCCCGAAGGAGGTCTCTGGAGCAAATACACATATAGCATCCGTTTAGGTGTATATGGAGAAATTTGAGGTGATTCAAACCCTCTTGGAAAGGCAGAAGTCTGCCAGGGAAACACGGGCTCTAAGGCTATATCGTGGACTATACGCATACGAGTACCGCTTAGGTCTCAATATGGAACCCAGCCTTCCATGGTTCTCACGGATTCATCATGAAGGCCTGGCGCTGGACGTTCCGCCGCGTCCAGCTGCCTAGGGTGATGGAGGATCTCAACAGGGTCTACAGTACCGACACTCTGGAGCAGTTTTAGCAAGCCGACACTAACCGGGGCCTCTCGGTGCCACTACCCGTTTGAGGTGAGAACACAGGAGGATACCGGCTCTAGACGAAGGCTATAGAACCCAGCAAACGTGTTAGGGGTTGCCCAGCCCACAGCCTTACAAATATCTGTCAGCGAAGCACCACGAGCCAGCGCCCAGGAGGATGCAACACTTCTAGTTGAGTGAGCTCACAACCTGAACGGGCAGGGCACACCCTGTGCCTGATAAGCCAGGGCTATGGCATCCACAATCCAGTGGGCCATCCTCTGCTTAGAGACGGCATTCCCCTTCTGCCGGCCTCCGCAACAGACAAAGAGCGGATCTGAGGCCCTGAAGCTTTGTGTCCGGTCTACATAACATCTCAACGCTTGGCCAGGACAGAGCAAAGCAAGGGCTGGGTCTGCCTCCTCCAGGGGCAGCGCTCGCAGGTTCACCACTTGGTCTTTGAAGGGTGTAGTGGGAAGCTTGGGCACGTAGCCGGGCCGGGGCCTCAGGATTACCTGGGAGTCAGCCGGCCCAAACTCTAGGCACGAATCGTCAACCGAAAATGCGTGCAGGTCCCATACCCTCTTGATGGAGGCCAGTGCAAGCAGGAGCAGAGTTTTCAATAAAAGAAACTTTGGCTCGACTGAATGCAAAGGCTCCAATGGGCCCCGCTGTAGTGATTTCAGCACCAGAGTCAGGTCCCAAGAGGGTATGGAGGGGGGCCGGGGAGGATTTAACCTCCTGGCCCCTCTAAGGAACCTGATGACGAGGTCATGCTTACCTAAAGACTTCGCATTAACTGGGTCATGGTACCCAGCAATAGCGGCAACCTGGACTTTGAGGGTGGAGGGAGACAGCCTTCGCTCCAGCACTTGCTGCAGAAAGGAAAGCACGACCGCAATCGGGCATCTTCGGGAGTCTTCTCGGCGAGAACAACACCACTCGACAAACAGGTTCCACTTCAAGGCGTAAGCGTGTCTCGTAGACGGTGCTCTTGCCAAAGTGATGGTGTGCACTACCTCCTGGGGTAGGTCACCTAGAGCCTCCACGTCCCGTCCAGGGACCAGATATGGAGTTTCCAAAGGTCTGGACGCGGGTGCCAAACGGTGCCCAGTCTCTGAGTCAGTAGATCCCTCCTCAGAGGAATCGGTCAAGGAGGGGCTGTGGCGAGGAGCACTAGTTCGGGGAACCAGGTCCGAGTGGGCCAATACGGCGCCACTAGCAAGACTCGCTCCTCGTCCTCCCGGACTTTGCACAGTGTTTGTGCGAGAGGGCTCACTGGGGGAAACGCATATTTGCGTAGGCCCCGCGGCCAGCTGTGTGCCAGTGCATCCGTGCAGAGAGTTCCCTTGGTCAGGGAGTAGAACAACTGGCAGTGAGCGGTCTCTGGAGAAGCAAACAGGTCTACCTGAGCGGCTCCGAACTGTCTCCAAATCAGCTGGACCGTCAGGGGATGGAGTCGCCATTCTCCCGGGAGCATTGCTCGAGACAGCTCGTCGGCTGTACGGTTGAGCAGGCCCGGAATGTGAACGCCACGAAGCGACCTCAGAACCTTCCGACTCCAAAGGAGGAGGTGGCGGGCGAGTTGTGACATGCGACGGAAGCGCAGACCACCTTGTTGATTGATGTACGCAACGGTCGCCGTGTTGTCCATTCGGACCAGCACATGCTTGCCTCGTAAGTGACCTTTGAGACGGTTCAAGGCAAGGAGCACTGCTAACAACTCTAGGCAATTGATGTGCCACTGCAGCTGCGGGCCCGTCCAAACCCCTGAGACTGCATGCCCGTTGTACGTGGCCCCCCAGCCGGTGGTGGAAGCATCCGTGTAAACCACAGCATGCCTGGAGATCTGCTCTAGGGGCACCCCTGCCCTGAGAAACGCAAGATCTAACCACGGGGTGAGGGTTTGGCGACAGGCCGGTGTAACTTGGACCCGGTGAGTGCCGCGCTTCCACGCCCACCTCGGGACTCGGCCATAAAGCCAGTGCTGGAGCGGTCTCATATGTAACGGGCCGAGTGGTGTAAGTGCCGCTGCGGCCACCATATGCCCCAGGAGCCTCTGAAAAAGTTTCAGTGGGACGACTGTCCTGCCCTTGAATGTATTCAAGCATGCTAGCACCGACCGTGCACGGTCCTCTACGAGGCGTGCTGTCTGTTCGACCGAATCCAACTCCATACCGAGAAAAGAGATCCTCTGCGTTGGCAAGAGTTTGCTCTTTTCCCAGTGTACCCGAAGGCCCAACAGACTGAGGTGCCGGAGAACCAGGTCCCTGTGCTCGCACAACTGATCCCGAGATTGTGCTAGTATCAGCCAAACATCTAGACAGTTGAGAATGCGAACACCCTGCTCTCTGAGGGGAACAAGAGCCACCTCCGCGACTTTTGTGAAGACACGGGGGAGGCAGGGACAGCCAGAAGGGCAGGACCTTGTACTGATATGCCCGCCCTTCAAACGCAAACCACAGAAAAGGTCTGTGGCACGGAAGGATCGATACATGAAAGTACATGTCCTTCAGGTCGATCGCTGCAAACCAATCTCGGGGACGGACACACCCGAAGATGCGTTTCTGCGTCAAGATCTTGAATGGTAGCCAACGAAGGGCCCGGTTCAAAACCTGCAGATCCAAGATCGGTCGTAACCCACCGCCTTTCTTGGGTACAATGAAGTAAGGGCTGTAAAACCCCGTTCTCATATCGGCTGGGGGGACTGGCTCTATCGCGTCCTTCGCCAGTAGGACTGCGATCTCTACCCGCAGAACAGGGGCATCAGACGCTTTCACTGTAGTGAAGCGGATACCGCTGAACTTGGGGGGACGCCGGGCAAACTGAATCGCATAGCCGAGGCTGATGGTCCGCAGGAGCCAGCGAGACGGGCTGGGTAGCGCTTAGAAACCGTACATGTGGGACCAGCGGAACCACAGCCGTACCCGCAGTGGGGCAGTGAGGTGGAACACAGGGACCCATCTCGGGCGGCTTGTGAGCAGGCCTGAGTGTGGTGCGAGTGTGGGGTGCAGGGCTCACCTGGTTCCACAGGTTGGCAGAGGGTGCGTGAGTAGGGCCTTTGTTGACGCTCTCGAACCGCCCGCTGCTGCCATCTGGCGAAGGAGGAGGATGAGTGAGGTCCGGTGTTTGGCTGTCCGCAACTCTCCGTGCCCTCCTGGGACCCAGAGACAGAGAAAACCGCTCTCTCGTCGAGATTTCCAGATTCTCCCCCGGCCCTCCTCCACGGGAGGGAGAGGTGCTTTCACCATCCCCCAGAAAGCGGCTACCTCTCTCTGGGCCACACGTCCCGAGGCCTCTTGCTCTTCCGCTCACCGCCAGGTTTGACGGGGGCCAGGATGGGTGGGGCGGCCTGCCTACGCCCAGCTCTATGGCGCCACTTGCTGGAGGCTGCTGCGGATGCGGCGTGGGAGCGAGGTGGACGCAGGGAGCCACCCTCGGCGACGAGCAGGCTGGGGCGCTGCAACCGGCGGATGGGTGGAGGCAGCAGCTGCCCGCCGGGCAGAAAGTTGGACCGCCTCAGTCTGCTCCCGTGCAGCCAAGAACTGCTGGGCCAGGTTCTCGACCACGTCACCGAAGAGGCTGGTCTGGGACACAGGGGCATTAAGGAACTGATCTTTGTCGGCGTCCCTCATTTCAACTCAGCCAGAGATGGCGCTCCTGGACCACAAACGTGGACATCACATGTCCCAGAGAACGCGCGGTGACCTTCGTCGCTCGGAGCTCAAGGCCAGTGGCGGTTCTGAGTTCTTTCAGAACTTCTGGATTGTGACCACCCTCGTGCAGGTCCTTCAGTGCCTTGGCCTGGTGCACCTGCAGTAACGCCACAGCGTGTAAGGCAGAAGCAGCTTCCCCGCAAGCCATATAGGCACTGCCGGTTAGACCAGACGAATGCCTATAGGCCCGGGAAGGAAGCACCGGGTCTCCCCGCCAGCAGGAGGCAGACTTAGGACACAATTGCATCGCTACCGCCCGCTCCACTGAGGTAATCACCGAATACCCCTTCCCTGCACCGCCATCGAGGGTGGTGAGGGAGGAGGAGCCCACCAGACGGTTTCTGGCAGTAAAAGGTGCCATCCACAACCTGGTGAGCTCGTCATGCACTTCCGGGAAGAAAGACACCAGGGTGGGCCGCTGAGAACCAGCACGCGCCACCTTGAGAAACCAATCATCCTGCCTCGAGGGCTCGGGACGCGGTGGAGATTTCCACTCAAGCCCTGCCCTCTCGGCAGCCCGGGAAAGCATAGCTGTCATCTCCGGATCCAATTCAGGCTTTGCCACCGTCCCAGAGGGCGGCAGCGCAGCTGAATCTTCATCAGACAGCTCTCCCTCCGATGCTGAGATCGACATCTGGTTGGGGGGGAGGCCCACTGGATACCACTGGTACGCTCTTTGAAGAGGGCCCAGCGCGTTCCGTGGGTTACTCCTCTGGATCGGAGAACCTGAAGTGGTTCTCGTCTGTCGGCCGCCAGAACGAGCCCCAGATCGTGGCATCGGCAACGGGACTCTGCCCACTTTTTTTGAAGGAAGCGGAGCCTGGTTCGCAGCTCCGAGATGGTCATCTTCCCGCAGAGGGAACATGACTCATCCACGAAAGCTACCTCAGCGTGTTTGCCCAGACACATGAGGCAGCGATCGTGACCATCACCCGTTGCCAGGTAACTACCGCACCCAGAAATGCATGGGTGAAACGGCATCCTTATAAGGACGATCCGTCGTCTTTACAAAGACCCACCCATGAAGCTCTTTTAGAGAAATTTGCTCTTTAGGAAATGCTCTTTTAGTGCTGAGGCGCACAGGGGAATTGGTCACTTGCAACACGACAGGGGGTAGTGCAGCCTGAAGTGCACAACCCACTCGACTTGGGAACGACCGCCGCTGAAGCGCCGTCTCGCCAACACACGAAGCTTCCGAGAGCGTGCTGAACTCGTAGTTCACAGCAGACACAGTTGAGCAGAACGATACTAATGCTCGGCTCCGAAGCGAAAAGCTGGTATGCATTGCACCTGCTGCTTTATTATACTCACGCTGTGATCAGCAGCAGCTGGATGCAATAATTGCATGCCAATGTGCATTGGCTCATTTAGTTTACACTCTAAGTAGATTGGTCTATCGAAGCGATATCCCATTTTCGTCGGTCACCAACGTGGCATCGAGAGTGACCGACTGAAAGGGAACAATTTTTGTTTATCCTTCTTACTATGAAAATAACCTAATAATGACTAAAATAATAATAAAATAATACCCGCATATCTAACAGTAGTTCCGCATTACATTAATTAATTTGCACGCGGGTTTTATTAAATTTTATATCGTGTATTTTCCGTGTATATTCATGCACCGAACCGTTACGCCTGTACCGTTTCGGTTCAATACGAATACATGTACCGTTCCACCCCTAGTTCTGATGTAGGCTAACCCCTGTCTGTCACTTGCTCTGATTTACCATGGGCAGCTCAGCTGCGATGTTGTAAATAGGTAGTTTACATGATAAAAGTAATCTTAATATTGAGATATGTTACCTCTAGTTTTAATCATTTAAACAGGCCTTTGAAGTTTGGGCAAAAACTATGTTTTCGTGTATTTTTTCCCCAACAGCGCTTAACGTCAATGTCATATGGTGATTGTGAAACACGGAACACCTCACTTCATGATTTTATGGTGAAATGTCTTATTTTCCATGTTAGGCAGGTCAAATTTGATCAAAAACAATGCACTGTGGTCAATTCAGCGTGAGTGACGCTGCAAAAATAGACTCTACGCCGAAACAATCACGGCGATTGCAAGCCTCCAATTCATTTTATGATGGATATATCAATCCAGCTATCAAGCCAATTAGTTAAGAACCAATTTTGCACAGTTACAGTCACATTCTGAATCGTTAGACTGGTCTAACACAGAATTTGCAAGTTGTGTGAGTAAGTTAAGCTATCGAAGTGACACTTAGAACAATTCACCTCGCACAACTTTAACTGCTGTTGCATATTTCACTCAAAATTATGATATAAGTTAAACATTCTCTTACAAATACTCAAACAAGATAATACTTACCAATAACGAATACGCCGTAGCAGTCCTTGTGGTGGCAGACGAGAAAATGGCGGCCACACACACGTTCTCTGAGCATGTTCTTCTTTGAGCTTATCTTGCACATGTGCAAATGGCACTCTCTAAAGCCAAATTAATTTGAGTTAACCAAATTAAAATATATCTCATAGATGACACAATTTATACATTTTACATTAGACTTATTAAATATATATATGTATTATTCCTAATTAGCTATATTTAAATAAAGTGAACACAATTTAAATTAGGGCTGTCAAATGATTAATCACGATTAATCACATCCAAAATAAAAGTTTTGTTTACATAATATATGTGTGTATACTGTGTATATTTATTATGTATATATAAATACACACACATGCATGTATATATTTAAGAAGAATATGTTATGTTTATATATTAAATATATTTATATATAATATAAAATATAAGAATATAAATATATAAATGTATATACATGTAAATATTTTCTAAATATATAATTTATGTGTGTGTATTTATATATACATAATAAATATACCCTGTACACATACATATATTATGTAAACAAAACTTTTATTTTGGATGTGATTAATCATGATTAATCATTTGACAGCCCTAATTTAAATGTGTCATACCTAAAAAGGCCTTGAATCATTTAGGAACATTTACGTTTCATCTATGTTTTGTTTTAAGTTACATATATACATTTTATTGTTTCAGATTTCCGAGGCAGATGATGAATGAAGTTGCAGAGACAACCAATACCTTGACCTTACTATTTCTACTGTAATTCTCTTAAAACAGTCATGTTGCAAGCCATTCATTTTGACAGTTGTTTCAACAAGAGGTTGAAAGTCATGCATTGTTACTGTATTCATCTCTATCCTGTATACTATATGGTCACACTTTATTTTAAGGTCTGTTTCTTGCTTTTCACTATCAAGGAATAAAGCCCTGCTATGCAATTTTAAACATTCTTGTTTTATGTCAGAATTAAAATATTCAAATTCAGTTAAAAGATTGCTACAGTTGATGTATAAGTTGTATTAATTTAAAAGCTTCTGAATCCTTTTGGAAAAAAAAAAAACACTTGACCATGATTAATTGTACTGTTCCTGTCACATATGAAGATCATGAACTGACACTGAACTTAAAAAGTATTAAGGAGCACAGCATTTAGTTCAGAAAAAAAATGTCTATTCAACACTTGTAAAATTGACTAACAGTTTGAAGCTGGGATATGTTCTTCAGTCACAGGCCATTCTGCTGGAACCAAAGTTCCACTCTATGGCTGATCGGGGATGTTTGTAGTGTTTTGGTCAGGTTTCAGTCTTTTCTTTTAAAGATACATATTTACGGCCAAATGATAAACATAACTGCAATACTTCAGGTGAAAAGTTAGTTAACAAATGAGATGTGTCACTCTCTCTGTCATGACATATCATATTTTGGGCTGCTATTTAAAGCAGTCAGCACATAGTACAAGAGATGCAGACAGAGGAAAAGCGGGAAGCAGGAGATTATGTAAATGATGGTAAAATAATTAAATAATTTCAGCATTTACTAATACATTGTTAAAAACAAAAGTTGTATTTGTTAAAATTAGTTAACCTCTTTTTTTCCAGAAATGAACCGATCAACTACACATACCTCTGCATGACCTGAACTGTGGTCGAAAGCTGATGATGTAACACCCAGGTAGGCATGCCCTCACCTGATTATGATTGGTCGATTGATAAGCTTAAATCTAAATGGCTACTATGACTTATCTGGGTGAGAGGAGAGCACTGCACTGCAGTCTCAACAATACACATGCATAAATCCATGGCAATTCACATGCGAATGATGATTTAGAACATTCAGATTCACATTCAAATTGTGCATTTTTTAATAATTATGTATCTATTTATTTTTTTTGCATTTGTAAAATGTATTTAATAAATATTTAATTTTGTGCATGTGTCTCCATACATTTTATTCTGGCACCCTCATTTCCTGCCACCTGACAGACATGCTTCTACAGATATGCTTCCCTTGTGGTTTAGTTGTTTAGTTCTCAGAGCTGTGATCTATCTACTGTTTAGAAATGTGTTTCAGTCTGTTTGTTTCTTTTTCAACCTCCATTAACACTTGGCAAAAATCTGCTTTCAGAGCATTGTCCAGCACAATCTCCAACCAACTGTGTGCTCACATTGGCCTCGCAACATCCAAAACGGGGTCTGTGTGAATGTATACAAGACAGACTGGCAGGAAAGACAGATATGGAGTCTGAGAGAAACAAGCAGAAAGAGATAAATAGAGCAAATTAAAGTATAGAAATGATTTAGCAAACAAATTTACAATCACCTAATACACATACTTGCACATTTTCAACTCCTGGCACATGACAACTTGATGCAACACAACAGACTGGATGGCATAATTAGGTTTGAACTGGTAAGGTCTGGCTGAGGCAACACTAGTGGGGATGACACAGATTGACCCAAGCGTTGAGAAGTTTAGAACCAAAAAAGTGTGGGCAAATCTCTTTTCAAGTCACCATAGACATATGATTGGTTTCTAACCATGCCAACTATCTGCATGTTTGTTAACATTTGAAAACAAAGCAAAGACAAATAGATGAAATTTGTATAGATTGTTTGACCAAATTTAAGCATTTATTTTTCACCACTTTTTTGAGTCTAACAGATTAGAGGAATCGATAGACTGTATGGAGCGTAAGTATGCAGGTTGTCCTTGTGTATGGGAATCTGGTTCAGGGAGAAAAAGAAAAACATGGGCCTTCCTACATTTGAAAGTTAATCAGGACTAAGGCATACAGTACATTTCCAGCTGTTTTAATACATGTACATTTGTATAATTTTGCGGCAAGAGAGAGAGAGAGAGAGAGAGAGAGAGAGAGAGAGAGATTTTGAGTTATGAGAGTTCTGAAAAAGACAGAAACAAAGAACTAAAAGCAAAAAATTGCATTTAATTACACTGACTGACAAAATTGAGGCCAATTGTAGTAAGGACAGACCCCAAGGGAGCACTAGCAAAAATAAATCCACCTTTGCTTTCAAGGAATATTAAGGACCATGATCCACATAAATTAATTAATTAATGTGTTGTTACTATTATTATTATTATTATTTTTATTATTGATTGATTGATTGATTGATTGATATGCCCCTGTACGTCTGTTTTTTTTTTTTTTTTTTTTTTGCCTACAGCAGTCCTTGGTCTCATCCTACCCCACTTCTGAAATTTCAAATAAAGTTAAAACCACTTTATATTTTCAACAACATAATATAGCCTAGGAAATTTATCTGTGACCTAAAAAAAAAAAAAAAAAAAAAAAAAAAAAAAAAAAATAATAATAATAATCACTCTTTCCTTGCGCTGCAGTAAATTAATAAGTACTTGTCTGACATAAAATGCATATTTGTGCGTATTCAGGGAATTCACTGAGGCAAAATTAACTTGCCTTCTTTACAAAAAGTATTCATAATATCTATTTCTTCTATTCATAATATGGATGAGGTTTAAGTGATCATAAATGTTTCCCAAGCTGCTCTTAACATTTCCATTGCCACTATTTTCCATGGAAACTACAGTAGTTGTTCTGTGTATACAGTATATAAATATATATATATATATATATATATATATATATATATATATATATATATATATATATATATATATATATATATATATATTTTTTTTTTTACAGATATTGATGGTTTAATTATACAGTTTATTTGATTGTGGTGTCATTGTGGAATGCTGGCATGAACTCAGTCTGCTGCTGTCAACCTCAGGAGATGCTTTCCAGCATAGTCTCAGAGTGAGAAATAGGTTAGGGGCACATCTTGACTCTTTGTGTTGAAGTTCCTATTGTACTGTCCAAGAGAATGTGAATACATAATAAGATAAGATGTTTTACCATTTTTAGGACTTCAGTATTGTTTTGTATTATATGTGGCTTACAATGGGGGTTGTAACACCATAAAGAGCCATACATTGTGAGAAGTTGTGTTTATTCCATTGGACAGTATCTCCAGCTCTCCAAAAATATGGGAAGGCCATGTTCACAGAGCTAAGGTTAAACTAGGATCCACTGGTCTCTTCCAGTAGACTTTTGGTGGTGTACTAGTGACTAGTGGTGTAGTCTAACCCTCCTGTTTTGAAGCATCCAATATTTGTACTTTATTTCTATTTATTGCACACTCTGTTTATTGTACTTTTTCTTCCAAATGGTTCCAATCACACAAATTACAACAAAGTCATAGTATCTGAATTAAGCTTCTTAAAGGATTAACATGTTTAACAAGATTAACATGATTAACATTAACATGATTAACAAGGCAGGATAAATAAATAAATAAATAAATAAATAAATAAATAAACTTTCTATGGAAAGAGATTCAGGGCTTTGCGGCAGGATGTTTTTCCATTTTGTTTTTAAACATTACGCTTCTGAAGCTAGTGAAACCATTTGCAAATTCAATCAAGAGCAATAGCAGCACTATACAAATTCTACATGGGTAGACAAGTTGCAATTGTTATTTTGATTGCTCCTTTGGAGAGAATGAGTGTGATGTTGATGTCGGGTATTCTGCCAAATGTGGCAACACAGATGCTCATGGATGAGGTGTGATGTGAAAATAGGATATTATTTATTCGTTTTGACAGTATGCTACTGAAAAAGTGGAACGAAGGAAGAATAAGATTAGGCTACTCTGTGACTCCACAAAGATGAACAGAACAGCATACTGTCTGCTGTTGCTGATGTGACCATCACTTTTGTGCATTTGTATCATTATAGAGGTATGTTAGCTTTACAGACTTTAGTGTTTTTGTGCTCAAATGTTAAATAATTATTCCTGCCCAACAGGAATGACTTAAAAGTCTAATAATATGCATTGCCATGTTATTACAGTGTTATTACTTAAGAACCTACAGTAATTCTGATCTCCAGGTTATCCAATTTTGCTTGATATTTATGACATCATGAAAAAAAATAATAATAAAAATAGTGCCTTGAGTAATATTAGCTGAAGCTAATATTTAGAAGTGATGCAACCAAACAATTTTGTTTAAATCATAGTTTTTTTTTTTTCAAGTGTTCCTGACAGAAACATCTGTTTTAATTGCTGAGTACCAAGTCACATGGCTTTTGCTCTCTGTAGTAGTGATCTGTGTCAGTCCTCTCCCCAACTCAGCTTTTTATTTATTTATTATTATTATTTTTTTGTAATTATTATTACTTGGAGAAGGAAAACTGAATGTCTTGAAAAAGGTCAGTAGGAATAGTAGTAGTAGTAGTAGTTACATGCTGAGATCTGACATAGTCTAGATTTAGGACTAAGGGGATATTTATATTTTGAGGAATCCCATGATAAATATAATTTTAGACCCAAGTATTGTGGATCAGAGCTTAAGAATAAAACATTGACATATCTGACCTTTACAGAGACAAACCTATGTTTCACCTCATAAATTATCAGTTTATTAGTAGTTGTCTCATAAGAAAATGTCTCCTGCTTATATTACTCAAACAATAATTTCTTGAGGCAAAGATGCTGCTCACACAGAATATTTTACAAATCCCACTGGAACAGGGATTTCAGATGAGCATATCATGTTGCCTCTAAACATGCATAAAATAATGATATCCTCAGAAGCCTCTAAGGATGCAGTGGCCTTAATGGTAGCTTCAGTAGCATTACATCAATAAATATATAGTTTGTTGTATTTGATGGCTGTTGTCTTGATTTTACATTTTCATCACAGCTTAATGCATTGGTCTCATGTTTCCTCTAGTCTAATTTAGTCATTTTATTTGTTTATTTTTATCACACAACTTTTGATTTTTTTTTCTGATTTTTCAGTGTATTGACAGCTACATTACATGTTTGTTTATGTATTTAAAAATAATTCTTTATAGGATTTAAAAGCTGATTTAAATACTTGATTTTGGGATCGGCATTAATATTATTATTATTATTAGTATTATTAGTATTATTATTTTTATTATTATTATTGAAAATCTCTTATGCTTACCTAGGCTTCATTTATTTTATACATAAGTAAAGTATTATTGTGAAACATTGTTATAATTTAAATCAACTGTTTTATATTTAAATATATTTTTAAAATGTAATTTTATTACTGTGATGGCAAAGCTGAATTTTCAGCAGCCATTACTCCAGACTTCAATTTATTAAAAACTTGCTAACACCAATCTTATTTTAGTTTAGTTATTCTCAGTCTAATAACTGTGATCAGCAGTGACAAAATTAGCTGGTCGTATAAACTCTATGGTAATCAGAACCCCGACATTCCAGCTGCCTCTCATACTGCCTTAAGGAACAGAAACTTATGGCAGCTCTTGCCAGTACATCCAGGGCTCTCAGCAATTCCCCTTGAACAGGTGTGTTATTTTGCTGTTTCTAAATATAACCTTTAATTAGAGCTTTCCTTTGTTTAGTTTTAACTGTGATAACTAGATAAGAAGAGGGTGGAAAGGGCAGGCAATCAGAATATTCTCAATTGGAAGAAATTTTGTTATCTCAACAGGGGCATTAAAAATTGAAAACATTTTTTTATCCCCTTATAAAGTTACAAAAGAATCAAATTTGTATATGATTGTCCTTACAAGGTGAAAAGAAAAATGAAAGAAGAGTGGACAACTTTACTCTTTCCACAAAAAAAAAAAAAAAAAAAAAAAAAAGCGCCTTTGTTCTGTTTAGGAAAAGTCGGCATGAATATTTGGAAGATAGCACTGTTTGATGAGTGCCCAGATGGCATCCCGCAGTGTTGAAAGCCTGTTATGTGTCTTTGTAGTGATCCGATGTTACTGTTTCTTTCACTGTTGCATATTATTCTTCTTAGTGATTAAGGAGCGGCTTTAGCGATTATATTAAAAGATACCTACATGGGCAGGTATTTACATTTGCCTGAAGAGGACAAAGATCGTATTCATTCAAATTAAAGAAAGTTATATTTTGCATTATAACTTGATGCAGGACATTTTAGTGTTGCCCTTCAATGATTTCATTTAATTTGGCTTTGAGAGGGACGGCGATAGCAGGCAATTGCCAGGCTCCTGCAGAGATGCTCTGAGATGTACAAGGTAGGGGTGTGCCGATCCGATACTCAGTATTGGTATCGCTCTGATACTGCTATTTTCTGCTGGATCAGCGTATCGGTCAGACATCCAGACCGATCCAAATCTGATATTCTGCATATACTATTCTGTGTTATTGTTAAGCCCCACAAAAGGCTCAAAAACAATATAAAGCACCATAAAGTTTCCGTACACTATATTTCACCGTTCCATAGTTTAATGTGAAGTATAGATGAATATTTAAGTCGTTAAATTCAAGTTCACGTAAACTCTTCTCTCTGCTGCGGAGGTCTATCTTCCTCCGTGTCGCGTTCAGTTATGACAGTTAAGACGATGAAACTCTCTCTAAGATGATACAATGTTCCTATTATTATACTTGATCTGTAGATAAAGATCAGTGGTTTTGCATAAAATGACTTTATCTTGCTGGAGTTTAGTGCTGTTTCTAAAGCATGTTACTTTCTACTGGGTGTTTGTTGGATCACTACACTGGAGTAGAGAGCACTGTGAATTGTTCTTCATGCGCACAGTAACTGAAATGTAAAACTGTTAAAAGAAAAGGCATCGCATAGATATAATACACTACGTTTCAATATCTCTTATCTTTATGTTTTGAACTTTTCTCTGCGGAGCGCTGCATGCTGTGACTCTGTGTTGCTTCAAGCGCATCATTCTGCGCAAGGATATGTGCATAAGCGTTTTGTGCCACTGCGTATAGAAGCCTTTCATGTTATAATACTTTTGCGCAATTAAAGATTATTAATAGCCTTTCTTGTTGTCTTCTCTATAATATGTTGCTGCCTTATTATTTAAAAGAAGTATATTTTAAATTTATCGGATATTAATATATAAATATATTACTTGTTTTTCATGAATGTATTTTACAACAATACAAAGAACAATGATTAACATTTTACCAGATTTAGCTCTACACTTATTCACTGGTAGTTGTTCCCCACAATTTTTTTTTTTTTTTTTTTTCACTAAATGTTTAGATTTTATATATTTATTGTGCACTCATGGTCTTTCTAGAGTAACTTTTGATACAGAATTATCTACTTACCTAGTTTATAGTTGGTATTTTTGTCATAGATTATGATTATATATTTATTAATTTCTTGTTTTTCTTTACAATGAAGTTGTCTATATGTGGTAGATTGTGTTTTACACACAACGAGTGATGATCTGGCCAACACATTGATGTATAGAAATTCTACTCTGGTTAAAAAAAAAAAATAAAAAAAAAAACTGCACTGGTATCGGTTCGGTGTCGTCGATACTCAGAATTTCTTGTATTGGATCAGAAATGGTTCTGAAAAAGTGGTATCGAGCCAGCCCTAGTACAAGGCTCGTATTGTTGATTTTGTTTTGCTTGGTTAGAAACCTGCCTCTACCAACTGCTCTGCCTGGAAATAAAGAATGAAACTTAGATCAGGAATCACTTGTTCTGTCAATTAAATATGTGAAAATATGATTGCACTGCCAAAGCAATCTTATCAGAGGACAACATGATGCCAAGAGTAGCAGATTTTTTTTTTTTTTTCATAAACTCATGAGGAGAAAAAAAAAAAAAAAAAAAAAAAAAAAAAAACTTAAGATGCTGAGTGTGTTAGTTTTCTGTGGATTTTCTTGTTTTTTTTGAAGAATCTAGATCAACAAAGGGAAGCTGAGCCAGAAGGAAGAATCCCTGTTGGAATCCAAGCTTTGAATTGGTAGCAAATACAAACAGTTGTTTACATTTTCTCACATCTCAGCCTTATTATTGTTACAAACCTCTCTGTTTGTCTAGGGGTAAGTGTGCCTGTAACAAACAAACAAGCAAACAAACAAAGTAAATAAATAAATAAATAAATACATACATACATAAATAAAAGATCTGACGGTCACATCAATCCCCTGATCCAGAAAAGCACAAACTTAGGCAAATAGCTTTTTTTTATTTAATAATAAATAAATAAATAATAACAAAAGGAAGCATATCTTCAGGAGAGGGCAAGGCCAACATAGCAAACATAACCATCTAGCTATCAACGGAAGCTTTAAATAACCTAAACAAATGAAGATTTATAAATAAATGACAGATTCTTACCTTACTCCCTGACTAACATAAACAGACAAAATCTCAAGTTCAAAGAGAATGGCACCCTCTCCCTATAGCGCTTGCAAAAAGAAAACGAACATTAAACAAAAATTAAGAGTAAAAACAAAATAAACATCAATATGGGAAATACGCATGTAGCATTCACACGCTCTCTCACAGTTTGCAATTGTGCAATTCATTCACAAAGTTAAGAGGTAAAGACCGCACTCCGTTGCACTAAGCTGCACAAAAGAACATTTCTGGATCAGGGCAAAGAGTGAAGCACGTTGCCGCCAGCGCTTCATCTTTGTTTCTTTTGCTGTATTTCTTGGGTGTCTGCGGCGTTCACTCAGTACTGATGGACGATGAGCATCAGCTGGAACCCAATTAGCAGTCTGCGACGGGGAGAGAGAGCGAGAGAAAAGGGCAAACATGCAACACGTAACGCCCAACAGAGGACATCACTCTCCCAAGATCGCACGTTTTACAAATATATCCACAGGACATAACACCTATGACATACAAAACACTTTACAATGATGCTAAGTCATTAACATTGTTGTTCATTAGTCGGTGCATTATGTATCACAGTTTTCACAAAAAATAAAAATAAAATATAGCACGACAAATGTGCGATTTGCTTATGGTGTTGAAAAAAAAAGTTACTCATAGTACCTAATGCTAATGAAAGCATATAGAACCTCAATATTCAGTCTATTTTGTCATTACTTTTAGTTACTTAGTAACCAATAACATTGTAGACATTTTCTCTTATGAACCAAACAACCATCTAAAACCCATTTTCATATCTTAATAGCTGACCAAATATATGTGCACAATCTTATAAATCTGTGAATGCTTTGCTTTTAAAGTCAAATACTAGTTTGATTACAGTGAATCAACATATTTAGAAATAGTTTAGTCATTGTCCTCTAAGTCTTCATCAATGGTTAAAAGTGAATGGGAATCTAAGTGCTCAGCTGCCTGCAGGCCACAACAATGAAAAAGGTTGGACCTACTGCTGCAATCGCCCCAGCTACTGCCAGTGGCTTAAGACAAACTAATCCCTTTCACAGTGTGTGTAAATCACTGATTGCTCTCAAAATTGGTTAAGGAGAAAGCATCTTAGACATCTGAGATCTGAAAGGAATGTGAATTGAAGGGGTTTTGATGTGAAGTTTATTGTTATTACAACGTATGCAAACTAAACTTAATTAAACAAGGCTTGTTTTATGGCTTTCAGGGTATATGATTATGGTTATAAATGAAGGTAAATTAATGTGCTGAGAAATGAAGAAGCAGTAAAGAGAACCAGCAAGGGGAAGGCAGAGATACTGTATGATGGAAGGGGCTTGCTCCATGTGGGTTGATAACACACAAGTTGTGGTTTTGATTTCTGGTAGGGGTGTCCTAGAAACACTCTTGCCTTGAAGCAATCCCAAAATGGGATATATTTTCATCTTTACACTGGCAAAATGAAAGATAACTTTTTATAATAGTTTAAATTAAGAAATATGTTATGCATATGTTGCAATATTATTAATGACTATTAGCTCCTAATTGTCTTTATTCATAAAATTAAGACTCACACTATCGTTCCATATAATAACATTTCTGCATGCTGAATTCCAAACAAGTGATTTTTACTTTGTTTGTTTTTTCACTCTAAAATGTTAAAATAAAATAACATTTATACACTGCTTCATCAATAGCAGCTTTGCTTCTGCCTGCCTCATTCTTTTCACCACAGTTAAGCATTGCAGAATTGACTGCAACAGAGTAATTTGGAAGCTGAATGAGACAGAAATGCATTTTGTTTGGTTTCTGCCTGACTGAGAACTGAATATCAGTAACACTGGATGTTTCCAGCCAGTCCAAATGATATGAATATCGGTCATGCTTAAAAAATCTGAAAGTGAACTCCTAGCCAGACAGCAATACTACTTGTTTTCAGCCATCTCTGTTGACATGCAGATGAACATTTTAAAGCCTGAATGAATTTTCCGCATTAATTCATCTACATAAAATGTCATAGATGTTCAAGATTTGAGTGATTATGTATACCGTTCTCTTTGTATCTAATTAAATGTAATGCACCTTGCACGATTTTTAAGTCACTGAGATCTAGAACAGTGTGATTCAGACCTGTTTTGTAAATTAGATTCATTAAGAAGAAGAAGAATTTGCTTCCACAATGCAATAAATCCATTTTGATTAATTTGAGTAAAAATGTGTTCCCTTTCAAGGGAACTTCGAACTGCGTCCTCTAGGGGTCGCTATGGGGAACACCTCGTCGTGACCCGTGTCTGAAGCATACAAATGAAATGAAACACCAACGAGTTGGCCGGCGACAGCCTCTGACGTCACTACCGGTGCGACTATAAAACAGGCACCGGGAAAACACGTCATCCTCTTCTTCGTCTTCACTGACTGTTTTGTTTGAAGCGTGCCTCTGAAAGAACCGGTAAGAGCGCTCTTTCTCTGTCTATCATGGCGACTACTAGCAAGCGTTTAGACAATGTATGCATCCGTGTCGGTGTTATTTGACACCTGATGACACACACGATCTTTACGTGATTTGTTTGGGTAAAGAGCACGCACTCGATGTCTTTGAGGAGGCAATCTGCGTGCATTGCGACCATTTTTTCAAGGAAAAAGCTCCGCTCTCGTTCATCTCTCTTTCCGAAAAAAAAAAAAAAAGGCAGCCATCTGCTTCCCGCGGTTCAGGACCCGCCGCTGCTGAGGCACGGAGGAGAATGAGCTTGTGAGAATTTCAGGTGGATCTGTCTGAATGGTTTAAAGAAGGACTTTCCTTTCGCGCTCAAAATGGCGGCGGACGAGAGAGAGCCTCGGGAGGATGATGTTATATCTTTAACACTTTCTGATACTGAGGTTAGTGCTCTGCTGGGTTTTTACCCAGGAAAAGCAGGGAGATATTTGAGGATGGTGAAGAAGCTGAGGCTGATCCTTCTCAATTCTCCTGCCCTGCGTATGTAGAGCTGTTGGAGTTTATGGATCGCGCCTCGATGAGCGTTATCTTTTCGACCATAGCACTCCAGCTCAGGTGAGCCTTCCATTTCTGCCTGATCTCCATACAGAGATCGAAAGGAAATGAAAGAGGCCGTTTTCTTATCGCATCCATCGGTTTCAGCATAAGAGTTTTGCCGACATCGAGGCGATGCGCGAAAACGGCTATGAGAGGATGAAAGCCTCCCCCGCAGCTTTCATTCTGCGGGGGAGACATCCTCTCTTAATCTCCCTCCTTGCCATCTAAGCCCCTTCAAGCAATGCATCTTGCTTAAATGGCAAGGCATACGCAGCAGCAGGTCAGGCTGTGGCTTTATTACAAAATAAATGCTTCAAGCATATCAGACTGATCTGCTAAGAGACCTGGATAGAGGCGAAGGCCTTTTCCTGATCAGGTAGCCGAGCTGCGCCGCACCACAGGCCTCTCTCCGGGCTACCAAGCAGGCCGCCTCTGCCAAACGCAGTACTATGGCGGCCATGGTGGTGGCGGAGAGACATCTGTGGATGAACCTGGCAGACATCGGGAAGAAAGAAAAGGCCTTCTTCTCGATGCTCAGGTTTCGCCTTCTGAACTTTTCGGTATTTCCGTTGAGACGGTGATCGAGAAGTTCGGGGAGACGAAGGCGTACTCCGCTGCTTTCAGATCCTTCGTTCCACGAAGGTCCAGGTCTGAGCCCGAACAACATAGGGGTCCTGGCCTGTCTCGATCTGAGGATCAAAGACGGGCACAGAAGGCTAGTGTCGCGACTCACGCTCCTCCCCCACCTGCGGGCAGGGTTAAGAGGAATTGTGGGTCACAAGGGGGTAAGCAGAACCTAAGGGATGTGATCCAGATGAGGGAGCGTTCTCGTCTGAGTCAGAGTGATACTGAGGTATCTACTCATTCCCTTTAGGGTTTTTTAACTTCTGCTTTTATCCTCCCCTTCCTAATTCCCCTGTAACCACCAGCTCTCCACCTGATCGAGGTTAGGTGGAAACCTCTAACGCATAACAGTCTCCTATGCTGGACCTATAATGTTTTTGGCTGGTTCTATGTCCATAGCAACCACCTTACTGATGGTTCGGACTAAAAGGAGGTGCCCCTTGAGCGGGGCTCCAGCGCAGGAGGGTGGGAGTATAAAAATAACCCTTTCTGTATATACTTATGTGTAAATTGCTGGTGGTTATGTGTCTACTAATAAACTCTGTGAGTTTCCTTTGCAGTGCTCAGTTACAGTGTTTACTAAACACTTGTCGGCACCAGCCATCCGGCTTCATGTTCCGGTATTAGGCGGCTGAGATCACAGGTTTCTGCGGGAGCCTCCTTGATCATCAGGCCTGGCACAGCACTGCAGGGAATTTCATGGATGTCCGGCCAGGTCACCCTGAGGGGTCTCCTGGCCGCTTAGGTGCTGTCGCATCCAGTGGGAAGTGAAGGTGGCAGTTACAGAAGTCTTCTTGTATATGCTGCCTCAGGTGATGCTCCCCTCGCTAGAGGTTTATAAAATTCGAGCTTGCCTCTCCCGTGCGGTTCAGCGCCTCTGCAATGCTTAGGAACCTTTAGGTACACAAGCTAAGCTCTGTGTACTTTCTGAAAACCACATGGTGGTCAGTGTGCACGTGAACACTTTGCGCACTTTCTAAAAATCCACGTATTGGTAAGTGTGCACGCAAGACTCTGCGCACTTTCTGAAATCCTGTATGGTAAGGGTTACGCGCGCTCCGCCTCGTTCCCTTTCTTGAGATGATTAGACCTTGGTTCCTTGGGCTCCATTCAGCCAGTGTGTATTTGTTTATACACTTCAAGCATCGCTTCCCTCAACATGAGGGGCTATTCGGGTGATTCTCGATGGTAGTTTAGCAGCGCTCCCCTTTTCCAAGAAGGGTCGCCTATGAGCGTGCTACTCTGGATTCAGGAGTTCTCCTCTCATATGAGACTGAGTTCACTGTTTTTGCCAGAGCGCTCCAGCATTATTTCCACAGATCGAGTTGATGACTCTCAAACATACTTTTTTGAGATGCACCATTCCATCTATGAGCTGCTCTATCAGAGTGCCAGGAGAGCCCTTCCTTAGAACAGTATTTGAAAATCCATGATATGGTAAGTGTGCACTTGAAGTCTTTGCACACTTTCTGAAATCCACACTGTGGTAAGTTTGCACGCTAGTACTCTGCATTCTTTATAAAATCCTATATGGTGAGGGCTTCGCGCGGTTGCTTCGTGCCCTTTCTTGAGCTGGTAAAAGCCCCGTTCATCTTGGGCGCCACTCCACCCATGTATCCTCGGATACCTATCTAAACAGGGTGTTGCTACTGGAGATCTGTTGAGACAGCTCCTTCAGCAAGCTTTTGCGGAAGCAAGCTGTAGCCCCTGTTTGACAGGCTAGACTTAGTATAAAATGCTAGGTTCCTAGCTGTATCCCTTTAAAGGAATCTTTCCTGATTCCAAGCCTTTAGCTCTACCACCGGGCCGAGGCCCTAACAATTAAGTTGGGTATGTAGCTTAGGCCTTTGGCCGTAAGGGGTATTGTCACAGACAGCCGTCTAAACGTCCCGGGGGCAACTCCCATTGAAATGGTAGAGTTGGTACTTAGTGTTCGCCACGATTCTGGCCTGCACTCCCCTCAGCATGACGGCGTGGGTATACTGTTCCCCATAGCGACCCCTAGAGGACGCAGTTCGAAGTTCCCTTGAAAGGGAACGTCTCAGGTTACGAATGTAACCACGGTTCCCTGAGTAGGGAACGAGACACTGCGTCCTCTAGCTCCCTGCCATGCTTCGGACGCAAGCTTCAGATGAAGAAGTGAATTACGTGTTTTCCCGGTGCCTGTTTTATAGTCGCATCGGTAGTGACGTCAGAGGCTGTCGCCGGCCAACTCGTTGGTGTTTTTTCATTTGTATGCTTCAGACACGGGTCACAACGAGGTGTTCCCCATAGCAACCCCTAGAGGACGCAGTGTCTCGTTCCCTACTCAGGGAACCATGGTTACATTCGTAACCTGAGACGTTTTCTTTACCAAGAGGCAAGATGAAAAACTCTATTTTCTGTTACAAACTTTCACATTTCCCTTACATTCAACTTCCAAAAGTGCATCATATTTGCCATGTTACATCCATTTAGTTGACTATTGCAATACACTGTGTTAACAAAAACATGAATGGCATTAATAAAAACCCTTACACTGACAATCTACGCAATATTGCGTTCATAATCGAATGCGACTCATCTGCGATTATGAACACGATATTGCATAGCTTGTCAGTGTGATCACAGCTCTGTGTATTAAATGCTGCTCCATCTGAAAGCACACAATGGAGATTTATCACAGAACCGGCTTTACTGATGAGATGCGCATAACAATCACATGCGATTTATCGTGCAGCCCTTGTTTGTTGATAACAAAGTACAAAGTGGATTCCTGTGTGCAATGGTGCTCAACGCTGATTGGTTGAGCGGATATATCACATTCTGCAGAGAAAGGAGACTGGTGATTGTCACGGTTTGGAAAAAAGGGGAGAAAACATGACAGATTAACTCGGCCGATATCATATTTTGTGTAAAAAAAAAATACTTTTCAATACCGATCAGATACTATACTGATTTTGGGGGAATTATACTGATAAAAATGGTGTTTTTCGCGTTTTGTAACCAAACTCTTCAGATACAACCCAAAGGAATTTGACACTTCTACTTACAGTATAGAATAGAGAGGCAGGGTAAAGGTTTTTAGTGAAATATTACTTAAATTTGCTGGTGGTGGAAGGGCCCACAGATGAACCAAAGATGAAGGAACCCATGGCAGTGCTGACAGAGGGATAAGCCAAAGTTGACCTTTGGTGGTGAGGCTGGGCGGAACCAGGGGATGACTGACCAAGAGGGCAGAGGCAGAGCCGGGGCAAGTCAGGACAATAGTGAAGACAGAGAGAAGGCGGAGCCTAGTGGAGCCGAAAATGTGGAGGGCTGAGTCACAGCCGTAGGCCTGGAAACCCGTGGCAAAACCAGAATGATGCCTGACGAAGATGGAGCCAGGGGGGCGAGGGAGCTAGTGGAATGACATTTAAAAGAGACCAAGATGGATTTCTGGGCTCAGAGGTCCAAGGTGGAGCTGAGGAATCAGAGCACCTAGGCCTAGCTACAGACCAGGCAGTCTGAGACAGAGTTGGAGAGTTTGACAGAGACAGTGGGGAAGGAGGAGCCAAGGTGCTGGATGGGGATATCAAGGACGATGAGGATAAGGACAGCTTCCTGAGGCAAAGAAGTGTGGGAACTTGCTGGAGACTGCGGAAACAAAGGAGCTTGGAGTCTGGACAGGAACCAGCATGGACAAATGAACTCAGAGGGCTGGATGGGACCAGCAGTGGAGGGAGAAATTCGGATGGGACCAGGAAATCCAGAGAGCTGGATATGATCGGCAGAGGGAGAAAAGTCTCTAGGGCATATAAATCTAGTGCTAAATATACTGAATAAATGCAGGAATTTTCTTTTATTATAAACTTGAAAGCTGCGGAAATTAGTAAAACTATACGATATAGCTACAGACAATCCCTCAACAAAATTTAGGACCTGATTAAATATAATTCTATTATACATAGATTTGTAAAATAAAACTCCACAACTTTTTCAGGCCTAGAAATTGCTGGCATTTTCAGGATATTCATGACCTTACGGACCCTACAAGCAACTGATGCACGCTGTTAATCACTTAAACTGGTGTGATTGAGCAAATGCTCCGTTACCTCTCCCATTTTTATGCTTTAGTAGAGTCAAAATCTTACACAGAGCACCTTTAAGTCTGACTCGAGTCAAGTCATGTGACTCGAGTCCCCCACCTCTTCAAATCAATGATGCTGGGTTCGGAACACTCTGACTCATACACTGCCAAAAGGTTGAAAATTCTATGTAATTTGCTTTGAAGCACTTAGAACACAAACAAAGAGAAATTGCTAAGGCTTTATTTCTGCCTGACCCCATTTTCTTTTATCTTTTTGAGATTAAGTCCCAATCAACAGCTCATGCACTGAGAAGAAAAAGGAGTTTTGCTTCGCCTGTCTGCCAGATAACTTCGCATCACCTAAAGGCTTGTTCACACCAGATATACAAATCACAGATTAAAGTTGAAATGTTCATTCAAACTGAAACTATAACAAGTATACAGAACAACAAGCTAATGCATATGAAAACCAAATTCATTCCTTTACAGTAGGTCTTGCTGATTAACAAATACACCACTTAGAACAAGCAAATCTATTCTGCTACTCATGATTTGATATTTGACAACTGTTGTAGAATAGCAAACGACACATTAAAACAGAGAAAAAAAAATGCTTTTATTTGTGACATTCATTAAATATATCATGTTTAGCTAATTTGCTATTATAAATGTTTCATTCTGTTCAGAGTGATTTCTAAAGACTGAAATATCCAGAGCTATTAGAACAGCAGTACAGATATATCTGTTTAGGCTTGCTCCCATTTATGAGTAAATGAAGAGCTTTTTAAAGAATGATTTATTTATGAAACAAAACCCAGATGGGACATTTAAAAAAAAAAAAAGAAGAAAGAAAGTGAATACAAGAGGAATGCTGTACTCTTCTGTTCAGTGTCTTTTTTTGTTTATGTGCATTTAAAATATACACACATATCATTACTTGACTTTCAAAGGCTTCAGAATTATGTATGCAAAAAAATAACAGAAACACAAGGCTTAGCAACAGCGACTGTTCCACCACCAGTGCTGTGGCCAAAAGAACAATTCAAACCCACATTAACATATATAGTAACCGTTATTAGATAGTAGTTATTATGTAGTTATTATTAACTATGGTCTATAAAGATTTAAAATACCAGTTGAATACAATGCATTTATTGTGTAATTACACAATACCTGCACCTAACAAAAAGTGAAACCCTTTATTTCAATATGCCATTGTTACCTATATTACAGTGATAATAGTAATTTATGTATTATTACAAGAAACTAACAGTAAACCAATCCTAAAAGTATTTGAACTGGTCCAAAGATGACTTTAGTGATGAGAGCAAGTTTAATTGATTTGAGTCAGATGGGAAACATTTGTTTGGCATCAAACTGGGGAAAGACTGAACCCTGAGGGCATAAAGAAGTCAGTGAAGTTGGAGGATGAAGTGTCATGATTTGGGGGATGTTTTGTGCAGCAGGTGTTGGGCCTCTTATACAGCTACATGGCAGGGTGAATGCAATTATCTATCAGCACGTCCTTCAGGAATATGCGGCACCTTCCCTGCAAGTATCTCCCAATCAGCCTGCAATTCTCATGCAAGACAATGTCTCTGTCACATTGCAAAATGATTAAAGTAGTTCCTTGAAGCTAAGAACACTGAAATAATTAAATGAACAGCCTAGAGTCTAAACCTAAACTAAACCCGATTGAAAATCACTGGAAAAATCTTGGCTGAAAGTTATGGCTAAGAAATCTACTACCAAACTATAGAAGAGACTGGAAGAAGACTGGACCAAGATCACATCAGCACAGTGAGAGAAACTGTGATGTCAAGCGGCTGCAGATGTGCTGAAGTCATTCAAAGTGAGGGCCTTTACACTCCCTACTAATTTTTATATACTAATTAAATATATATATATATATATATATATATATATATATATATATATATATATATATATATATACAAGGGTGGCATTTCTGTATGGCAGTAGCCCAGTCAGGTGTGCCATGAAAAAATATCCAAATTTTCAGCAATGAAGATTAACAGTATTTCAGAACAATACAGAACGATATAGAACAAGTCAAGTATTTCAAAGATTTTATCTATTTATTTTTATCTTCACTCTCTATATATAAGGTGGTGTTTCTGTATGGCAGAGTATGGCAGTTGGCATACCCTAGCCCAGTCAGGTGTGCCATGATAAATTATCCAAACTTCATATCTCTATTATAATTTGTAATTGTTATTTTATATCAGAGGGTTTTACAATATTTAACCAATGATAATTGATAAAAGATGAGTATTACAAAGAGCTTGTCACTAAAACTTTGTAATGCCATTGGATCCTCAAGCTCTCAGCGAAACCTCATAACTTCACCCCGTCTCCATTCAGATTGACAGTGCAAGGGTAAATAAATAACTGAGGTTTGAATAGTAGAGCATTTCTTTACTCAAACACTATGTCTGTAAAGGCTAATGTTTTTGTGTGTTTGAATAGTGAAGTTGGTTATTTGTCGTCTGGCCAATATGAAGAGTTAAGATGCAAAAGCCTCTAAGTGCCGTCTGAAATTTTAATCTGAAATGAGCAATTTTCTCACACTCCTATGTTAAGGTCCAATAATTTCACTTTAATGGCAATGTATAGGTCATTTTCTGTGCAATTAAAGTGAAATAACTGAACATAAATATAGGAGCCTGATAAAAATGCTAATTTTAGAAGAATATTTCAGACAGCACTTAGAGGCTTTTGCATCTGAACTCTTCATATACTTGTGTACGTTTTAAATATCCTGTGCATATAAGCGCTTAATCGTTTATATCATGAGTTTTTGTCCAAGTGTATTAAAAAACAAGAAAAAAAAACTAAGGGCCCATATAGCAACAATAAATGTTATATAACCTGAGTTGATGAAAGCCTAAAATGCAATGCACTTGCCTCAGATGCGGACGTTCTGTTGCCAGACAAAACACAGATATTCTCATTCGCCAGCAACCTTGTTTACTCCATTTGAGCTTGTTTTTCATACAGCCTCATGTCAAGTGCAAGTATCTGATACAATACCAACAATGACGACACTGTGTTGTTTAATTATTGACCCCCCAACCCCCTTCTTTTTTTACCCATGTATTACAGTAGATTGTGCCATGGAATTTCCTTTTAGGTCCCACTTTATATTGTGTCCCTAATACCTGTGTACTTACATAGTAACTATGTGTGTACGTAGTATGTAACCACAGTGTAAATACACATTGGTACATAAGATATTCAGCTGTAATATTTCTGTATCTACACACATGTAACAACCCACCGGATGGTACAAATGTGTAACCGGACATTGGTAACAACACTTTTTTTCACTTCACTAAGTACTCGTGTAACAGAAATAATATAACTACATTTTGTAACAATATGTATAAGAGTAATTGAAACCAGTTGATCAAGGGGGTGGAGATGGGTATGTTTAGGGGTGGAAATGGGATCCAGGGGATGGAGATGGGTAGGTTTGGGGTGGAAATGGGATCTAGGGGATGGTGATGGGTAGGTTTAGGGATAAGTGGGAGGAGTTGGATCTCGAGTTGGTGCACCACTGTAATACCAGTGTACTTACATGGTAACTCCTCAGGAACTGTCCACTTAATATAAAGTGTAACATTTTGGACACTAAGCACAATTTATATGTTACACCTAACTTACTCGCCGCTGCTGTGTAACATCAGAGTAATTACATGAAAAATCTAATATAAAGTGTAACACTTTCTTTCTTGCTGTTAATCCTGTCACACATTTTTACTTTCACTTAAAATGAAGTGGGACCTTTTTTTATTTATCAATACCCCCATATATAAATACTATACTTTGAATGAATTTGTGCAATTACAATGTAACATGACACATTGAAATAAACTCTGACCAAAAAAAAAATATTAATTGTTTCTACTCTGTTTGAATAGGTCCATATGAATCAATTGCTGCTATTCAAATCTTTGAATCCTTGAGCATTTACAATGAATATTGGTTTTGATTTGAATAGTCCTTTATTCTTGTTGCTTATTACTCTTTTGGTATTTTATTTCACTCTCCGAAGCAAAAAATTAAAATAAATCAAATTGCCATCAACAACACATTTTCCCAGAGCTGTTAACTAATACTTGAAACAGTGTATTACTTTTTACAGTATAGACTCTATAGACCATATTCATGTTGTGACGCATGCATTTAGGGGTATACTCTACAGTCCCATTGTATGTAAAGTTCCTTTTGTAATCTTGCAGGGAGATCTGTATGGGTCCCAGTAGAGGGCCTCATAATATCCTTTATGTTATTATTATTTTCCCCCTCAGACAGGGGCACATTCAGCCTGGCTGTTGTTAGTCTCTTGAGGTTAGCCATGTTCATTTAATCTCTCTTCTGTCATCATTGGATTTCTTTCGGAGAAAGAAATAAAAAAATAAAAAAATAAAAACAGGTATACAGGATCAGGTAATCAGGTATACAGAAAGTTGTTCCTATCTGAGAAATAAGCAAAGCAACAACTTAGTTTTCATAACAGTTCATAGGGAGCAGTCTAAAGCAAGGTGGGGAAATTACACACATTGGAAATGATAGGTGACCTACCTTGCATTGGTCTTGCTGTCAATGTTTAATACAGATGAGGCTGTTGACGTAACCTAGATCAGACCTGGGTTCTCCAACCCTGCTCTAAGAGCTACCGTCCTGCAGACACAACTGTAATAAAACACTCCTGAAACATCTAATCAAGGTCTTCAGGGTTACTTGAAAATAACTGATACTACAGGTGTGTTGTAGCAGGGTTGGAATTGAAGTCTGCAGAAGGTAGCTCTCCAGAAGCAGGACTGGAAACTCCAGGATAGATTCACTTTTTTGTCTCCCTTTTGCAAGACAATAATAGAAGGCCCTCCTTAAGCTGATAGAGAATGTACCTCTGATACTTATTTATCAATAAAAATAAACTGGTAAAAAGTTACATTTTGAACAGCTTCATTTAAATGGGTTCTTATTTATTTACTTTTAATAATAATAATAATAATAATAATAATAATAATAATAATAATAATAATAATATAGTGTTAATTATTTCTAAGTTTAAATCATTTTAAGACTTTTAGGGCCCTCACTGGACGTTTGCAGAGACCCTGTAGTGGGCTCAGATCCGCTGGTTGAGAACCACTGCTCTAATGTTATGGGAAACAATTATTACACCTAGTTATTCAGCTTTACATATGCCTTTATGTTGAATTATTTAATTGAAAAATGGCTGGTAAAATTCTGCATTCAGCTCCTACTGTGCCTAGTGAGCAAAAAAAGTTCCTCTCTGAAGGGTGAAGAATGCTTTCTTTCCATGTAGTGGTTACTTTCTGAAGACTTTTAAGGGTGCCCTGTCTTCAGTTTCTATGCTCCAAGCATTGTTTTGCCACTTAAGTCAAAAAGAAAGGTTTATATTTAGTTTTTATTTTACTGTGTATTCACCTTGTATGCTGTTTCTCCTTGCTTTGCTGCAAAGAACATTCAGTTTTGCTCATTTGATTCTACATGTGAATATATTGCACACACTTACCAGCCTCAAAGGGGAAATTAATTTGTTGTTTACTTTCTCTTGGTTTTAGCTACCATAATATTGCAAAAGCTCTTTTACACCAGAGACTCTGTACTTCAAAGTGGAGAAACTTGACCACACTGGTAAAGTTGGTTACTGTGCTTTCAAAATCAAATTCCAAAATATGCTTACAGCAGCATCGCTGGGATGCTCTTCATATGGCAACTGTCCCGATGGTAAGGTGATGCTGTGTCACTGAAAGCAAAGCAGAGGCACATGAAAATTCATGGCTGCTCATTTTTGACAAGAATGCAGAGCTCAATTTCTCCTTCTGAGAGAACTCCAAAGATTTAATCCTCTCCGCTAAAGCAGCTGAGCAAGTGATGCCAGTCCCCCTTGCACACTTTTCTTGCTATACTCTTCAAAGTGAATACTGGAACCTCTTCAAACAGGATTTTATTTGAAAAGGTGTTGCCCACTCTGCTGTCTCACAATCTCTTTCTGTTCTTGTTTTTTTTTTTTTTTTTTTTTTTTTTTTTTTTTTTTGCATTTATACAGGGCCACTTGAAAGATAAGTCAATATTATTTATACTGTGACACATGACAGAAGGGGGAAAACTACAGTCCATGAATGACCTTGAAGCATGGAGGCTTGCTTCTTGATTTGGGGTAAAAACATAATATATATACACTCACCAGCCACTTTATTAGGTACACCTGTTCAATTGTTTGGTAACACAAATTGCTAATCAGCCAATCACATGGCAGCAGCTCAATGCATTTAGGCATCTAGATGTGGTGAAGATGACCTGATAAAGTTCAAACCGAGCATCACAATGTGGAAGAAAGGGGATATAAGTGACTTTGAACGTGGAATGGTTGTTGGTGCCAGACGGGCTGGTCTGAGTATTTCAAAAACTGGTGATCTACTGGGATTTTCATGCACAACCATCTCTAGGGTTTACAGAGAATGGTCCAAAAAAGAGAAACTATCCAGTGAGCAGCAGTTGTGTGGACGAAAATGCCTCGTTGATGTTAGAGGTCAGAGGAGAATGGGCAGACTGGTTAGAGATGATAGAAAGGTAACAGTAACTAAAATAACCACTCGTTACAAACAAGGTATGCATAATACCATCTCTGAATGCACAACCAGTCGAACTCTGCAGCAGATGAGCTACAGCAGCAGAAGACCACACCGGGTGCCGCTCCTGTCAGCTAAGAACAGGAAACGGAGGCTACAGTTCGCACAGGCTCACCAAAATTGGACAATAGAAGTTTGGAAAAACGTTGCCTGGTCTGATGAGTCTCGATTTCTGCTGCGACATTCAGATGGTAGGGTCAGAATTTGGCATAAAGAACATGAAAGCATGGATCCATCCTGCCTTGTCTCAATGGTTCAGGCTGGTGGTGTTGGTGTAATGGTGTGGGGCATATTTTCTTGGCACACTTTGGACCCCTAAGTACCAACTGATCATTGTTTAAGTGCTACAGCCTACCTGAGTATTGTTGCTGACCATGTCCATCCCTTTATGACTACAGTGTACCTATCTTCTGATGGCTACTTCCAGCAGGATAATGCACCATGTCACAAAGCTCAAATCATCTCAGACTGGTTTATTGAACATGACAATGAGTTCAATTTACTCAAATGACCTCCACAGTCACCAGATCTCAATCCAATAGAGCAGCTTTGGGATGTGGTGGAACGGGAGATTCGTTTCATGGATGTGCAGCCGACAAATCTGCAGCAACTGCGTGATGCTATCATGTCAATACAGACCAAGATGTCTTTTTCCAAAGTAGTCCTCTGTCAAAATAAAGGACAGGTAACGAATAACAAAGTATGTGCGTGCCAAAAATGCATGCTGTTATATTAAAGGATTTTTATATATAAATTAAAAATGTACTTGTGACAAATATGTACATATGTAGCCTAGCTAACTAACATTGTTGGTTAGGTTAGGTTAGGTTAGGTTAGGTTAGGTTAGGTTAGGTTATTAATAAACACATTTTGTAGACAGATGTTGGAGCTGAGGACACAGCATCACAAAATATACAAATTTTAAGTCAAATGACAATGATTCATAGTTGGATCACCCCATATGCATTAAAAAATGTCAATAGCATTTTGTAATAAATACTTTCTTTTTTTCATAATGTTGAGTGTAATCATGTCCTTTTATTAAATTATACTTTATTATGCCACTAATGTTTAATGAGGCCCTGTCTCAATGTAAAGGCAGAATGCCTTAAACGTTTAATTCTGACTTTTATGCTGATCCACTCAACTATGTTTTTGATTTGTTTATGGATTAGTTGTTGCATTATTATTTTAGTGATTCACCAATATAATAAGCTGTGTATCCTGCTTGCCTGCCAGAGCAACAAGACGTTCATGCTTGCAATTCCAAACTGAGAAATCGCAAATCAGACAGTGATCCTGGTATGAGCTTACACGCATGTGTTACACATTTGACTGCCTGAAACCTCCAAAATTTTATCACTGACAGCCAGCTAGTGGGATGTCAGGCATATATCACTTGGAATTATCTACCCATCCACCAGCTCCCACTAGAGTGAGAACAAAATAATAAAAAAAAGAAAACAACAGACCACAGGGTACTCCATATTTTTTTTTAAGCAATTCATGTATACACATTGACAGGTCCATGGGGGAAGTAATCTTTTTTTATTATTTATTTATTCCCTCTTTCGCTTCACCAGCAAAGACTGAAACAAATCTGTTTTAAAGTTGCAGGTAAGACAGTAAAATTACCTGCTTGGGCTGTACTGCGTGAGCGGAAATTCCCAGCGGTAGTAGACGCAAGGCGGCCATGTCAATTGTTTGTTTACATAAAGCATTGCTCCAGGCAGTACGAGTGTGCCTGGGGAAGAGGCAGCTACTCATCACTACCCATGAACCACAAGGACTGCCAACTTAACAGAAGAAAATGGAGAAAAGCATAGTGATGTCATTAGGGATCTTATGGAGCCAAACATGGGAGCAAAAAGTAATGTCAGATACATTTACATTTATTAAATGTAAATTAAGTCAATTTATAAACCAAAAAGAACTTAACACCTTTTAAGATGATTAACGGGTGGTTTTGTCTAATTTTCTGGTAATTTTAATACTAAAGCATGAAACAATTTTGTAGTTACCACTGAAAGTGATTATCTATAATAGAAGGATCATAAAATAGAAAAATGTAAAGAGAAACTCCAACATCTATTTTTCAGGTAGCTTCTAATCTGAAAATGAAACCCGTGTGAATCAAAAGGAGATGTGTTTATTATATATATATATATATATATATATATATATATATATATATATATATATATATATATATATATATATATATATAAACATGCTGTTCAGTGAATGGTTTGCTCTCACATTAAAATACTCTTTATTAAATTTAATGTTAACCGGGAATTACAAAAGGCTATGCTTCTTGGCAAACTGTGTCCTACATCTCCATCATAACTCACCAATGACAGTCTTTAATGAGGAATGCTTCATCAAAGCACTGTATATTTTCACCAGACATTTGAATCCTTAAAGATCCATGAGTTATTTTCCTTAGTATTGGATAGAAACAGGAACAGGGGTCTCGAGGTCTCTGCTTAACCAGGAAAGTAATTTACCTTCATTCTGCCCATGTTTTTGTAGCCCCTTGAATTAAGAAAAAAAAAAAAAAAGAATAGACGACTAAACTTTCTTCTTAATATGTTTTGGAGGTATAATTAAATACTGGATATGAATCAGAATCTATTTTATTACATATACATTCATCATCAGCTCTGGCATCAGACATGCTGACCTGAGCTCTTATTGTCTCCATCGTAGAGAGAATTTAATATCAGCGGCTGTATTGCTACTCCTGCTTTAGGCTTTGATGTGGATGATGATTGAATGGTGAAGTTCCTCAAACGCAGCTTGCTTTCTTTTGCAGTCACCATGATGATAACAAGCCATCATGAAATTTTAGTGTGTGTTGTTCCTGGGGGAATTAATAAACTAATAAATTACGTATACAGTTAGATGTCTAAGACTTTTGTATTTTATTTATTCTTTTATTCTTTTGAAATTAAGTTCCAGATCTTATAGAATCACTTGTCCTTTGGGAGGACACCCACCCACCCTGCAACTAATTAGCTGGGTCCTTGAACAAAGCAGGGAAGTTAACAGCACACTGTTTAACAAATCATAAAAAAAAAATTCATATTTCAATTTTTTTTTTTTTTTTTTTTTTTTTTTTTGAGATGTAGTTTTATGGTTTGGGTAAAGGTATAGAAAATACAGTCTTCATAAAACATGAAAACCCAAAGTGTGTGTGTGTGTGTGTGTGTGTGTGTGTGTGTGTGTGTGTGTGTAGTAGTAGTAGTAAACCTTAATTTTAATTGATTACATTGGTTTGATGCATCCATACTATTCTGATTTCAACTACAGCAGGACTTTAGTTTGTTGTGGTGACTCAGGCAACCCAGGGCATTTTCCCACAGTTTGTGCAAGCTTCGCATGGCAATAATAACAACATGAACGGATACAAGGAAAATACTCACAACAAAATTGAACATTATGTTTCAAAGTCTCCACTGAATAATATTAGATAGGCTGTGATTTTACTGATTGTTTGAAAGTGAAACAGACTCAGGTCTGTAATTAAATGAGTTGAACAGTTTAATATTACATATTTGGTTTTAGATGGCCTAAAGCTATTGAAGTTGTCAAGTGAAGAGTAATGAATGATTTTGTCTTATTTTCGTCAATACTACTGTTGTTTGATAATAAGCTATATTTGCCAATTCCATATACAGTGTGCAAATAACCCAAATGCCTCTGGTGAATAGAACAATCCATGTGCTACCTTTTGTTTTACTCCAGTATTGGCCTTTTAAAGTTAAATCTGTACTATTTTAGCTTCAGGAGAGCATGTGTTGTGCATGTGATCTGGACGGGAGAAAAAAAAAAAAAAAAGATTAATTTAATATATTTATATATTATATATTTATTTATTAGCTTAATTGTTTAATCATTTACAAAGTGAACATCTGAAACCATACAGCTGCACACAATTTCAAGATAATTTGCATTTTTAGATTTAACATGTAGGAGAGAGGTGTAAACAATTTTTTGTGCATTTGTTCATTTCTTTGAATCGCATGTATGCACATTTGAGAAGTGACCTTAGATCAATTGTAGGATAGTTTCTATGCAGTAAATAAATGAGGCCCTTGATTTCTTTCCTCTTTTAAATACATTTACTTGTCTTCAGTGTATGGTAATGAGTCATTGAATATGACAGGACTGAAGCCTCCAAAACACATTACATACTCCCTGTGTAGAATGATCCTTTACTGTTAAGATGTTGAAACTGAGCAGTGCTTATATTGACAATAGTTTCCATGTACTGACATCTGATAAAGCCTCAGGTGAAAAGTGATCGGGATGAAAGGAATCTTCACCAACTTAAACTTTAATAGAAAGCAAATGAAGCAAGATTATGAAGTGGACAATAAGTCTGCAGTTGCTTCAAAGCAGAATCCTGAATGATTTCTGACTTTCAAGTCACCATATCCCAGGGCACAGCATCCATTAAAGCTGAGAATAGCACTGTGTTTTGACTCGGTGTTCTCACTCTGTGAGGGAGGTCAAGATGGTGGTACTTTTACACTGTCCTTTTTTTCTGTCTTTTATATGGATGATCAAAGTGTTCACGGCTGTTTAAGATGAGCGTTACTTCTGTGCATCATTATTTTCCCTGCAATCTGAGCATGAGACATTTGAAAGGAAGATAAAATGTGTCATCGCAAAGAGGTGTAATTAAATTTGTTTGCATTCCAAGGAGCGAATGGGTTTTATGAATTAATTTCATATGCAGGAAACTAAATATTAAATGTTAATCGCTGAAATTCTCATTATAATTTGCCAAATGAAAAGCAACCTGGGACTTTCTAGAAATTAAGTATTTATTTATTTAACAAATAAGAAACCCTGTGACTCATACAATTACGTGATGTTCAGTCATCAGTCTGTCTCCTCCCTGCTTCTGTATAACATATGCTAGATGTAATTAGTAAAAGCAAAAACACTTAGTCTTTCTCATCATTGATGCAGAGCACCCATGTCTGCAGCTCAGTGGCTGGATGTGCCCCTTGATAATAGGAGGAGAAATTTATTTCATTTGACTGTCGCACTGCAGTAGCTGAAATTAATTATGTTGCTGTTTCATGAAATATACTTGACTGCCTTCATTGAAAAAAAAAAAAAAAAACGGAATGTCACTATACTAAACCTCCACTTAAAAAAGTGTTTGCGAGCTGAACTGGCTTATGTTACGCTAGGATTATACTCCCTCAGAATGACTTTCTTTCTTTCTTTTTTTTTCTTCTTTTTTTTTCTCAGTGTTAATTGCGATTACCAAAACTGAAATATTTACCTCCATATAATGCAGTGTGTTAGGTGATAAAACACCTGCATCCTTGAAGTGGGTCTTATTTATTAATAATTGTAAGTTGCTGTGTGCAGAAAATGCTTCCTTCCTTTCTTCCTTCCTTCCGTCCATCCGTCCATCCTACCTTCCTTCCTTCCTTCCTTCCTTCATTCCTTCCTTCCGTCCTTCCTTCCTTCCTTCCTTCCTTACTTACTTACTTACTTACTTACTATTGTTCTAATGTTGATGACTCCAGAGTATTTGAAGTGAGCGAGACTTTTCATTACCTATTATGACAAATTCTGTATTTCCCACATGTCAGCTTTATATTTTCATATATAAAAGACCCATCTATACGGCATTGTACTGTATATTAACACCTATGATAGAACTGTATGCAGATCTGTTTCTTTCTGTTAAAAACTTCATGTCAATAGAATAAAATACAGTTAATCTCATGGTTTCTTACCAATCTTTAGAAAGCTCTAATTAAACTACTGTAATATTGTTTACAACAACAACAACAACAACAATAATAATAACAATAATAATAATAATAATAATAATAATAATAATAATAATAATAATAATAATAATAATAATAATAATAAATAAATAAATAAAAATTTTGACAACAGATTAATATTGTTAAAAAAATAATAATAATAAAAAAAAAATCCATTAACACTCCTTTTGACAGCCCTAAAAACATTTTGTAAACATCTGAGCAACCCTATAGTGGCTCCCTGGTGGTATCTGGACTTCATTTTGAAAATGCCTGTCGTAGACTACACATGGCTGGCTGCATTTTTATAAAGATGTATTTTATTTATTTATTTATTTATTTATTTATTTATTTATTTATTTATTTATTTATTTATTTATTATATTCTACCGATCAACAGTTCGGGGTCAGGAAGTGATTTTTTTTTTCATTTGTTTATTCTATTTTCTATTAATTATTATTATTATTATTATTATTATTATTATTATATTTCAAAGAATGCAGAAAAAAAGAGACACTGAAGACTGAAGCCTACATGTACAGTAGTTTGGATCGATCCTAAATTCATTACATTTGTTTGAACACACAAATCTGCAACATGCATATTAATGCATGTTGCAGATTTGTGTGTTCACTGTACAAATCACTGTATACACATGGTTAATGCACAAGTCCCATTGTACAAACAAATCAACAAATCACTGTAAGAACATGGTTAATGCACAAGTCCCATTGTTTCTGCTCAAAGATTAACAATGAGAGAGGGTTTTGCACCAGTTAAAGTGTGAAGATCAAGAGAATAATACTTCCATTAAATGCATGCCATTTAGAGTCTCTCAAACCTTTCTCCATGACAGATGTGTCAGAAATTATTAAAAGACCCTCTGTCCTACAATTTCTTATTCAAGTCCTTGCAAGCCATAGTCCAGCTAAGAGTGTCGCACCTCTCTGCCAGCCGTGACAGCCTTTCCTATTGAGTGACTGTGATGAACCAAGACAGAGCTAATTAGCCAATGCCATTGGATGACATTCTAATCACATGCTTGGAGTAATTACCCCAGTTAAAGATTTCTTTGCGCATTACTGTTATATGATGTGGACGGGGCTCTGAAATGAGCTCTTTAGATCCATTGGAAGTGTCTTACAGTCTCTCACAGATATATGTGCTTAACTTTTTTAGGCCCTGGGGGCATTTTAATTTGAGGACACACTGAGATCATTTAAGACGTTTCAAACCAATGTGCTTTTGCTTTATGAGCCAAATGAAAAGCAGTTAGCAATGGACAGTGTTTTCTATCTATTTCTGTGAAAGTTCAGAGCTGATTCTGTTTGGCTTTATAGGAGCCGTTATCAGAAAGACTGAGAAATATTACATGCTTTAATGTATTCATACACCATAAAGAATGTGAAGATACTTTGTGCATGTAATTCAGGAGAAAAACACTAAATTGAAAATATGAAACTTTTACTGCAGAGAGCAGCACAAAGGAACTTTTGCTTAGGGCTGACTATTGACTTACAGTTAGAGAGGTGAACCACTTCACATCAACACTTGTGCTGTGTTTTGCGAAAATGAAATTTCTTTCCTCTGTACCTTTAGGCCTTTTAGCAAGGTACTTAAACATTACTGTAGCCTTAGACAAGGTACTTACAGCTGAACTGCGGCAGGGATGCGGTAATAAGCTGTGTTATGACCCTACTCTTATAATGGATATGTACAGTGTGTGCTGTTTTTGTCTTTGTTTGAAATAGTGTTAAAAAAAAAAAAATCCATATAACTGAACATAAATAGGATGTGAACATGTTCCTCTTTAAGCCCATCATCTAAACAAGTATACTTTGAGTTGCAGACTTCTTACTGTCAAATACATAAAGCTTCATTCTGACAAATGGAGTTTGGTGTGTTTTCTTTCCTTTATTTTTGCCCTGAGGTCCTTCAGTTGATTCTACAATAATAACACTGGCTCCCAGTAGGTACCTGCTATCCAGTAAGTTGATTATTTTTCTCACTTCACATGGAAAGTGTTATTTATTAGTAGCTGTTACAATATTTTCTGCAACGATCAGAACCATGTCAGGTATATTTAAAAATATAGAGGATGGGCAGATTATGGAGGACTTATTAAAGATATATGATTATTTGAGTGTCACTTAAAATGTCAATGAAGAAAGTTGTTAATTTAATAAAAACAGTAAACAGATAGATAACTTTTTGAACTTTTTTTGATTATAAATAAATAATCAATTTAACACAGTTTTAATGTAACAATAAAATGTCATTGAAAAATTTAGGGTCTCTTATGATAAATATGCTAACCAAGGCTGCATTTATTTTCAGTTCAATTCAATTCAATTCAATTCAATTCAATTTATTATTTGTAAAGTGCTTTTCATAATACATATGGTTGCAATGCAAACGTCACAGCAAAGATTTTCCAAAACGTACTAACCACTCATAATATATATTTTATATATTTTTATGTTTTAAACTTAAACTTAAATACCGTAATTTCATGAACAGATATAATGTAAATATACCAACCTATTGAAATCTGTTTTGTACCTTTGTAATACACTGATAGCCACCAAATCCAGGTGGTGATGAGAAAGTCAAGTGACGAACCAAAGCACATCACAAGCAGCTTTTACATAATAACATATATAGAAGGTGCACAGTGTCATTCACACAAGCACTAAACACCATCATGGTGAGACACATTAAACTGAAATATGCAATAAACATTAATTTAACAACATTATATGTAACATGCAACCCTAATAAACATATCAGATATCAAAAAACTAAGAAGAAACAGTTAAATCAAAGTAAAATCAAAGTAAAATCATCAAATTCAAACAACATTTGAAATGCAACCCAGAGAATTCTGGGAACGTCAGTTTACAGTTTTTCCCTGTAAATTTTACAGGAACTTACCGTTAACCATTTAACAGGTTTGTAATGTAGCATTTTCACAGTTTTTTACCGTCACTGTAAAAAATGACTGTGAATTTAACGGTAAAACACTGTAAAAATGCTACAGTAAAAACCTGTTAAATGGTATACGGTAAATTCCCCTACTATATACGGTGAAAAACTGTATTGGACTATACATGTAATTTTATAGTATACTATAAAAAAATGACTGTGATTTTAAGGGTAAAAAAACGTGAAAATGCTACAGTCCAAACCTGTTAAATGGTTAATGGTAAGTTCCTGTAAAATTTACAGGAAAAAAACGTAAACTGAAGTTCCCAGAATTCTCTGTGTTGCATTTCAAATTTTGTTTGAATTTGATGTTTTTTCTTTGAAATAACTTTGTTTCTTCTTATTTTTTTCTTATCTGTGTATTAGGGTTGTATGTTACATATAATGTTGTTAAATTAATGTTTATTGCATATTTCAGTTTAATGAGTCTCACCATGATGGTGTTAAGTGCTTGTGTGAATGACACTGTGCACCTTCTATGTATCTTATTATTTAAAACCTGCTTGTGATGGGCTTTGTTTCATCACGTGACTTTCTTGTCACCACCTGCTTTTGGTGGTCACCAGTGTATTACAAAGGTACAAAACAGATTTCAGTACTTCATTAAGTTGGTATATTAATATTAAATATGTTAAATTGTGGTATTAAACTGTACATTTAAGGTAAAACCGTTAAACCTAAAATGGTGTTACCATATTTTTTTATGGTATAAAACCGTTAAATCTAAAACGGTGTTACCGTATTTTTTACAGTATAATTCTGGCAATCACAGCTGCCAGTTTTTTACTGTATATTTTACGGATTATTTTTTACAGTATATACACACACACACAAATATATATTTCTGACAAATTTTCATTCAAATTTTGATGCATATATGATTTTCAATCACATAAAAAAAAAAAAAAAAAAAAACAGCCTGTTGCTCTTAATTGACTGCCTTCTTTATGCAGCATTTGCCTTCTAAAATTAAACAACAAAAATAGCTAAAGATGCTATTTGAATCCCAAAATAAGCAGCAAGGCCATCTAGGGTTAATCCTGTCCTTCTAAATCACATTTTTTACAGCCCTACCCCGAGAGCAAGTTTTCTGTAGCGGCACCACAGGTCGGCTTGTTCTTTTACTAGCTCATATACAACATCAGATTCTATATAAAAACCTGGCCTCCTCCCAACATCAACACTGGAATCCTTCACAAGCTAAAGCAATACCTACTCGCCACTTACCCTGTTGCCTTGACAGCACCTGACCACGTTCCCTCATAGTGGCATGATTAGTAAGGTGAAACACTATCTATGTAAGACTATGTGACAACTCTGGCACTTTATCTAGGCCCGGGCTCAGTTGCCCTTAGCACCTAGGATGGGAAAGTATGGAAGTGTGGTAACGATGAGCTCTTAACAAGCTGTGCTGGAAATGGAGAAAGGCTCTTTAAAAATAGCGCCAGCTTCGTTACCCTCTATCTCACAGCCCTGCCATTGAGACTGAGCCATATGGATGGTGCCCTGTGGGGGAGTCGTAACAAGGGGATATGACGGTGACATTACCTGAGTTTTCATTCTCACAGCCTCGGAAGGATTGGAGGAAAGCCACTGAGACGTGTTGAACATTAATTCCTTCTTTTTGAATGTATGTTGTGCTCCTACATGTATGTAACTGAAAAATGTATTTGACAAATGAGTGTGTGTGTGTGTGTACTTTTGTGTGTGTGTGTGTGTTGTGTGTCTGTATCTATATATATATATATATATATATATATATATATATATATATATATATATATATATATATATATATATGTGTGTGTATGTGTGTGTGTGTGTGTGTGTGTGTGTGTGTGTGTGTGTGTGTGTGTGTGTGTGGGTGGGTGGGTGGCAGATCCCACAAGAGAACAAGATGGACCTTACGTATATCCGCATCTATCGTGTCTACGGGGTGTGTAGAGGCATTATGCTAAAATATGACTGGGGGGCTCATTAGGGGCTATGTTGTGAGGCCTGGTTGTCCTTGTTTGTGCGAGCCTGCTTCTGTCTTCTCACATGCACCTCTGCTTCATTAGAGGCGACAGCGTCAGGCAGGGAGACTACGGGCGGATTCCCCCCCCCCACACCTGAGATCATGTATAAATCAGTCCCCCAATGCAACATATGCACTCCCCTCTCCCTCTGTTTTATTTCCTCTCGCTCCTTCGTTTTCTGCTGAACCAGCAAAAGTTTTGCCCAGCCTGCCACAGCTGATACTGTTTGTATTTGTTTGTCCTATCATCGCCCCCACACCCACCACCTCTTTTTCATTCAAGTTATGACAGATTGGTTCATTCTAAATATTTTGGTCAAAAATGCAGATGAACAATGAATTCCACTGTGCCTAAATGAGTCGAGAAGAACATATGTAAGACAAGGATATTACACTTACCAATGGACTGTTCAAAGACCAATTCTTCTGTCTAGACCAAATGATTTGTATTTGATTATGGTGGATTACATAACTGGAATCTTTTCTCTTTGCCCGAAGGAACAGCACAATTAAAGACTTTTTCAAATATTTCCGAAAAAGTTCTGAATTCCATTGTTCAGATCTGTATTTTAGTAGTAATATAGACTTATTCTGATATTCAGTTTTATTGTAATTTTAGTTTGTCTTAGTAATTTTGTTATATCAGTTTAGTTATTATTACATTTTATTTCCCTATTAGTGACTGCTGTACTTAATCTTATTTCAGATTTCAGTCAACATTAATCTAATCTAATAAGTATTCTGATATTAAAAATGCACACTTTACTACTTTAAGTAAAGATATAATAAAATCATCTTTTTAGAATAGTCTTTGAACACAATTTCATTGGATTTCATGAAATTGCTCTCATTCCATTCTTTTTTGGTTTTACTGAGAAAACCAATAATGTTCCAATCTGGAACATCAACAATAACACAGTCAGCAAGTAATTATTCCCCACTCGCTCTGTGAATTTACTATATTCTTGTAAATCATTAGACATATTTTCAGTTTTCAGAATACTGAGTGAGCACTGTTGTGTTTTCATTATATAAACAAATATTGATGCATGCTTCACTGAGCTGTTTTGTTAATTAAATACACTTAAATCAAATGACAGCTGGAAACTTACAGCAAACAAGAGAATCATCGTTTTTCCCCACATTTTGTCCCCTTTAAAATAATGTGATACCAAATCAGTTGACAGCAAAGTAACATACAATTAGTTTATTGTTTAATTAATATGGTTTCAAAGTGATGTTTGAAAAATAACACACAGGGAGTGCTCAGAGGAGGCAGATGCACTACACACGTATAGAAGAAATGGGATGATGGGCAAACGAGGCCCTCAAGGCACATTCTCATTTTTACTTGTCATTCTGCTTCACAAGTCAAATCATCTGTAGCTCAGCCTTGGAAAACAGATAGCTGTTCTGGTTAATGTAACTCTGGTTGACCCACTGTATACTTGTATTACATAATGTTAATGGTTCTCTTTAACATGTATATTTAGATTAAAATTTTGGCTAAAATATAATATTAGTGTAAATGGACAAGAGCTTCCATGCGCACACATCATTCCAACTTTTATTGATATATTTTTTAATGATTTATTTGTGTATTTATTATTTTAGCTAGGGGACCCCTGAGTGTTGTGACAGCACTGCAGGGTGTTCCCCAGAAGATGTAGACATGTAGAATATTGAAAATATTCAATGAATATTAACTATAATTATCTGAATATTAACAATTTTTTTCATTTAATAACTATTTAATCTATATATTTTATAAGATATTTAATAATAAACCATCAATATTAAGTAAAGTTAGTATTTAATAACTATATATATATATATATATATATATATATATCTACTATATATATATATATATATATATATTAAATAAAGATTCAATTATATTAGTTTTAATAAACATTATTGTGATAATCTAGTGTTTTATTTTGAGGGTCCCTGGGTTGCTAAAAATAGTAATACTAATAAAAAATAAAATAAAATATGGGGGTCCTTGGCTCTGTAAAGTATATTGATTTGAATTTTAACTAAATATATTAATTAATAAATAATATACGATTATTAGATTATTATTTATTAATATTAACTAAATGTGTTAATAAGAATTAAATAAATATTGTTTATTGAATAACATTATATCCTTAGTTAACATCAGAGTTGGCAAAAGTACACACACACTTCACTCAAGTATAAGTAGAGATACTTATGTTTAAAAATACTCTGGTAAAAGTTGAAGTACTGACTACACTTTTCTTACTTTACTTCTTTACTTAAGTAAAAAGTAGCCATTACTATTACCTGTTTTAGTGTCACATGTGTAACTGGATCTCATATCATACAAACACCTTAATACAAAATAACTTATATTTCAAATTGTGTTAACTAAGGTATTATCCAGGCTAAACAATTGCCACAGGGCTGGACTGGGACAAAATCTCACTCATCCAGGCCATCCCATACACCCACAACAAATTCTGAAACCATTGACACCACTATTTTTTGTGTGGGACATCACATAAAAAAAAAAAAAAAAAAAAAAAAAAAAAAAAAGGTTAACATAATTAGGCTGGGCCCATGCAAAATTGTATGATTGGGCTGTGCAAAATAACTATATTTTACCTAAATGTCAAAATTAGTACATATATTATTGAAAAATGTTAATATTTTTATTGTTATTGCTTTATATTGAGTCTTATTTTTGATATCTATGATTTTATTATAGTTAAAGTATAGTAACAATAATTTGTTAGTGTATTGATTACCATTTGTATAACAACATTTTTGCTACAAGTTCCATGGTTAAACTATGGTTAGTGTAGCAAAACCAAATTACAGTAGCCTGTTTACAGAGAAAACTAACACACACTTAAAGTTCTGAACAGATCAGTAGTTGTGCCTCTCTCCTCCTCCATTCTCGAGTCTCTCGCACTGGTGACTCTGATCAAAACCTTCAGGCGAAGGCACCGAGTACGCGAGCGGAATCAGCACAATGCCAGTCAAGACTAACCGATTCATGATTTAGATTTATTATCTATTGGTGAAAATACAGATTAAAACTAATGTAACGAGCCTGGTTTGAAAATGTTAGAAATGGAAAGTACAGATATTTGTGTAGAAATGTAAGGAGTGAAAGTAAAAAATAAAATAGTGAAGTACTGATACCAGAAAAATCTACTTAAGTACAGTAACAAAGTATTTGTACTTTGTTACTTCCCATCTCTGGTTAACATTTATATATAGTTAATATATTTTATTACAATGTAATTTTACATATGCATTATGATGTTATTTTTATATTGTTTATGATAATGTTGTACAGTTATTTTTTTTTCTTCTGTTTTTAATCAAATATATTATAATTATTATACATTTATTTTAAAATATATAAAACATTTTTAGAGGGCTGATGGGGTGGCTAATAATCTAGAATGGGGATCCTTGCTCTGAAAATCCCTGCATTAACTCATGCTAATACAGTTGGACTGAATATCTGTCTTGCTCTGTAAAGTATTATGTTTTTTTTTTTTTTTTTTTTTTTTTTTTTGTATCCTTCTCAATTGCTCAGCACTTTGATAGATTGGTTTGGTGGCCTTGTGTCAAATAGCAAAAGCCATAGCCTCTGAGGACCTTGCTAGTAGCCTATGTCCTGTTTCACTGGGCCTATTCACAACCCATGTCCCTGTATCCATCAAAAACAGCTGAGCCCTGACACACAGACACACACAGTCTCTGTCTGACACCTGTGCTCCTTCGTGGGACATGTATCACACTAATTTAATGGCCTGCTGCAGATTTAAAGCAAAACAATCGGCTTTCTTTCGGGCCATTGTGCAAAAACATTAGAAAGCAATTTGCCAGCAGGGCTATCGAGCGAACATGCCATTGTTGCGACCTAACATCAGTCCTCCCGTGGATTGTTAGAACTGTTCAGAGGTTAGGAAGGGAGCGGAGGATGGGGGAGTGACTCTCAGGGCATGGTCAGAAGCCCTCTGTAAAAGGACATTGGTACAATAGATAACTCAGGAAGAGATGAGTCACATTATCCAGTCACTGCCATTATTGTTACAGAAGATTGGCAGCTTTAACTAATATATTATATATTATATATATATTATATGTAAAAGTTTACATTTTATGCTACTAAACACAGTGTGGATGGCAATAATTAAGATTAATGTGCAAAAAAAAAAAAAAAAAAAAAAAAAAAAATAATAATAATAATAATAATTGGTTAGTTTTCATTAGAATATATCACATTTGGTTTGGCCAGTTGCATACAGCCTAACTGCAAAAGTTTAAATATTTAATCGCTTCTGAAGCTCAAATTGGATCCAAAAATTCTGCATATGCATATGGTCGGAACTCCACCCCTCCACTGGAAATAAATAAAACTTATGGTCTGACATTTGTCTGAGAGTTTGGAAGGCGACGGATCCCTTCATTCCTCACTGTCTCATTCCTATCTCATCCAGCTCCTTTCATATTTCTGCATCCTATGACTCTACAAACAAGTCTGCATTTTATTATGCCTCCATATAAATCACCACCAAGCAGCCGATATTACATGAAACAAAACAGAGGACGTGGCTGCTGATGCTTTACTCGGCCTGAGGAACATCCATCAGTCTATTGGTAGGGCTGTGTCTACAGCAGTTCTTAATGATGTATCAGAAATTAGTAAATCATAAAACAAGAACCCCCGTTGGCACCTCTATTTGCATAGGAAGATAAACATAAAGTCTGATTGATAAAGGAGAGCAGCAGAGAGACAGATATTTGTTTCTATTGGTTCAGGCACCATTTGTTTTCCACCTCTGTACGGTTGAGGCGTTGGCTGCAAAATGCAGGTAAATCACTACACGGCACCCCTCAATCATTCATTTATCAAACAGGGAACAGCTGATGAATAGTGGGCAAGAAAATAATTGCACTGTGTGTAAAATAGTGCCAGTGTGCAGCTGGAATACATCAGAGTGCATTCCTACAGTACCTGTTCTGTGGTATCACTTCAAGCATTTTGTGATCCAGTTTATGGGTACACAGTTTTATATGTAGAATTGTGGTATAAAAGTTTGGACTTTTTTTGGAGTAAGATTTTATTATTATTATTACAACTACTACTACTACTACTACTACTACTACTACTACTACTACTACTAATAAATTTATTTAAATGTATATTTTATTTATATTGTATTTATAATAAAGATATTATTATTATTATTATTATTATTATTATTATTATTTTCACCAATGACACATTAATCAAATCTGACAGTAAAGGCATTTGTATAATATTACAAAATATTTTTGCTTCAAATGAATGCTGTTCTATTTATCCAAGAATACTGCAGAAAAATAAATAAATAAATAAATAAAACTCAATTAGAATGATTTCTGAAGGTTTGTGTTGCTGAAGGCTGGTGTAATGGCTGCTGAGCTTTGCCTACAGAGAAATACATTACATCTTAAATTGCACACACAATGAAATATTAGAATTAAAAATAATAATATATATTTATTTGATTGTTTAGAAAATTAAATACATTTGCTTACAAAATTGTTTTCATTACTTTTATTCATAATCCAGAACATGAATCATATACAATGAGCATAACTATTTTTAGCAGTGTGTCAGTTTGTGGCATTATAAAGTATAATGTTCTATTAGTATGCAGAATAGGTGTTTATACGGCTTGACTTGGAGATCTTTAGAAAATAAGACGGAAGGTAGCACATAGTCAGCACAGTTATTACTTCAGTGTAATGACATTTGGCATGGTAACAAAATAACCTTAACTCTAATTAAATTTGCTAATGTGCAGCGCAATTCATTCTCCTTAATCAAGCTCTGCTGTTATCAGGACTGTAACCGATAGTACAGAATCTCTAAATTAAGGTTAATTTTGCATCCATTGCCTTGAACAGCCACATTATTGATAGCTATGTGTCACGCTACGCTTCCAGAAGGAACATGGAGTTGGGAATAATCGAGAGAGTCTTTATTAATCCAACATATGGGTAAATCCAACATGGACCACAGGAGAAAGACACACATATGTAACTGGTAGACCCGACAAACACAGACTGAACAGACATGGGTTTTAAAGACAGTCTAACAAGGGACTAAGGACACACACCTTGGAACTAATCAATTAAGGAGGGACAGAAATTGGGTCACACACATGGGGAATGGAACACATGCAGGGAAAACACAACATAATGAATCCAGGGGTGTAACACTATGGGTATCAATTTGGCATGAGTATTAGTGTTCGTTTAAGACGAGTTGTCCTGTGATAGGCTAATCTATTAGTGTAGCAGGCAGTGTAAACACAAAATTGCCTGCCACCTTACTTCACCCCCAACAGATCCATACTGGGAGGCAGGACACTGAGGCCTGATTATGTCTAATTCTTTGTTCCATTTTCTGTGTCAAACTTAATCACATTAAATTTGTGTTACTGTCTTTCAGCCTGATAGCAAGCTATTGGCGGATGAAACAAGGGTAAAGCTTGCAGCTCAGGCTACAGAACTGGCCAAGAGAAGAAAAATAAATAAATAAATACAAAGATCAAACAGAGGATTTTATGTCAAGTCATTATTTAATTATCACTTGTTTTTCCTCCATCATTTTCTTAGGCTGACCTACACCTGCACACACAGGCTTAATGAGTGCAGGCATGTCAGAAAGAGAGAGAGAGATGTCACTCTTCATTTCATAACAGTGGCTGCATTACAGAGGAATGGAGCCCTATGCAGGGTAATTACCACACTGTTTTCCATGGCTGGTGGTAATGTTGCCTGAGGGGAGCCCCAGGTGCACCTACCTCAGAGTCAGCCCAATTACTCGCCTATTTCCCCTAGCTCAACATTTTTACTCAGGCAGAGGTAGGGCAACTCTTGTTTTCATCATCTCTTTTTGTCCATTAGTCTGATCTCACTGTTTTAGATTTTAACATCTGAATTCACGTTTTCTTGTTTGTACTTGTGTTTTATTTCAAATCCATAAATATTATCAGATCCTTTCTTCTTCTGAATACATTTATGAATGTGTATAGTATAATGCAATCCGGACATACTGCATTCATCATGTTGTCATTGTCATGTGACCTATAAGCATAAGTTGCATTGCTTCACTGCCATTCACAAATCCTCTTCAGTGTAGGTTTAAAAGTATAGTTTTTAGCTCACTGGTTTAGATTCTAAAAATCTGAATTAATTTGTTTTATTTGAATTTTATTTAAAACCATTAATATTAACAGATCCTTTGAATAACAGTTGGGCTTGAGTTTAGTCAGTGCAAATAAGAAACACCTGGTACGATTTCCAGAACTTTGTGCAATTTTTCCTTTAAAGCGGCATTATTGTGGTTTCATTGTCACTGAATGTACAAGAAAAGGTTGTTCATGGTTGAGGGAAAGACTGAATGCCTGTACACACCAATGCTAGTGTTTTCAGTAAATTTGCAAATTTGGTCTGATTTTCAACAACAACAACACACACACACACACACACACACACACACACAAAAAAAACATCTGTCAAACTGATGACATGTGACTATTCCTGGCAGTCTGAACAGATGCATTATAACAGCTGAGCTGTGAATGAATGTAGCATGTTTTCTCTACACTGTTTTGGCAGTTGAATCTACTTTCATGAACTCAATCAGAAGTAGACATGTTAGTCCTGTTTTTTGAGAGTGTGTCTAATACTATTCTTCACAACCCGTTGCCCACATTTGTGATGTCATTTCCTATTTAAACTTTGATGCACTTCAAAAGAATCTGGTACTTTTTTATGAAATATTCAGCTTCATGTGTCCTGTTGGTGCCTCTCATTACTGGGGGTGGACAAAGGGCAAAATATTTGGACTTGGGCCAAAATACTGTAGGTTCAAGTCCTGCAAGGTGTGATGCTTGAACTGTCTCCTTTGTGCCTACAAGGAAGGCATTTGACCCTTGTTCCTCAAACAGTGCTAAATCATGTGATATAGTCACAGTATATAGTACATTCTACTCAGAATCTGGCCTACTTCCTGCAAGTAAAACCAATTCTACTTATCCTGAGGGTATTTTTATGCAATTGAGGCAATGGCAACAGAAGTTATGCAACAACCAAAAGCCAGCAAATGTCAAATGAAAGGTAGTTGTTTAGCATAGTACTGCTGGTAAGAAAAAAAATTGGAGTAAATGTTTATTATTGAATTTCTTGAAAGTGTGGTAATGGTGGATTTGTAAGTTGCCAATTGGCAGAAGTAAAGGGGTGTAAATTGGTGGAGCTATACATACATATTAAATATGTAAATTATGTAGTGTGTTCTCAAATCATAGGCAGCATTTCCGAACTGTGAATTATTATAATTTTTTTTTTATTATTATTATTATTTTTTTTTTATTATTGAATGAATGAATGAATGAATTAATACTTTCATAATTTCCTTTCTCTTCCTACTAACATACTCCCATTTTAAGTGGTCTTTCTAAAAATGATATAAGCTCTTTCTGGCAAAATTAGCAGTATCAGCTTTATCTGCTGTGTCTATGCTGTTCTCCTTAAAAGCAATATTTTTAAACATATTACACTTAGCCTTTCTACTAAATAATTTAGTCCTACAAACCACATTAATGGTGGTATACAGTTCACCCGGGACTGAAGGTACATATTTATCTACAAAGCAGAGAGAACTGAGATGGAACTGAAATGAAGATGGACATACTGAGGGGGTGAGAGAGGGCATGAGATGAGGAAGTGAGTTCCTTTCTGTACTTTGGAAATCATCCATTCTTTCCTCAAGGGCCTTGAGAAACGTCTTGGTTACATGTGTAACCCTCGTTCCCTGAAGGAGGGAACGGAGACGTCACGTCGGTGACCAACGAATTGGAATCTCACTTAGAGAGACCAATCTAATTCGAGTGTAAACTAAATGAGTCAATGCACATTGGCATGTGATTATTGCATCCAGCTGCCACTAATCACAGCGTGAGCATAAAAAGGCAGCAGGTGCAACGCATACCACGTTTTCGCTGAAGAGCCGAGCCGGTGGGCTGCTCAACGTCACGTCGCTGACCGACGAATTGGGATCATCTACCAAAGTGCCATGGATCTGCCCCTTCCAGCCTTTTTGGTATATGTCGGGGCTCGCAACAAGAAGACCATACACTGTTGTTGTAGCACTACCCACTCAGTGAGACTGGATAACACTGGGAAAACGAACCCGTTTCACTTGGAACAGGGATGTTGCGGAAGCCCCATCCTTCCCGAAGGAGGTTTCGGAAGCAATTACACTTATGAACATCCATTTAGGTGCATATGGAAGGTTTGAGGTGATTGTAACCCTCTTTGAAATGGCAGAAGTCTGCTGGGGAAACTCTGCTCTGAGGCTATACCGTGGATTTTACACATATGGGATCCACTTAGGTCTCACATAGGGAACTCAGCCTTCTACCGGTACTCAAGGATTCATTGAATGAAGGCCTGGTGCTAGACGTTCTGCCATGTCAGGCTGCCGAGGGGAAGGAGGAGCTCAACAAGATCTACAGTATGTACACTCTGGAGGAGTTATAGCAAGCCGACACTAACCGGGGTCTCTCAGTGCCTCTACCCGTTTGAGGTTTGAACACAGGAAGATACCAGCTCCAGACAAAGGCTATAAAATCTAGCGAACGTGAAGGGAGTAGTGGGAACCTTAGGCTCATAGCCAGGCTGGGGCCGGGGCCTCAGGATTACCTGGGAGTCAGCCGGCCCAAACTCTAGGCACGAATCATCTGCCGAAAATGCGTGCAGGTCCCCTACCCTCTTGATGGAAGCCAGTGCAAGCAGGAGCAGAGTTTTCAATGAAAGAATCTTTAGCTCGACTGAGTGCAAAGGATCAAATGGGCCCTGCTGTAGTGTTTTAAGCACTAGAGATAGGTCCCAAGAGGGTATGGAGGGGGGCTGGGGAGACTTTAACCTATCGCCCCCCTAAGGAACCTGATGACCAGGTCATGCTTACCAGTTAGCACCAATCACAGCGACATAGACTTTAAGTGTGGAGGGAGACTACTCCTTGTCCTCCCTGACCTTCCAGAGTGTCTGTGCGAGAAGGCTCACTAGGGGAAATGCATAATTGCACAAGCCCTGTGCTCAGCTGTGTGCCAGTGCATCTGTGCCGAGTGTTCCCGAGTGAACAACCGGCAGTGAGCGGTTTCTGGAGAAGCAAACAGGTCTACCTGAGCGGCTTTGAAACGTCTCCAAATCAGCTGGACCATCTGGGGATGGAGTCGCCACTCTCCTGGGAGTGTAGCTTGAGAAAGCTCGTCCACCGTATGGTTGAGCAGGCCCAGAATGTGAATGGCACAAAGTGACCTCAGAAACTTCCTACTCCAAAGGAGGAGGTGGTGGGTGAGTTGCGTCATGTGACGGGAGCACAGACCACCTTGTCGGTTGATGTACGCAGCGGTCGCTGATTTGTCTGTGTGTTGAGATGTCTCAAGGCAAGGTGCACTGCTAACAACACTAGGCTATTGATATGCCAGATGCAGGTGTTCGTATTCTCAACTATCTTGACGACTGGATCATACTAGCACAGTCTCGGGATCAGTTGTGCGTGCACAGGGACCTGGTGCTGTTTTTTTTTGGATGAAAATCATTCCAATTTGAGTGATTTATGACCTTTTTTCACCCTGTTTCTCATCCTCTGACTGAAACAGTTGGTTTTGGGGTGTTTTCCCTTTAAGACAGGGGTCGGCAACCTTTCCGGCCTGATGTAACATTTAAAATTTTTCTGGTTAACCACTGTGCCACGCACACACCACTCGCACACAGAGACCTGAGATCACACTGTGCAAAAATTAACATTCAGAAGCTCATAAACTTGTTGTCAGCTCTGCCACGTGACTTTTATTCATCGAATCGTTAAAAGTTGACTAATATTAAATGGTTTGCAGCTTCATCTTGCCTCACTCTGTTTAAGATTAAAACTGACACTTGGCGCTTTTCTTCTGTGATCAGTAAACCCCGCCTACGTTGATTTGATTGGCCATCTCAGTCATTTTGACATTGACGAGCGCTGATTAGACTACTGAGGCTTTGATCTGAAGTGCCTAGTAGTATGTGCAGCAGTCGCGCGCGCATCCGTAGACATGCACAAGTTAATTCCCACACTTTAATAGTATTTATAGCTCCTAACAGGTTGTGTGACTATGAGAAATTATTACCTCAAAATGCACTTCAGTATGCAGTTTTCCCTATTGCTCGCGTACCAGCATTTATCCCTCTGTGTGCCACTGTTGGCATGGTGCCATAGGTTGCCGGCCCCTGCTTTAAGAGGTCAGTGTAACCATCCGCTTTTATGACTGGCTACCATCCATTACCGTTTTAAAATAGTTTTTATATTAAATACGTTACTTACAATTTGTGGTATTGTTGTTGGGTCCAGAACAGTTGGCACGTCCTGATCTTGGCTATGGCTTCTCATATCATGACCCCTTTAAATATACGATCAACCGACTGAGATCAAGCTATATCTGGCAAAAATATCTGTGCCACTTAGTTATTAAAAACTTGGTCCTGTGTGTGGTACGATAGAAGGCAGCCATATGATTTATGTTCAAACATTAGTCCATTTATCCCAAGCAAATGCAACCAAATCTTAAAAATTGTAATGTACAAGTTTTTTTTTTTTTCTCTGGTGAGTTGTATTTGTTGTCATTGTACGCTCTTGATCAGGTCCCAAAAAATGGCGGCAACTACCCAAAATGCAATGTGCAATGACGTAGATACCCAAGCTTTATATGATATATTTTCTGTGATCAGATCACAAAATAAAGTTATTTCAAACATTCAACTGATGCTGTGGAGTAAAAACGTGTTATGATGTTCTCTACTGTTGAACAACAGGTTTAGAAATGCTTCTCATTTCAAGTCATTACAGCAGATGTTTGGCGTGTTGCTTTTTTAACATGCATGTTATAAGCAGTGAGACGCTTCCTAATCTCAGCATGCAGACTCACAAACAGAGAGAAATAAAACCCACAGAAATATTTAAGTGCAAAAAAAAAAAACACACACAAAAAAAAACAAGTACAAGTGCGTATTGACCCATGGATATAAATATTGAGAACTGTGGCATCCCTAATAATAATAATAATAATAATAATAATAATAATAAGTAGGGCTATAACCAAGAGTACCACGATACGTATTGTGGGTGATGTATCGTGTTTTTTCAGTTCTGTTTGAATATCGTTACACCCCTAATAATAAGAAGAAGAACAAGAAATGTTATTTGTTCACGTAGTCATTGTTATTATTATTACTATTGTTTCTTTCTTTGTTTCTTTCTGTCTTTCTTTCTTTCTGTAACTAGTCTTAGTGGTTTTGACATGACCAGAATCACTGGTGTGAAAGTACAACCGATATACTCAACAGTTAGCTTCAGTAGTGTCGAGCTTGGAATACATCCATTTGGTTCAGGAAAGTAATCCTATCAGAGGCCTATGGGGAGAAGGAGGGGAAGAGGCAGTGGGAGGAGGAGAAGGAAAATAAGAAGAAATTACATGCAGCTCTGGGGGGAAGAAGGAGAAGTGAGAGATGTATGGAAGAGAGAGAAGTAAGGGCTTTACCCTTTGTGTATGTAAGAGTGTGTTGTGTGTGTGTGTGTGTCCAGGCGATAGAGTGTGTAAAGTGAACAACTGCAGACAGGAAAAGCTCTTTCTCTCACACAGGGACTGGCACAGGGTGCACATTGTCCCTGTTAACAACCTCTTTTTAAGGTCCTGGACTGCCTATATGATGATTATTTTGAATCATTTATCATATCCCATAGTCATAAGAATACTTTTTTTTTCTTCTTAATTTTCTAAAGTTCAGTGCAAACACTTACAGTTTCATGAAGCTTTTGCTGGTAATAGCTCCACTGAGCTTTTTGGTTTGTGAAATTAAAAGATTTTCTAGTAGTTATATATCACTGTGCATCTGACAGTGCCTTTGGGAACACTTGCATATCACAGGCATTTTATTATGTCACCTAATTAACATATTTTAAGTTATACTGGTGTTTGGGGCCTGCATTCATTTCATTATTGCTTTACTGTTGAAATATGTGAACATATGCTGTAGAAATGAATGCAGTAAACTCCAAACCCATACATTATGCATACCAGAAATAATGGAAAAAGTGTACATTTTACATAAATTAATTTAAAGCCTGAGGTGTAAAAATACCTATGTTTCAGGAGGCATAAATTCAGAAGTAATACCAATTTAATATAAGCCTGTGCAATATTTTTTTTTTTTTTTTTTTTTTTTGAGTATGATGAAATCTCAGCATTGTATTCTCTCTTCACTGGACTTGTTGAATGGCCTCGACATGCTTGTTTAACAGAATCTGGCCAGTGGAGCCTGGGGTGGGAAGGCCTTGTCTGGCTAATGTAAATTGGCCCTTGATTTATGTGTGCAAGATGGAGTGTAGAGTGTTATGTTTCCCCCTCTATTAGATACAGAATGAGTCACAGTCTCTTTTGCTTTCACACTCTCTCACTCCCATTCTCATTTGTAGAAGGCACAGGTTTTCTGTCCATGTTGCAATGGCTTTGCCTCACAGTCAGATTTTCTGGAAGTGTTAATGAAATCACTCAAAGGTGGGGGGTTTGGTTACTGGGATTACCAGAGTACAAATTTAAAATGATACAGAGATTTGCCAGAAGCACTTTTTTATTCTTTCTTTTTTCTTTTTTTTCTCATTTGTAACAGAATCTGGTATGAAAATATTTATTAGCTAGTAATCTCTTTTTGATGTGACTTTCACAAATGTTCTGTAATAGGTCTGTTTGCCTTTAAACACACACACACACACACACACACACACACACACACACACACACACACACACACATACACACACACACACACACACACACCAGATATCAAATTTATTTATTTATTTACATACTTTTTGATTAAGTGCTTATTAATATTTAGTTATCTACTTATTTGATTTGACCTTTTGTTAATCTTGTTTGAAAATAATGGCAATAATCATACATTCATTCATTCAGTTAATTAATAGTGTTTTTTTTTTTTTTTTGCTCATTTATTTAAATATTGACTTATTTCCTCATGTTTGAAATGAATGGTCAGATGTGTGTGTGTGTGTGTGTGTGTGTGTGTGTGTGTGTGTGTGTGCATTTTAATTGATTCATTTACTTATTTCCTCATGTCTGTTTCATCGTGTTTGAAATCAGCGTTCATGTTTATTCATTTATTAATTCACACTTATTTTAATTATTTACTCTTGTTTGAAATTAAGTCACTTTTTATTCATTTATTAATTTACTTATTTCCTCTTGTTTTTATTTCCGCATGTTTGAAGTTAATGGTCAAGTTCTGCTTTGAAGGAATTCATCCAAGACCAACATAATCACTTAGGTAAGGTTTGGAGTCTAGCCACAGACAAACAAGGTTATTTACCATGCCAATCAGAGATAACGATGGCATCCATGCAAAACAAACAGTAAACACAATGAAATCTGAGAGATAAATGCAAAAACTAATATCCTGAGATTTAGGCCAAAAGCTTAAACAACACACAACTGGTCAAGTTTTAGATCTCGTTAGTCTTTTATTCGCTGAGTGCTGTGTATGTGCTCAAACAAGCTCAGTCTCTTTGATCTTTTCACTAGATAGGACAAAAATATATATGCTAATTTATTCTAGAGAAAGGTTGTAACACTATTTACACTTAAATGTACATTCTCCAGGGGAATACAGGCCTAACCGCTGAACTTTGCATCTATGAAATCATATTAGAATCTGCACAGCACTAAAATAAACATAAAGCTGCCTAAAATAGTGTACATGTCGATAATGGAATCTGGTGAACAAAGAAATCTGTATTGCCAAGGGAAAGGCCTTATCTAGTGATGGCCAGACTATGCCACACTGCGATGGAACAAGAAATACATAAAGAACAAAAGAAAGCAAGAGAGAATAAGGGAGTGGAGGACTGTGATTGTGGAGAATCTATATCTGTAGGATCTGCAGGTCATTTAAGAGAGGTAGCTTGTTTCATTAGTCTGTTTTGTAATGATACTTTCTGATTCCCATCTTGTCCCACATTGATTTATGACTAGGGCGGTAGGGAGTTTGCAGAAATACTTACGCCAAGTGCTCAAATAAGATAAGGGGCACTGCTTTACTCATTGTTTGTTAAACCATGTACATCAAACACAATGTCCGAAGGCTATTTTTTTTTCTTTCTTTCTCACTTTTCCACTTTTGCTTTGTCTTTATCCATCAAGCTTTTAGAATTCATTGAAAACCATTTGTCCACAAGACGATCATCAGGTTCAATTTGCCTGTTCTGCATGCTGTCTCATAGAGAGAGAGTTTACTCTGCATGTCAAGAACATTATGATAAAACATGAGTGCACTGGTAATTTGCTTCTGTGTGAATGGCACAGAGATAGTTTGCTGTCTCATCCTGATTATGCCATTGCAAAAAATTGCATACATCCAAAGAGATATGAGAAAGATCAAGATATATGTTGGCATACGTACCTGTAGAGCACTTAGATACATTTCGCTACCACTGCAACTGCTGCCACCATGGTGATGAGTAATAAAGCATTCATATTAATTATGAATATGCAAATTAGAAAAGTTCAGTCTGAACATACTGTATGTCACCACAGATCTCTCACAACTGTTGTTCACCTTTGCTCACTTTTAGCAAATTCTCGGCTGCCTTTAAAAATATCTGTCAGCATATATTATCACAATAAATGCAGACCGAATTTTGTGTAATGCTGTACAAGGGGCACAAACACAGACCTTCCTGATGGTTGATATATGAGACCACCGATGTGTTGTCGGAGCGCACCAACACATGGCGATCTCTTAGGTCTGGGAGAAAGTGTTTCAATGCTCGAAATACAGCCAGCTTCTCCAGGTAGTTGATGTGCCACATGAGATGGTGGCCGCTCCACAGACCGCAGGCAGTGTGGCCACTCATGACCGCACCCCAACCGGTGAGGGATGCATCTGTCGTTAACGTTACACAACGACAAGGAACTCCCAACACTGGCCCCTGCGACAAGAACCAAGGTTTCCTCCACATGTCTAAGGCCTGAAAGCATCACCGCGTGACCTTGATCATGCAAACCGGATTTCCTCTCGGGAAAAACCCTTTAGTCTTGAGCCACCACTGTAGGGGTCTCATTTACAGAAGGCCAAATGGTATCACATAGGAGGCAGCTGACATCAGACCCAGCAATTTTTGAAACTGCTTGACAGTGAGTGACTGACCCTCTTTGACTCTCGCGACTGCAGTGAGGATCGACTTGATCTGAGCAGGAGACAGCAGTGCCTGTGTCGCGGTCGAATCCCACACCATGCCCAGATAAGTGGTCATCTTTAATGGAGAAAGCACACTTTTCTTTGCATTTAGTCTTAACGCCAACTCTTTCATAAGGGCAAGAACGACATCTCAATTTTGAACCACCACCTGCTCGATTGAGCTAGAATCATCCAATTGTCAATATTATTTAGTATGCGAGCCAGAGCAGCATCCACACTTTGTGAAAGTTCGGGGTGAGAGTGCAAGGCCAAACGGAAGAACTCGATATTGGTAAGCTTTGCCACTGAAAGCAAACCTCAGGAACTATCTGTGTTAAGGAAATACATGGAAATATACATCATTTAGATCTATCGTGACAAACCAGACCTCGGACCTGATCTGAGACATGACCTGTTTGATAGTGAGCATCTTGAACTTCAGTTGCATGACTGAGTGATTCAACTGACGCAGATCTAAAATCAGACGCAAGCCCCCATCCTTCTTCAGAACTATGAAGTAGCGGTTGTAGAACCCGGATTCTCTTTTGAGAGGGGGGACCACCTCAGAGACCTCCTTCCTCAGCAGTGTAATTACATTTTTTTGTTCTAACACCTGAGCCTGCTCGGGACCCACCACAGTGGAAACAATCCTGTTGAAACGAGGTGAAGGAGAACCAAACTGAATACTGTAACCTCTTTCTACAGTCTGCAGAACCCATCTTGAAATATTTGACAGAAGCTTCCACACTGCCAGAAAATCTACTAAGGGAATCAGTCTCTCGAGACTGACCTCCGGTGTAATAGGAGACCTCCTCAGAGGTAGCGAACTTTCCACTGAGAGGTCCTCCCATCCAGCAGCCCCATGAGTCAGAGAGTGGCGAGGCAAGAACCGCTGAAACGTCGCTGCTTGTTTACGAGCCTCCTGAAACCTGTCGACGATGGAATTGACGTGTGTCTGAACAGGCCAGAAGACGCAAGCGGGGCATCGAGAAGGAAGACCCTGTCCTTCTCTTTAATTTCAGACAGGGTTAACCAAAGATGCCTCTCCGCGGCCACTAGGGCTGCCATAGACTGCCCGATTGCTTTGGCGGTCTCCTTGGTTGTGCAGAGAGACAAATCAGTGGTTCTGCAAAGTTCTTGAATATCTTCTGATTTTACTTCCTCGCCCTTATCCAGCTCTTACAGCAGGTCAGCCTGGTAAGCTAGAAAAACTGCCATTGTATGAAGGCAAGCACCAGCCTAACCTGCTGCCATGTACCTTTTGACCTTCAGCGCTGATGTAGTGCGAAGCAGCTTGGTGGGCAGTGCCGTGGCTTTAAGAGACAATGCCACACCAGGAGACAGACAACCTGTGAGTGTCTGTTCAACCCAGGGCATCACTCTATAACCACGTTCATTTAGTCCCATGACATTACTGTAATTAATAAGAGACGGTCTAAAGAGGCGGGCCGAATATGATCTTGACCACTGAGGTCTTGGAGATTGGGAAAAGATGGCAAGCCCCGGCATGGAGGTGGCGGCTTAGACCTCAAAAAATGTTCATCTAACTTGTTTGAGGGTTCAGCCGCCTTCTCGGGTGGGCCATTCAAGATTTAACTTGTCCACCGTGTGAGTTATTTCCTCCACAAGCTCCTCGTATTGTGCAGACTGGGGTGGTTTGTCGGCGCTCTCACCATCACCCTCCTCGGAGGATGACAGTTTAAGGGCAGAGACCTCTTCCCATGAGGAAGAAACCGCTCCCTCAGAGCTTGCTTCCGAAACCTGGGAGGTAGCGTTGTATCCGGTGGCCAAGGAAGGAAAAAGGGACTCGGCCATCTCCATCCCCTCCACCAGATCCACTTACGAACCCCACGACTGCAATCGCCATTACCAGAGCCGCGGGGAATGCTGGCAAGGGCTCCCTCCTCGAAGAGAGTCCTCCCGGAGGAAAGGGTCCGCAGCAAGAGGCTATTGCAGTATGGACAGATAGCCCCCTCGAGAGCTGACTCGGCATGCTTCTCTCCCAGACAAACAACACAAAGTATGTGTGTATCCCCGCAAATAATATAGAGAGTTCCTGGTCACAGGTCACCCTGTCCGTGACGTCACACCCATCCATTGGTCTGATTACACACAAGATTTAGAGCATAGTCACACTGAAAGGCATTCCCAAAGTGTTTGATGGAGCTTGAGTTACTGAAGGGGAACCTAACTCTCAGCGTTGCGTGAGCAGGTTGTACAAAGATGTTTGAATGAGATTATATGAATTCATATAGATCTGTGTCAATTTGGCTTGTAAACTAGTTATGAGTTGTCATGAGACTGTGTTGGTATAGTAAAGTGCATTCCCTCTTTCAAGGCAAGTAATCTGTATTCCATTCAAAATTATTCTGTGCTTCATGATAGATGGATTTCAGCACCATGGACAGGGAAAATGCATAAGCACATTGCTTGCAGGCAGATCAGAAACAGCATTCAGCAACACCACTGCTTCAAACTCCAGTTTGGTGAGTAGCTCAGGAAAGAAATAACTTGTATTTTATTCTATCCTACCCTCTATTGACATTGAATAAGGCTGAACATGGCCTCACTAGCAACCTGGGACTGCCTAGTCTGTCCTTCTAGGTCTACCAGAAATTCCCGGCCAATAATTTGCTCACCCCAGCCTACAACAGAAACACAAGAGCACAGCCTTCATTTAATTTAATTCCACTACGTCACATAAACTGAATATTAGTTCCCTATGGATTATGCAGGCTTTTTCACACTGCACTTTACTGAACCTTTCCGTTAGCCCCTTTCCATTGACAGGCTGCTGGTGGCCAATCTGGAACAGATACATTGATTTCCACCACAGAAAAAATGAGTCTGGGCCAGAAAAAAAAAATAAAAAAAAAATAAAAACAAAATCATATTTTTCTAAATGTCTCCCAAAATCTGCTGGTCTTAAACTAGGATGTGCTGATGTCAAAGGCTAGGGGTGGTATAATGCCCATACCAAATATTTTCAAAACAAAACTGGATCTTTCCTATTATCTCCAATCAACAAATTTACACTGGAAACACTCTATGTGGAGATGTCATTGCATAGCAGCTTTATTTTCCCTATTTTGTTCACAAGGTCCACTTTACCAGGTCAAGAAAATACGATCATATTACCCCAATTTTACAGTCTCTGCACTGGCTACCTATTAATTTCCGTATCAGTTACAAAATATTATTACTTACCCACAAGGCCCTTTATGGTTTATCTCCTGCGTACCTAACTAGTCTTCTACCATGCTACAATTCATTACGCTCCCTAAGGTCACAAAACTCTGAACTTTTGGTAGTACTTAGGATAACAAAGTCCACTAAAAGAGGTAGAGCTTTTTCGCATTTGGCTCCCAAACTCTGGAATAGCCTTCCTGATAACGTTCAGAGTTCAGACACACTCTCTCTGTTTAAATCTAGATTAAAGACTCTTTAATCTCTTTGGCCAGGCATTCAAATAATGCATCTCATAATATTGGACTGCAGTTATATCTGATCAAATTCACATTATTATTCCTTAGCTTGGGTTAAACAAATTAATTGTACTTGGTTGGAACAGCAGCTATGCTAATTATGTATCTATTTGTTTCTCTATTTCTTCCCTGAAATTGACATCCCGTGGTAACTAGGACTTACACAAGCTCCAGTCTGGATCCAGAACACCTGAGAAGAGATGATGCCAACCCTGAAGCAACATACAGAACTACCAAATTTTGCTATAAGTGTGAGTGCAGTATATAATAATTGCTGTTAATAATGTTTATCATCTGTTTGATTAGGTCTTTAATTGATTTTCCCTTAAATTTCTGCCATATGTACATAAACTGAAAGTCACCCCTGTTAAGCTACTACTAAATATTGTAGAAACTTAATTTTCTGTAAAGAAGATGTATCGTAAAAATCGCCATACAAATAAACTTGAATTGAATTGAATTGAACAATGTTTAGTCTCATTATGTGAATGTAGGCCAGTTTCTTTTAGTGTCCATTATCTGAGCCATTACTCATGCTTGCCACCTGCAGGCGGCATAACGTAGCTGATGAGCTCAGACCATTAAATCACATAGTGTCCTTACACACTTAATACATGTGAGTGTACATATTTTAATAATAAAAATGTTTTCAAACATGTTTCAAAGGTTTTGAACCATAAATATCATAGAAGATTGATTTCAAATCATGTTTTTTATGTACCTTTTGAAGAAGAAAAATATAAATATAATCATATCTTTAGCACTTACAATTTGGCATTACTGCCTTGATTTGCATGACATGTTGTAAAAGCAAGACTAATGCAATTATATTTCTATCTGGCTAATGGAAATGCATTTTGGTGGGCAGGTGTTAATAAAACGTTGATAAGTCGGACCTGGATGTTATCCAGATGTAGGAGTCATTAAATATTAATGGGGCCTATGGGAGAGAATCACAGTTTTGCTGCTTGTTACTATAGCTGTTGTTAGCCAGAACAGCCAATTCTTATATCATTGTAGTGGCCATGTTTCAGATAAATAAAACGAGTTTGGTAGTGTTGGAAGCACCATGCAGGGCTTCATCCAGCACTGAGAGGTTGTGTGTATGTTCGCCATCCTCTCCCATTGATGCATTACTTCATTAAACTCTGTTCTCTAACTGGAGGAGGGGCAAGGTCAAGTTTATTTTAGCAAGCAATTTTCCTGCTCCCTCAAGCATAGGAGCTTTTCTTTCTCTCCCTCTTCGTCTAGTCTCTTGTTCATCACAAATGAAGAAGTAAAGGTAATGCACAACAGAAAGTTCACCCAACGTATTGAATCACAAAGTGAAAAGGAAATGCTGACAGAAAGGTCAGTTATACAAAAGGAATTAACTTGCTACAAGGATGTATGATTCTGCTGAAATCTATGACAATGTATTCATGCAAATGTGTGTCCTTCACCCTTGAACCACCATTGTGTGAGCAAATGGTGAAGGATGAGTTTTGGATGATTTATTATTATTTTAGACCGTGACCACCTAGCTCAGTTTGGACAGCTTACATTCCCAGATCTGTATGTGGACTAAGTGTAATTCTGTGTTGTAGAGGGATATTCTAGAGGCATTTAAATGGGAAGTTAGACAATATTATATTTAAATATATATTTTATAACAATTTCTTTTACCTGCACTTTTGTAGGTATTTAAATACTTTAAATAAATAAATAAATACCTAGCATTGCCGGTAACATGAAAAAATGTCCTAAGACCTAGGGATGCATCAATGTAAAAATATCAGAATTGATAAACTGATAATCATTTTCATAATATGGATCCAATAAATAACCAATGAATGTCATTGTATAATTGATAAGGTATTTTCTGTAAATAAATTTAAAACATTTAAATGCTGCAAGTGATTTTGTGTTAATAAATTTATGACACACTTTAAATGCTGCAAGTGAATTTAAATTTTTCAATTTTGTAAAATTCAGCATGAAAAACGGATATTAATTTTGAGATGTGCTAAAGATGACTATTATTATTATTATTATTATTATTATTATTATTAATAGTCTCTAATATCAGAATATGGAACCAATATATTTTATTTACCTGCTAGAGATGAGGTCACATACATCCTTATTCTGCAAATTTTCCCAGGCAAAAAAAATTAAATAAAAAATAAATAAATAAATAAATAATTTCAATAGGAATCCATGCATATGGGGATTTTGCATGAGATTCTACAAAGATTTCTCAACATCGATTTTGCAACAGGTTCAAGACAGTCACATAGATTCACAGTGCTGACCAACAGAAATTTTGCTGAAATGTGACATCATCTTAAGACCATTTGACATTTGTATGTAAATTGATATATTCCACCAGGAAAGTACAGAAACATATCGTGCTTTAAGTTACTGCATATACGAATTCATTATACAAGGCACTGTATTCATTATCTAGTTGACATACGTAGACTCTGAATGTGTTTGGCCACAGTGAACATAATAAAGGCATGCTAGATAAAGGGATCAACTGTCAGTGGCGGATCCCTAAATGAAAATTCCTCTGTTCCTCACAGAACTTTCTTCTGTCTAGCCAACATCAATTTGTCATTGCAAATGGCAGTTGACGTGAAATAATATTAGGTGAAAATATTTGAATAACATCTTTATTTGAAAGAAACATACTCTTTACAAGCATTTTCTCTGCAGCACATTGAGCTCATCCAGCTCAAAATATTACAGATGTCTAGCTCAGATGCCTGGATGATGGCATACCTGTTCAGATATCAATCACTTTGTAACAGACTATCAACGCATCATGTCTGAATTTGGTTGGACACAGATGGACCTGTCTGCTTCATTGACAAGTAACCTAAACTTCATTCAAGTAAACAAAGAAATGGAAGTTCTCTGCTATGAAAGAAGTGCAGATTCGTTTTCCATGCCTCTGCCACTCCCTCACATTGTCTTCCCCTTTCTCTCCCCATGTCTTCTCTCTCTTTCCTCATCCCTCAATCTCGGTGAAGATTCACAGGCTTAAATTATTAATTCTCTTCCCTGCCATAGATTTGTTCAGCCTGAAACTTTTATTAAATTACATGTGCCATCAGTCATCCTTTGGAGGAATGTTATTTTAATTTAAGAAGTTCAGGAGATGCTTCTAAACTCACTTTGCTGGGATGTTGTCTTTATGATGGTGCTTTCTTATGTTTCTCTCAAATGGTTCTTTCCCTCTCACATCCACATTATCTCTCTGATAATGTTGTCAATGCCTTTCCACTTGATTTGTTCAGTTTCTGTTTGGTTTTTTAAGATTCAAAACTCTTCACTGAAATTCGTAACTGTCTAAAGGATAAAATTTCTCCCAAGAACTATTCTGCCTGTGGACCTTAAATTGTTTCCTCTATGACCCTCACAGTGGTCAAGGGTTTATTTTGCTTTCAACAACACTAGTGTCACACTTGTTTTTTATCGGAGAACAGAGCTCTGAATCCAGTGTTTGTTATATCTGACAGTTTATGTTTCTTGCCCTACTGTGAGGTTTAATCTATTCTATCTTGCCTGAGGCACTTCACCAATGGTTACTTTCTTAATATAGTCCTCTATCTAATGCTACTGCTGGATGATCTACACTGTGAATAGCTGTGTTACTGTATATATTGAGTGTGTTCACATATATAAGAAAAAGCTGATAAATATATTATAAAAAAAAAAAAAAAAAAACCCCCCACCAATATCATCATCTTAAGGCTGTATACGGGACACATTTAGCATCTCAGCCAAGGTCCAAATTGAACACAAAATTTAAATAAAAATCACCATTGGCTAGTATACGAAATGATTATACCCATCATCTGGCCGATAACTGGCCGCTGCAACTAAAGTGAAGCATAACACTATAACACTGTTAATTTACATGCAAGCAGCTCATGCACTTTACACGCATTAATGAATTGTGAATGAATGTAAATTAGAATTAGTAAGCATTACACTAATTTAATAAATCCTGTTTTTTTTTTTTGCTTGTTTATGTCTTTTCTTTCTTTTCTTTTTTTTTTTTTTAATAACCAATGTTAATAGGCTGATTGAATCTCAATCTAAAGTATATTTATAATTGTAAATCAGTTGAGTTGCTATATGCAAAATCAAGTGGCCACAATGCTATACAAAATGGAAATGGTAAAAACAAGCATTTATTATGTACTTCATGCACATACAGTAGCATATGAAAGAGGTTAATAAATGTTTACAGGGCTTTATAATGCCCTGTACATTTAAAATGGTGGTCACTGTTCCCTATCAGTCACCCAAGGTTAGGCTGTTTTTGAAGCACCACAGTATAGATCGTTTAAAATGGCCAATCCCTTCCTATTTTGTGAAGCAAAGAAAAAAGACCTACTTATGGGGTTGAAAAAGTCCCTCTCACTCTTCCGTACCCTCATTTACTCACTAATGTGATGCTCAGTGAACCGTTGTGAGCCAGATTGACACCAATTTTTTTTATAGGCTCCCATTAGTGCCATTCACACTTGTCTCAGCATATTATAATAAACCAATCATGTATGCTGTGCAAATGCTCCCTTAGTATTTGTTAAGTGAAGGAGACATTGCCTCCAACTTGAGCCATGGTGGTTGGATGCAGAATGATCTTTAAGATTACAGTGCTCATATGGGCTATTGTCTTATAGTGGCCAGTAATTAGTAGCACCGGGAAAGAGCTCGGTCTGAGGCTGATGTGTAAGTGATGGCTGATAATTGTCTGGACACACACAAAATCAGTTATCCCTTGGTATTCAGATGGAGACATTATCTGATTGGAGACACATACTGAAAGCACACAGAATTAGAGTTATCTCAACACTACTGATAGGAAATCAATGTTTGTGTTTGTGTGTGTGTACTGGTATATATGGTTTATGACGACACAAATGTGTATTATGACATGTAAACATGCATGGTTTATGAGGACACTTCCTGTGTCCTTGTAAAACAAAAGGCTTACAAAACATACAAAACAGTGTTTTATGAAATTCAAAAATTGCCGGTAGTTTTCTGTAAGGGGAAGTTTTAGTTGTGGGGCTGGTGTAGGATGATAGAAAATACAGTTTGTTCAGTATAAAAACCATTATGCCTATGCAGAGTCCCCGTAAACCACAAATTCAAGTATGTGTGTGAATGAGAATGTGTATTCCTGTGCTCAGGTTTGGCAATAAAGAAAAATTATTTTATTTTGGTCAGTATTGAAAGGGTGAATTCATTAAACGGTTTCAAATCAGTATTTCAGTGACTATCAGCATCTTATTTGCCACCTGCAGTCCGAAATTCCTTATGTTTTTCTCTCAAATGGTTCTTCCCTCTCACATCCACCATTATCTCTCTGATATTGTCAATGCCCTTCCACTTGATGTGTTCATTTTTCTGTTGTTGGTTTTTTAAGATTCAAAACTCTTCACTGAAATTCGTAACTGTCTAAAGGATAAAAATTTCTCCCAAGAACTATTCTGCCTGGGGACCTTGAATGTGTTTCCTCCTCTATGACCCTCACAGGTGGTCAAGGTGTATTTTTGCTTTCAACAACACTAGTGTCACACTTGTTTTTGTTATCGGAGAACAGAGCTCTGAATCCAGTGTTTGTTATATCTGACAGTTTATGTTTCTTGCCCTAACTGGGTGAGGTTTAAATCTATTCTATCTTGCCTGAGGCACTTCACCATGGTTACGTTTCCTTAATATAGTCCTCTATCTAATGCCTACTGCTGGATGAATCTACACTGTGGAAGAGCTGTGTTACTGTATATATTGAGTGGGTTCACATAGATAAGAAAAAGCTGATAAATATATATATAAAAAAAAAAAAAAAAAAAAACCCCACCAATATCATCATCTTAAGGCTGTATACGGGACACATTTAGCATCTCAGCCAAGTTCCAAATTGCAACACAAAAAATTTAAATAAAATCACACCATTGGCTTAGTATACGAAATGATTTAATACCCTCACATGGCCGATAACTGGCCGCTGCAACTAAAGTGAAGCATAACACTATAACCACTGTTTCATTTACATGCAAGCCGCTCATGCACTTTTACACTGGCCTGAATTAATGAATTGTGAATGAATGTAAATTAGAATTAGTAAGCATTACACTAAGGTTTAATAAATCCTGTTTGTTTTTTTTTTGCTTGTGTTTAATGGCTTTTCTTTCTTTCTTTTGTTTTTTTTTTGGATATAACCAATGTTAAGTATGCGCTTGAGTTGAATCTTCAATCTAAAGTATATTTATAATTGTAAAATCAATTGAGTTGCTATATGCAAAATCAAGTTGGCCCATGCTATACAAAATGAAATGGTAAAACAAGCATTTATTATGTACTTCATGCACATACAGTAGCATATGAAACGAGGTTAATAATGTTTACAGGGCTTTATAACTGCCCTGTACATTTAAAATGGTGGTCCTGTTCCCTATCAGTCAACCCCAGGTTAGGCTGTTTTTGAAGCATCACCACAGTATAAGATCGTTTTAAAATGGCCATCCCTTCCTATTTTGTGAAGCAAAGAAACAAGACCTACTTATGGGGTTGAAAAGTCCTCTCACTCTTCCGTACCCTCATTTACTCACTAATGTGATGCTTCAGAACTGACCGTTGTGAGCCAGAATTGACACCCAATTTTTTTTATAGTGCTCCCATTAGTGGGGCCACTTGTCACAGCAACAAAGTATTTTTGTCCTAAAAAAAGCCTGATTTAGAATAAACAATCATGTATCCTGTGCAAATGCTCCCTTAGTAATTTGTTAAGTGAAGGAGACATTGCCCTCCAACTTGAGCCATGGTGGTTGGATGCAGTAATGATCTTTAATATTACAGTGCTCATATGGCTATTGTCTTAATAGTGGCCAGTAATTAGTACACCGGTAAAGAGCCTTCGGTCTGAGGCTGGATGTTGTAAGTGATGGCTGCATAATTGTCTGGACACACACAAACTCATTTATCCCTTGGTATCTCAATGGAGACATTATCTGATTGGAGACACATACTGAAAGCACACATCATTAGAGTTTTCTCAACACTACTGATAGGAAATCAATGTTTGTGTTTTGTGTGTGTGTACTGGTATATATGGTTTATGACAGACACAAATGTCGTATTATGACATGTAAACATGCATGGTTTATGAGGACACTTCCTGTGTCCTTGTAAAACAAAAGGCTTACAAACATACATAAAACAGTGTTTTATGAAATTCAAAAATTGCCGGTAGTTTTAGTTTTCTGTAAGGGAAGTTTTAGTTTTGGTGGGCTGGTGTATGATGATAGAAATACAGTTTGTTTCAGTAAAAAACCATTATGGCCTATGCCAGTCCCCGTAAAACCACAAATTCAAGTAGGTGTGTGGAATGAGAATGGTGTATTCCTGTTGCTCAGGTTTGCAATAAAGAAAAATTATTTTATTTTGGTCAGTATTGAAAGGGTGAATTCATTAAACGGTTTCAAATCAGTATTTCAGTGACTATCAGCATCTTATTTGCCACCTGCAGTCCATCTTAATTAAGTAAAGATCATGTTACATGAAGATATTTTGTAAATTTCCTTCTGTAAATATATCAAAACTTAATTTTTGATTAGTAATATGCATTGCTAAAAACTTCACTTGGACAACTTTAAAGGCAGTTTTCTAAATATTTAGATTTTTTGCACCCTCAGATTCCAGATTTTCAGAAAGCTTATTTATTCAGCTTTCAGATGATGTATAAATCTAAATTTGACCCTTCTGACTGGTTTTGTGGTCCAGGGTCACATATATGTATATAAAGCACAAGTTTGAGGCACAAGAACAAACCTCACTGATTTTGTCTCTACTATTTTTTTTTTTTTTTTACTTTTTGAAACATGAAAATTTTGATTGCATAGACTTTCAATGGATGGACAAAAATGTTATAATGTTCAAATGTCTTCATTTGTGTTACAAGGATGAACGAAAGTTTTATGAGTTTGAAATGACATGAGGGTGAGTAAATGATGACAACAGTTTCATTTTTAGGTGAACTGTTCCTTTGACAGCATCTGCTGAAACTCTACTGGACTATTGCTATTCTTTGTTGTTTTGACCTTCTCTGAAGTCTGTACAAAAAAATTCAAAGTTCAAAACCCTCTTATGTCAACACTCTCCCTGCCATAATCAACAGAAAATGTACACAAACTCAGGTGGTAATAATGCAACATTAATTCCAGCAGACAAACAGCATACAATTTTGTGAACCAGTATGATCCCAATTTCCATAGAAAGGAGGCGTGTTTGCAATTATATATATATATATATATATATATATATATATACACAGTCGTGGCCAAAAGTGTTTTTGAGAATTACATAAATATTGGAAATTGGAAAAGTTGCTGCTTAAGTTTTTTATAATAGCAATTTGCATATACTCCAAGAATGTTATGAAGAGTGATCAGATGAATTGCATAGTCCTTCTTTGCCATGAAAATTACTTAATCCCAAACAAAAAAAACCTTTCCACTGCATTTCATTGCTGGTCATTAAAGGACCTGCTGAGATCATTTCAGTAATCATCTTGTTGACTCAGGTGAGAATGTTGACGAGCACAAGGCTGGAGATCATTATGTCAGGCTGATTGGGTTAGAATAGCAGACCTTGACATGTTAAAAGGAGAGTGATGCTTGAAATCATTGTTCTTCCATTGTTAACCCATGGTGACCTGCAAAGAAACGCGTGCAGCCATCATTGCGTTGCATAAAAATGGCTTCACAAGGCAAGGATATTGTGGCTACTAAGATTGCACCTAAATCAACAATTTATAGGTTCATCAAGAACTTCAAGGAAGAGGTTCAATTCTTGTAAAGAGGGCTTCAGGGCGTCCAAGAAAGTCCAGCAAGGGCCAGGATCGTCTCCTAAAGAGGATTCAGGCTGCGGGATCGAGTGCCACCAGTGCAGAGCTTGCTCAGGAATGGCAGCAGGCAGGGGTGTTGGGCGCATCTGCACGCACAGTGAGGCGAAGACTTTTTGGAAGATGGCCTGGTGTCAAGAAGGGCAGCAAAGAAGCCACTTCTCTCCAAAATAAACATCAGGGACAGATTGATCCTTGCTGCAGAAAGTATAGTGAAATGGACTGCTGAGGACTGGGGCAAAGTCATATTCTCCGATGAAGCCCCTTTCCGATTGTTTGGGGCATCTGAAAAAGGCTTGTTGTGATAAAAGGTGAGCGCTACTACATCAGTCCTGTGTCATGCCAACAGTAAAGCATCCTGACACCATTCATGTGTGTGGGTTGCTTTCTCATCCAGGGAGTGGGCTCACTCACAATTCTGCCCAAAATCACAGCCATGAATAAAGAATGGTACCAAAACACCCTCCAACAGCAACTTCTTCCAACAACCCAACAACAGTTTGGTTAAGAAAAATGCATTTTCCAGCACGATGGAGCACCGTGCCATAAGGCAAAAGTGATAACTAAGTGGCTCGGGACCAGAATGTTGAAATTATGGGTCCATGGCCTGGAAACTCACCAGATCTTAATCCCATTGAGAACTTGTGGTCAATCCTCAAGAGGCGGGTGCACAAACAAAAACCCACTAATTCTGATAAACTCCAAGAAGTTATTATGAAAGAATGGATTGCTATCAGTCCGGATTTGGCCCAGAAGTTGATTGAGAGCATGCCCAGTCGATTGGCAGAGGTCCTGAAAAAGAAGGGCCAACACTGCAAATATTGACTCTTTGCATAAAATGTCATGTAATTGTCGATAAAAGCCTTTGAAACGTATGAAGTGCTTGTAATTATATTTCAGTACATCACAGAAACAACTGAAACAAAGATCTAAAAGCAAGTTTAGCAGCAAACTTTTTGAAAACTAATATTTATGTAATTCTCAAAACTTTTGGCCACGACTGTATATATAATATATATAATATATTAGATATATATATATATATTTTTTTTTTTTTTTTTTAATGAATACTTAATTTGAATCATCATGTGGCAAAACTGTTTCAGAGAGTGGTTGTATTATTAGTGATGTGTTACACTTATATGTACAATCAAAACTGACGGAGCATTTTAAGTTCTTTTCACTGTTATCAGGAAAAAAAAAAATGCAAGTTGTGGCAACGGCGCCTCCGTCGATCCCAGAGGGTTAATATCCTAAAGATTTTTGGCATAAAAGAAAAATCAATCATTTTGACCCATACAATGTATTGTTCCTACCCGGTCTCAGTGACTTAAGACTGGTTTTGTGGTCCAGGGTCACATTTGATGTGATCTGTATATGTGCATTGATTAATGGTTAGATGTGAATGAAAGCCTAAATAAAATCCGATCAGCTCAACAACCTACTCCTGAGTTATATTAGTTTTAAATGTAGATTTAATTTGTTTTAATTTTTTACAACTTGACATTTTCTAGTCTGAGTTGCATTTTTTTATTTTAGCTACAGGTCCTTCTCAAAAAATTAGCATATTGTGATAAAAGTTCATTATTTTCCATTATGTAATGATAAAATTAAACTTTCATATATTTTAGATTCATTGCACACCAACTGAAATATTTCAGGTCTTTTATTGTTTTAATACTGATGATTTTGGCATACAGCTCATGAAAACCCCAAATTCCTATCTCAAAAAATTAGCATATCATGAAAAGGTTCTCTAAACGAGCTATTAACCTAATCATCTGAATCAACTAATTAACTCTAAACACCTGCAAAAGATTCCTGAGGCTTTTAAAAAACTCCCAGCCTGGTTCATTACTCAAAACCCGCAATCATGGGTAAGACTGCCGACCTGACTGCTGTCCAGAAGGCCATCATTGAAACCTCAAGCGAGAGGGTAAGACACAGAAAGAAATTTCTGAACGAATAGGCTGTTCCCAGAGTGCTGTATCAAGGCACCTCAGTGGGAAGTCTGTGGGAAGGAAAAAGTGTGGCAAAAACGCTGCACAAACGAGAAGAGGTGACCGGACCCTGAGGAAGATTGTGGAGAAGGACCGATTCCAGACCTTGGGGGACCTGCGGAAGCAGTGGGGACTGAGTCTGGAGTAGAAACATCCAGAGCCACCGTGCACAGACGTGTGCTTTTGAACCAGAAAACAGCGGCAGAAGCGCCTGACCTGGGCTACAGAGAAGCAGCACTGGACTGTTGCTCATTTGGTCAAGTACTTTTTTCGGATGAAAGCAAATTTTGCATGTCATTCGGAAATCAAGGTGCCAGAGTCTGGAGGAAGAGACTGGGGAGAAGGAAATGCCAAAATGCCTGAAGTCCAGTGTCAAGTACCCACAGTCAGTGATGGTCTGGGGTGCCATGTCAGCTGCTGGTGTTGGTCCACTGTGTTTTATCACGGGCTGGGTAGCATTAGCCAGGCACCCAGATACAGTGCTAGCAGGACCAACAGAACCACTGTGGTCTACTGTGGTCATAGTGGGGCAGCGAGGTGGAATACAAGGACCTAACTCGGGCGGCTTGTGAGTGGACAGAATAGGGGTCTGAGTGCCTGCTTGTGATGAAGGAGGATGAGTGTGGTCCGGTGTTGGTTCGTCTGCGACACTACGTGCCTTCCCGGGTCCCAGAAAACCACTCTCTCGTTGAGATTTTCCAGATTCTCCTTCGGGGGAGGGAGCGGTGCCTTCACCATCCCCCAAAGAGCAGCTTCCTCCCTCTCTGGGGTGCCCGTCCCGGGGCCTCTTGCTCTTCCACTCACCGGCAGGTTTGACAGGGGCCAGGATGGGTGGGGCAGCCTGCCTACACCCAGCTCCATGGCGCTGCTTGCTGGAGGCTGCTGCAGATGTGGCGCGGGAGTTGCAGGGGGATACCGCTGGTATGCTTTATGAAGAGGGCCCAGTGCATTCCTTTGGTGGCTCAACTTGTTGCGAAGCACTAGAGGAGCGATGGTCCCCCGAGGGTTGGTTCCCTGAGGGGTTTGCCGCCACTCTAACCCTCAAACCACCCATGCTACTGCTGGAAGTAGCCCTCGCCTGTCAGCCGCCAGGACGAGCACTAGATTGCGGAAGAGGCAATGGAGCTCCGCCCCCCCTGGAGGAAATGAAGCTTGGCCCGCAGCTCCGAGATGGTCATCTTCCCACAATGGGAACATGACTAATCCGTGAGCGCCACCTCAGCGTGTTTAATGCCCAGACACATGAAGCAGCGATTGTGACCATCACCTGGCACCAGGTAATGACCACATCCCAAAATGCACAGGTGAAACAGCATCTTTAACCCGTGTAAGCTTTTTTAGAAAAATAGGCTCTTTCAGGGAAATGCTGTTTTAGGTGCTGAGACGCACCGGGGAAATGGCCATTTGCAACACGACTGGGGGTAGTGCAGCCTGAAGTGCCCAACCCACTCGACACAGGAACGACTACTGCTGAAGCGTCGTCCGCCAACACAAGAAACTCCCTAGAGCACACTGAATTCGTCAAACACAAAGAAGTTTGGTAGGAGCAGAATGATGTTGTTGCTTGGCTCCAAAGCGAAAAGCTGGTATGCGTTGCATCCTGCTGCCTTTTTATGCTCACACTGGGATCAGCAGCAGCTGGATGCAATAATCGCATGCCAATGTGCATTGGCTCGTTTAGTTTACTCTCAAATTAGATTTGTTTCTCTAAGCGAGATCCCAATTAATCAGTCATCGACGTGATGTCAAGAGTGACCGACTGAAAGGGAACACAAGAGTCTCCATAGACCACTCAGGAAATGTCCCGAAAAAAAAAAATGGAAAAGTTTTATATGTTTGTGATAATAATTTTACACAGGACTGACTCTCAAACGAGGGTTAGTTCAGCATTGGAGTTGTGCAAACATTGCTTCTGAAAGAGGAATCAATACCAACACTTTGTGCGTGAATGTCAGCTCCAGACAAAGTATCACACGTCATATTTTGTTTTCCAAACTGCCTTTTTGAAAGTGTTTCTCGGGACTCTGTAAGGCTAATGTTGCTAAAGCTACCATTGTCTCTGCCTTTTTTCACTGATGCTGCCTTTATGTGCTACCAGAATGAACGTAAATAGAAATGTGGTAGTTAAAAATTGCACATGAAAGCAATGCGAAGTCGACCACTTGAATTTGTCAAGCTCATAATCAAAAGTGGGATTTGAAGGCACGTGAAGGCACCATGAGACCAGCTATGTAGTTATTTTTACTGCACTGTGCTCCCCATCTGTGTAATTCATGAACGCACATTTACTATGCACAGTACAATCAGATTGCATGACACTGTCCTGTTTTGTTGTTGCCGGAACATGAAATCTTAAAGCTCCACACTCTTCTGAAAAGGTAGGCGGGAACACCAGCTCATTTGCATTTGGAGGGACAAACACAAAAAAGGCACATTTTGGCAATTTCAACAAGCTATAAAAATGCTGCTGGTCTTTCTATTCATCAAAGAATACTGGAATTTGTATCACAGTTTTAACAAAATATTAAGCATTACAACATTTGTCAACACTATTAATGATAAGAAATATAACTTGAGCACTAATAAGCACATTAAAATGATGTCTGAAGATAAATGTGATACTGAATATTGAATAAATTCATCCTGTCATCAAAGGAATAAATTACTGTAATATATAAAATATATTAAAATAGAGGTATTTTTGAATTTTAATAATATTTCACAATATTGCTGTTTTATTTGACGTTGAAGAATTTTCTAATTGTTGTTGAACAATAAAACATCACATTTAATTAAAATTAATTTTACATTTAATTTATTACTTTTTCCCTGTGATTTTATGTTGTGAATAATGTTGAACTCCCTAGAGCAGTTTACCATAAACATACAATCATGTCTTTGACAATGAATGAAAATGGATGGATGTGCTGAGTTGTTACTACTTGTTATTCATAAGTTTGTTTCAGTCATTTCATTAAGCTCACTCAAACAGCTGGAGACTTGGAGGCAATACAACTTGATTAACAAGGGTTAACCTAATCAGAAAAGAGTCAATGAGGGACCATTCATATTTTAATCAATCAATTTCCCATCAGGCTTAAGAATATGTGTGACAGTTGGATTGAGGTAGGCAACATTAGCTACACACTGAATGAGGAATGGGTTATATAGAAAATATTTAGAGAGCTCATTCATACAAAACAAGTCTCCTGATACTTACGTTCATGCATTCCCTAGTTAAATGAATATATATTGTCCAATGTTATATGGAGAAAAAATAAATAAATAAATTACTTTTACCGGCAACAGTGGAGTGTACTTTGGGAAATCACTGAGTTAGAGGAGTGGGAGTGTTGCTTTTCATTACCTATGAAGCCTAGAAAATCCAATTCCAGCATTCTAAATCTCAACTGAGCCCTGCAGCCCTGTGGACTACAGCATGATGGGATATCTAAGATACAGGTAGAAATCTGGCATGTGCATCTACACACACTCACATACACAAAGTTGTATGATAATGTCTCCAGGTTCTCATTACATAAGACTAGGAAAGAATCAGCCCTCTCATTGCAAGACTACAGGCCTCACAGGCAAAAGAGCAATGTTTCAGAATAGCATCCAGTGCTTGCCTTGAGAGAACAAAATAAATCAAAACAAACACAAGACTTGCATTTCATGCTAGAATGCAGATGGCACTGCTTCTCTAAACTTAAACTGGGCAGTTTTTCTTCTCCCTATTGTTTTGTTTGCCTCTACATAAGTCAGTTATGTTCAGCACCATCCCTCCATTTTAGTTGGTCTGTAGTGTGCCTGCATTCATTACAAGGCTGTGAATGCCTAATCAGCCATCTGAAAAGAAAGAGAGTTGTGTGTGTGTGGGGGGGGGGCTCTGTGGTTGTTAATCAAAGATATAGGCTTTTGTTGAAGTTTTCAGCCTGCATTATTTCATAATAATAATAATAATAATAATAATAATAATAATAATAATAATAATAATAATAATAATAAATCACGTTTAACACTGGAATTTCTGGTGAAAAAATAAAAATAAAAAATACCCATGATTCTGCAAATAATCTTTACCAACCAGAAAATTACAATTTTATATCATTTAAATTATTCGGCCTTACGTTGAAATTCAAATTGCAATTCTACCTGTCTTGTTGTTGTGTATCCTTAGAAACTGAAAGTATCTGAACTTCCAATAGAATTTAGCAAGTATAATATTTTCCCAAAATATTACACTTTAAACAACTTTGGCAAATAAAAAGTGGAGAGTCAGTTGATGCTTTGTGGGGCAGAGGTTGAAAAACACAACCCAATATCAGGCCAGATCAAGCTCCTAATGAGCACTCGGAAACTGCTCTAATCAGCAGTAATGATTAGACTGTAAAAAATGGTGTTAGATGACAATAAACCTGTTCTTCAGAAGACAAAGGGCCATCTGCAATTTAATCAGCATGTATCATTGATCGATCAACAGTAGAAAGTGTTAGCTGCTCTGTTTACTGGACTTGAATGACCTTACTGTACCTGTCCCACATGCAGATGGGCACTCAACAGTGCCTCCACTTTCCACAGAAAATGTCTCACTGTTTTTGTGGGCTGTTACTAAAGTACAAGAGAGAAGTGCATCTGGGGATGTCAGAAGAGTATGGAGCTTCCCTCAAGTCACCAAGAGGAAATGTGATAATTTGAGGGTACAGATTATGATTCTGTGAGTACTGATAACAAGCTTGACAATCCATGGTCATGTATTGTACAAAAAAGGGAACAGTGAGTGAAGTTTATAAAGTGGGGGTGTAAGTTCATGGTTCTAAAAAAAATAATCTTCTTACTGGCCCAAGGGCAGCTCTATAGACAAGCTCAAAAAAGTCTATTTTTTTATGAATTCTGTGACAGTGGTGTTGTATATACAAATTATAGGCAAACAAAACATTGAACAGCTATGAAAAATTTTGTTTAGTAAAACCATCTGTTTTAATTGCTATTAAGCAGGTATACCTATGCAAGCATATGAAAGAGTCATTTAGCTTCAACATTATCTCATTTCTGCAATCAAAACTTCATTATAAATAAAACCCTTAGCTGGGCACTTCATCACAGAGTCACATCCCCTGTGCCCAATAGCTCTTCAGCTCATTTGCTTAAGTGAATCTAAGATGAATCAAAATTATATGAAAATTATAACTGCAGCCTGCAAAATGCAATTAAAATTGATGTTAATACAATGATTAGTGAAAAAAAAAAGTGACATTACATACAGCCAAGTATGGTGACCCATACTCAGAATTCGTGCTCTGCATTTAACCCATCCAAAGTGCACACAGACAGCAGTGAACACACACACACACACTCACACACCGTGAACACACACCCGGAGCAGTGGGCAGCCATTTATGCTGAGGCGCCCGGGGAGCAGTTGGGGGATCGGTGCCTAGCTCAAAGGCACCTCAGTCGTGGTATTGCTGGCCTGAGACTCAAATCCACAACCTTAGGGTGAGGAGTCAAACTCTCTAACCATTAGGCCACGAGTTCCCCTGGTGGTCACATGATGGTGACACGTGAGGAATTAATTTGTCAAAAGTACAACATTAAATGATCTAAATCACACTTTTAAACATTGCTGGGGACACTTTTAACCACCATGTTTAATTATATCAGTTGAGTTTGATTAGATCTATTAGATGTGACTACCTTCAACAGGTAGCACTTTGAAGATAACTTCAAAGTAGAGTTCCCAATTTCATAAAACTATTGTAATTAACCATGCATTAACAGTCAGTTTTAAGGGGAGAACATGTAATACTTTTAAGGTATATTTATATAAGTTAACGGAAAGTCTTTGATAGTACTGTTGTTCACCATTTTTAAATAGCAAATGTATGGTGAAAATTGAGAAAAGCACATTACCTTTTGCTTAAAAAGAGTATACACAGCTCATCAAACAAACTTAAAAGCAATTTAAAGGAATCACAATACTCTCTGGAAAAGCAGGCAGCCTCATTAAAGAGTCTAATTGCAAATTAAGTATTCATCACAAGTGAGAAAGAGCTATCGAGGGTGTGTGTGAGGGTGAGGAAGGTAAGGACAGGGAGGAACATGGACGGCTCTGGTGCTCTATTGATGTCATGACGTCACTCGGTTGTCTCCTGGGGCAACCAGATGTTCATTGAACTCTCCCTTGTGAGGCAGGCGTTGAGCCTGAATGGTTTCTGGTGGCAAGTTTGGTGTTCCCAGAGGAGGAATGAATGAGGAGAGATAAAGACGAGAGTAAAGTTTTTGATAAACTTTTCAAGAGAGTGAGAAGGGGAATGTGTGTTGTTGTCCCTGACACTTCCTGGTAATAATAAAATCAGAACTCGTAAGTTTTTTTTTTTGTTGTTTTGCCAGAAATAATTTTCTACAGCTGTTTGAGTAGCACAAATAACCTGCTGTTGACAGTTTAAACATGCACGTTTAACATTTAATTAAAAACAAAAAAATAAATAAAAAAGATACTTGCCATTTAGCATAATGTTTCCTTGTCACAGGCAGAGGTGTAGCAGGAGTGAAAGAACTAGAGATCAAGAGCACAATTTGTACTTTGGCTTTGTGTCAGGCACGCTGACATCTGGTACATGGCATTCCATGTCAGTCTAAGATCAGAGATTCTGTGCTTACAAGAGGAATGCAGTGACTCAATTAACAACATAATCAACTAATGAAGAATGCAATGTATTTTACCTGCCACTTTCTAAGGTCTAGAAATTGATCATTCTCTGTTGCAGTCAATAACTTTGAACTTTGCCAATAGTATGTCCACTCTCACTCCTCCTGTCCTTTTTGTCTTTTAGTTTATCCATATAATTTCGAAGTGAACATAGCTACATGTCTAAATGAAGATATGTAATGCAAATGCATATAGACAATTTAAATTTTCACAATAGATTTCAAACAAGTTTCAATTGTAAGTTTCAAAGCTAAGTATATCTTTATTATTAAAAAAGGGAGGGGAGGAAGGGGGTAGGAGCAATAGGACAGTGTAAAATTGCTGATGCTGATGATTCCCACTTTACCCAGCAGTGAGAAAAGTGGATGTACATTAGCTGCAGCAGTTGTGTGTATTCATATTGGCACAGTAGCCTGTTGGATAGGAACTGATGGACAGATGGAGAGATTGTTTCACCCTTTTCTTCTGTTAGCCTCTCACTTCTTTCAAAGTGGAACAACTTTTCTCTGTTAGCAGAAAAAATATAAAACACCATCCATTATTATTACTCTCCACAGAAAATCAATGTTTTTTTTTTCAAGCTCCTTTGAACTGAAAACAGTTTACATAATTCAAGATGTGTTAATGTAAGTATTTGCAGTGTGTTTAGACGAGTTCTTTGCAACGCCACTGCTCATGCCTGTAGCTGGTGAATAAAGACAGATATGAGGGAACAGGGCCGTTAAGCCATGGTGTAATGCTAGGAGCTGAGAAAGGCGAGATGAGACGAATCCATGTGCATGGCAAGATGTGCACTGAAACAGCTCGACTGTATCTCAGCCGTGAAGTGTGGGCGGTCAGGGGATGCCAGGCGGCCCAGTTTGTTCTTTGTCCAATTCTGTAAGAAATGACAAACAGACTAACACATTAAAGTTCGTCTCAAGCTGTTATTCAGCAAACTGGGATGTCAGTGTGGAGCCCTGCGTTTGCTGATGAGCCTGGACCAGGAACAGCTGTACTCCAATTTTTACAGCTCTACCTATGAGCTACATGCTGCTTCACAATGCCACTGTAAAGTGATTTAAAAAGTCTTGGTTTATTCGCCTAAGCTGTAAAAGAAGTTTCATTAGGGTTAGGAAACTACATGCTTTTAGGATGCAAGGTAGGCTGATTTAAATTGTATATTATTTGTGGCTGACTATATGTATTTGACTCTGTTCATTGTTTTGTGTTTGTTTTCCTCCCCCATGTGCTCCAGTTTAATCCGTGACAGAACAGCAGACCAAAACAGAAAGTGAGTGGTGCCTCTTCTCCTCATGTTTCTTTTTTCATTTTTTTAAGTGTTTTTGTTTTCCCATTTGTTTCTCCTCACTGCATGGAAGTTGCCGTTCGCTCAAGCCCGCCGGTTGCGGCTCACTCATATATATTTATATGTATACAGTGATGTGAAAAATTGTTGGCCCCCTTCCTGATTTCTTATTTTTTGCATGTTTGTCACACTTTAATGTTTCAGATCATCAAACAAATTTAAATATTAATCAAAGATAACACA